>NC_134950.1:127411313-127721492 GCF_965638725.1 Aptenodytes patagonicus
CCTGTGTGAAAGTGATCACCTGCCCTTAAAATGCCTACTGCCAGACAAAGTAAGTTACCACTAATAGGTAGGTAAGTTACCTACCAATGAAAAGGAAAAAATTAAAAATACTTTGTATTGAACATTTTTAATCTTTGCAACATACTGCTAAATGAAATTTAATTGTGCAATGTAACTGAATAGATTTTGAAAAAATTAGTTGCATCCAGTTATGCTTATTCTATCAGAAAGTAGTTAAAATAACTTCATTCATGGTATGTTCTTCTCAGCACATTAGGTTGAGATTAAGGAAAGAAGGAGATATACATCCCTTCTATAAATCTCTTCACTTGCCCTTAGCCTGAGCAAGAATCAGTTTCTAATTTTCCCATAGATGTTTTCTGTGCCAAACTTCATGCAGGTAAAGCACCACAGGTATTTGCACATTTATAGATTTTGGAAAGTCTGTGATCCTTGTCTGCCTTTCCTGTGCATATCTAGGCTATAGCTGGGTTCAACTAGAGGATCGATCACAAATGTCAACTTGTAACTGGAAATATAGAAGGAAGCATACAAAATATGAAATAAAAAGTAGAAGTACACTTCTCTTTACAAAAAGAAAGTGCTTTACTTGATAAAATATAGTGCATCTAGATGTCTTAAGCATGTAGTATGGTAAATTACTAACAGAAGCAGATGTAATTCTTTAAACAATGCAGGCCACAAACTCTAAATCTAATAGTTCCGTCATGAGCATGGATTACATAATACATTTGCATTAGCTGAGACAATTTTGTAAATGAGCAGAGACTACAGGAAGATACCTCACTAGGTACAGAGATAAAATAATGAAAGATTTAACCACTTCAGACTTGCAATTTGTAGCAGTATGCAAACAGACGAATTGTCCCCCATTTTGCAAGTGTGAACCTACACATCTCGCTATATAGAATGTCAGACTGATTGGGTTCATGATACACAAAATGAGGAGTAGTGATCCTATTTAGATAACAAATGCCTGAACTCTTTGTCCAAAATTCAAACTAAACTTAAATAATTTTTTAAGGTTCGAAAGCATATAGTGATCATTCTCAAATGATACATACTGTTTTATTTTCACTAGAATTCTGTCTAGAACTAAAAGGAATAAGTGGCAAAAAAGGTGGTTGTTCTAACGTAAGCAGCAGAACAAACAACCTATCATCTCGTTGGAATGTCTCTTTCCATTCAGTTTTGCAGATTCAGAAAGATCTTGTTGTGTGAGTAAAGTTCACGGAAGTATCCTAATTGTATAAATGTTTAACTGAACCGTGTACCCATCAAAATTAGTTTAACTTGGATAACTCTCAAATTATTAAAAGTTAGACATATAAACAAAAATTAAATAATCAAGACTTTACATGTTTATTGCTTCTTCTATAGTAAATATTAGATAATCTTATAACCTCTGTGGAAATTACTACTAGCTTTAGCTGAACTTATTTTAGAGTGAACATAAAATCAAGACAGTCAACACAAGACACAAATTTAGTCATCTTCAAGTATATAGAAGTTAGCTAATCTACTTTTTGGTTGCAGTCAAATTTCATGTATGTATTCAGAGTGATATTAATAATAAAAATACTTATGTCATTCACAAATATAAAAAAAAAAGAATAAGAATTTCACAGCTGTAGACTTCCAATAGTAAAAGATGTTCTATACATCTTCTTAACTGAAATGCTTGGAAGTTTTTTTGGAGGAGAGTTCTATCTTTTAAAGTTTCAAATATCCTTTAGTTCCAGGTGGTAAATGTTCCTTTATTTACATATCTAGTCTTGCAAGGCCTGTATACCAAGAAGGGAAAAAGACAAAAGGAACAGACAAAACCTAGGAAGTCAAGACCTGATATTAAAGGTACAAATGTTCTTTGGTTTTTAAAGAAGAGTTTGAAAAAAGTTAGAATACAAATCCATTCACTTTCTTTATAAGTAAAGGCACCCTTTTTTTTTTCTTGTTCATAGCTCTTCTGAACCATTCACAAGTGAGTTTCAGAACCACTACAAATTCAGATTTCTGTATTTCCACAGGTGTTGTGTATGCTGAAACACCTTCTAGAGTTTTAAGATTTATCAGGACTGCCAATATGTATTGGGTATTTCTTTCCGTTTGAAAGAGAATACCAAAGAAATTCTTCTCCCCGATTTTTTGAATAAAGACTGACACCGCATTTAGCTATGATACGAATAGTTCTAGACTTTATTCTACAGTAATTCATATTCAAGTTCCATTTTAGTTGAGATGTGTTATTTCACTGCTTATTTTTCAAATATGCATATTTGCCCATTAACATCATAAATATATTCTTTCTTATTCACACACTTGTGTATTAATACTATCAATATATTCTGTCTCAGCAGACGACGGCAAACATATCTTTCCTTTCCAAATTACTGTCTGCAAAAGATTTCTTTAATTATAACTTTTAAATAAGCTCTTGGTAATAGCAATAACCAGCTGAATAAAACATTCCTCTTCTTTAGCTTTGAAATTTTCTCTCAGCTGGCTTACATGTACCATATGAGTCAGATGTTTTAAAAAAAAAAAAGATAGATGTGCAAGTTCTTTGACTCAGGCTATACAGCATATGATTGAAGTAAAGAACATCATCTCCTTTGTTCACCAGGGTTTTTTATTATTATTATTCCTCTCTGGTCTTCTACTTTTCTGCTCCTCAAATAAGGCTAATTACAAAGGAAAAAAGTTGAAACTGGTGGAGAGAGATCCTTTAAAGCCATTCCTTTTGCAGAATGGAACAAAAGAAAGTACCAAGGGCATGGATAGGCCTTGGAAAAAAGAAAAGAGAAAACCCATCTAATGAGGATGTTGAGATAAGTGCTTGTGAAGAAAACTGGCAAAAAAGGGCTTTTAGTCTAAAATCCATAAATAAGTGGGCATTAGATGGGTACTAGAACATTTTTAACAAGAGAGGCCACCAAACTGTATCATCCTATGCAAGAGCTACAACCCTAAAACTCTTCTTCTTAACAAGATAAGGGTTTTTCTCTTTGAAATATTAATTTGAAAAAGAAATACTTGAAAATTAAGGAGTATTATTCATGTCTGTGAATCCATTATAGAGGAAGGCACCATCAAAGCTGCTTTAGATATAATTATGAATGCTGTAGACTTTCTAAAGGTCAAAGATCCTAAACAGCATGAAGAAATTGTTCACAGTATATGATGGTTCAGACAGGATTTGACCTCCAATCTCTCTTTGGGTCTTCTAGGCTGTGCTAAAGAAGCAGCATGTACAGCGTCAACTAGAGAAGAGTTTAAGAATCAAATCATTTGCCCATCCTCCAAACCTATTTCTTAATACTCCTGGGTAATTGGGCACTCAGACGTGCTTGATATCCATAGATGTGCAGGTCAGGTGTTTGAGACTCAGTCTAATTACCAGAGAATGACTGCCAGCTAAGCATTGTCCATTTCAGCTCTCAGTACTGCTCTTGTAACACATAAAGGAGAAAAACAAATCTGAAAGGGAGAGAAGATAAAAGGACAGAGAAAAATAAACTATAGGACCTGATCCAAAGACTGTAGAAGTTAATGGAAAGTCCCATTAGCTTCAGTGAGGTTTAGATTAATCCCCGTTTTTAACAAGACTGGCGGTTCTTTATCCCATCATGCATTAGATCTCCTTTCACCCATGTGTACCAGGAAGTTTGGGTTTAGTACCAGTGATCTGATTTTTGAACATGTTCTGACAGATTTGGTATTTATGAATCAGTCAGGGAATTATTTACTATAACTTTGTTTTTTCAGAAGTTTCTCTTAATGAGAAATTTTAAGGACTTTGAGAAAAGATTACAGCACAACAACAGTAGTCCCCAAAATATAATAATAATAATAGCTTGTAAATCCCTCTGGCCATAACTGAGAATCTGATTTTTTCACTGCCTGTGGTGCGTTTTGATTGTGAATAAGAAAAGTAAGAAAATACTTAGTGCAGATTTATGAACAAAGTGTTTCCTAAACTTATGATACACTTTACACTGCTCCTTTCTTATTCACCTTTAGTGAAACTTCTGGCACATGTTCTGTGCTGCAGATGGACCAGCAAAATACGCATGTATCTGGTGATCAGGTGTTTGAACTTGATTGCCAGCTAGCAGCTTTTGGTGTGATAGAGGATTCACCCACAGGTGTCCTACACACAAGATGGTAATCTTTTGGCACTAACTTTTCACAGTAGGCTACCTGTGTGGCTGATAGCCATTGGCCCTTTTGTGTGACTCGCTGCAGCATTTCCCAAATTCTGGGTCAACGATGAACAAATATAGCAGGATAATACCAAATGGTTTGGTATATCTTCTGCAATAATTCAAGTTTATTTATTATAGTTTACAATTTGATTTACTAAATAGTGAAGCTGAATTAATATGAACGTTGGGTGATTTTCTTTGTATCAATGATTTTCCTTGTATCAGGGTTTTTCCTGAACCATCACTCATAAAACTTATATTTTATGAGTTTTTGAGAGCACACCTATTATGATAGATAATATCTTCTGCACAAAGATTAATAAACCAGCAACAGCTGCATAAGAGATGGTAAGAGTATTTTTGTGCTAGTTTCAAGCTAGAGAGATTAATAATGTTCTTTACTTGTGAGACAGTCCTTTATTTTGCTTTATATGGCACACTCAGTATCAGTGAAGCATCAGAAGTAACTCCATAATTAAATTCTGTTGATACTTGCTTTTAAAGCAAAATTGTAATCCTTCTGTTTCACACATTAAAGATTGAGTTCAGTCTCTGAATAATGCAGTAACTCTTCAGAGGACACTTGAATTTTCTTTATCACATTTTAGGAAAAATATTTACTGACTGTAGCAGAGGAAATATGTATAAATGCTCTATTATTGACATTTTGCACATTTTTCTCACATATCTTTGAGTTCAGTTAGCTAAATAACCACAATTCCCACAAACTGCAGACCTCATAGACTCAAATAGTGTCTTAAACATAAGATGCTTTGGAACTATGAAAGTTGTATATGCAGAGCTATTTCTCTTATTCCTTGTAACCTACATGAGTTTGACCAAAGCTAGTCAACGGAGCTACTGAGAAATAAGAATTATTTATGTTTTTCCTGGGGGTAAAAAAAAAACCCTCTCGGCTTTTTTCATCAAGGTGTTATAGAAGTTATGTAGTGAGACTGAATCTCACCTCAACAATCTATATGCATGTTGTGTTGTAGATAGTAGAAGCCCTAGGTGCATGCTGGTTGTCTGAGACAAAAGGGAAAAATGTGGCTTGAGTGGATGATGCTGATTGATGGTGAGGAATAATTAAATGGGGAGACTGTTAAATGTTGTACCTCTATTAAATGTAATTGAATTAAGAAAGGGACAAAAAGGCATGTTGATAATAAACTAAGTAATTTAGTTGCTCATTTCTTTTCCTTTTATAATTTGTGTGGGCCCAATTTGGGTTTTTGTACAAATTGTGTTCAATTCCTCTTTGGTTGAAATACTGTGTTTGTTCCTATATTTCTTGACCCAAGGGATTACAGAAGGCTGGATGGAGATCAGTTATTATTTTGGACCCTTTCTTTCTAAGGTAATGGAATAAAAAAAAAATATTCCTATCTTTCTGCCAGTGCATATTGGTTTTCCTCAATAAGACTTTATTTTAGAATATTAGTAATGAGACTTTTCTGAAGTGTAGAAATGGAGCTGTGAGTTGTGCAATGAAGACATTCTGAAATACATATGTAGTCAATTACCTGAGCATTTCTCAGTCAACTTTAAACAGGCTTTTTCAGAAGTTGTGCCTGCTGATAATTGGGATCTATCCACTGTGGTGTATGTTCTTTTACATGTTTACACATATTGCATCATACCATGTTTCGTTCACTTCCTTCATGCAAACAAATTACTAGTACCTAGTATAAATCAGGAAAACGGCACATGTCCAATAGATAAAAACACATTGCAGATGGCTGCTGTCATTAAAGGAGAGGCAGCAACTGGAATTGTATTATCTACTTAATATTCAAAACTATTCAGTTTATATGGAAAACTACTCAACTTACTTTCTGATGGCTTCCAATGTAGGTTAAAAAGGAAAAAAAAAAAATCTGTTAGTTTTTTTAATCTTATTTTCCTAGCCGTGATCACTTGGTTGTCTAAAAATAAACAAAAATGACTCATTGTGAGAGCAATAGTAGTTTTCTTTCGATTTATGTGTTATATCAACTTTGGAAAAATTGCATATAATGAATTACTAATCTCTGATTTTGAAATGTGGGGCTTCTTCCTCATATTCATATTTATTTTCTTAAAAGTGCCAAACATAGCTATAGTCATCTCTACTCACCTCAGCAAAACCCTTCCCAAGTTCACCTTAAGAGACTGCACTCTCAGCAGCCCTCCTACCCCAGTAAAGCAGTGTCATCCATGTTCGAATTACTACAACGTTGTGCGTCCGTTTTTTTGAAAGGACTTCTCCCCTGGGTTTCCATTGTGCACTCATTTGGAATTTCACCCAAAGAAGGAAAAAAAAAGGACATTTTCGATTATGATTTCTGTTTCTCTGTACAGGAGAAAATGTAGGAGGAGATGGGATTGCATTTCATATGCTTTTGTTTATTAATCTTTGTGATTTTGATAAAGCTGCCTTATTTTGGCCTCTTGAAATAGCTGTCTTTAGGGTCTGTTGGTGTGATTTTGTGCAAAATAATGAAGCTGTTCTGGATTCTATATTAGGCTTTACCTTTCCTTGAATATATTTTGGAACACTAAACTTTTACTTTGGTATTCTGGGAAGCTAACACTTCCCCATCTCAGCTATGTTGCTTTCATTATATTTCAAATCTTTGGCACTCTGAGTAATTCTCTTCACCTACACAAATTACACATTTTTTTTGTATGCTCAGGTGAAACAATCTTTCAGTCTCTAGCTGAGGAAAACCAATGCCAAATCATCTCAGGCTTTAAGACTCTAAGATTAGTAGGAGCAATTTCCTCAGAAATACTGACAAACTTATGCACATTTGACTAGGTTTTCTTAGATAAAGGCCCAGTTCAGTAAAATACATCACTTAATTGGAAACTGTGTATGGCAGATATGAACGCAGAATGCACTGGATATCATAATTTAGTAAGCTGAAGGGTGCATTGGGGATATCTGAGGAAAAGAAACACTGACAAATTACTTTCAGTAAACAACATACAAATATTAAATGAATTATCCTCAGCTCTGAACTTTTTGTAAGCGAAACGATCTGCTTGTGTTTCCAGTTGAATTATGAATATATCTTAGTGACAGTGTGATCCTACCCATTGCATGTGACTTTTAGAAAACAGATTTGTGCTTCTTAGTGTGCCCGAGATCTATTATTTTGCCATAATATGGGCTTTGCTTTATCTTACTGCTTGCTGAAGACAAACACTTCTGTGGTGGTTGGAAAGGTCTCTGTTGATTCTTGTTTTCACGCCATTTAATACTGAAAAGGTGAAAACCAGAAAAACTAATAAAAAGATACATTTAATTGGCTTTAAAGAAATATTTGGCTAGATGCAATAATAATATCTATATGGAACATGGTGGCAGCAATCAGTGTATTTGGATGCTTGTCACACAGACAAATGTAAAAACTTGTGATACAGACCTCCATTCTCCCCTATATCTAAATGTCAGCTGGAGTTAGTGTAGAAAGGTAGTACCTAGCATAAGCAGCCTTTTGTTCTAGTTTCTACCAGGAGGGAAAGTGAGGTCTGTAAAAGCTCCTGCTCTGTAAAGGAGCCCGTTTCCTGTGCTGCCTTGTTATCACACCTGCCCACGTCACGAGTGCTGGAACCTCTCTGACATCTTTCTCTGCTTAGAGTAAATACGGGGCAGCTGGTTCAGGAGGCACCAGCGGATGTGCCCTACCGCAGAGGGAATTTCCTGCTATATACTGATTATGTGACACAAAGTGGCCTTCTGTGATTAGACAATCCAGAAGATAAAGTATTAAGAGAGTAAACATTTTATTATAAGAAGGGGAGGGACAATTTTCATTTTATTAACCATTCATATAAGCAAGCTGGACTATAAATTATCATCTTTACCCAGGTCAAAACCAGAGCAAATTTATGTAGTTCAAAGCAGAAGAATGTCTCTTTTAATTATGATGCCAAGTGGCTCTGTAATTGGAAATGGACCTCTAAAAACATAGTAGAACTTGCCAGATGTGTGTCTGCAGTGAAAAAATTGGTCACAGAAAATGAGTAATTTCCCAAAATAGTTCACTTCCAGAAACAAATGTATCATCAGACATTAGTAGAATGATGCAATTATCTCCTGTTTCACCCTAGAAAAATTTTTAAAAAAGGGTTTTTTAAAGTGTAGTTGTAAAAACCTTATGTTAATTCTGTTAAAAACCTTCTCCTGGAGAAGAATACGTGCTGGGCTTGGACTATCAGGAGGCTTTAAGCATCTAACTGATGATGCTATGTGAGAGTCTCAAATACCACTCTCAAAAACAATGTGAAAAAGAAACACTTTGACTTATTCCATTCAATAAGTAACGCACAGATAGTCAACAGTGAAACACTGAGACTCAAAACATTGAGCATCATGATACCTTGTCATTGGATATTTAGAGTATTGTCAATTAAATGATTTATGAATTACTATAAAGCATTCAGATACAGTATTTTAATAGGGCAGTCATTTGGGTAAAACAGTATTCATATAAGAAAATAAATGCCAGTTTGTGGTAGGTCTAATATTATCTAATATTATGAATTTGTATTAATTGAATGAACATAGTCTCCTTAAGTGCAACTTTGATAACAGATAAAATTAATTAATACTCTTTTAGTTGCTACTTTAAATTCCTGCTTCTGCCCCCTGGCCCTCTCCCCCAGTTAGCCACTAGCTGTGTCTTGGCTTTTACAATTCATGTATGAACTGTAGAAAAATTACGTGGACTATAATGCATTTTTAGTGGTGATTCTTGTTATGGAAAATGTGCAGGATATATGACATTAAAATGTATGCTGAAGCTGTTGTTTAAACCAGGATGCCTAATTATTTCTTGAATGTGTTCACAAGAAAAAATGATGATATACAATTGAATGGATGAGTGACAAAAGTGGCCTTGCTGGAGGCTTGGTTTGATTCTTGGCTGTAACCCAGTTAATGGAACCCAGTCATGGAAACAAACAGAAGTTCTCTGAGAGTAAGAAAGAACTAGACTACACTTAGCGCTGCAGTCTGTGCTCTCATGGTAACTCAGATTGCAAGCTCACATATTTGATTCCGGATCCCATAAGTACCCACTGTTGGCCCACATTCAGTCTCTTCTTTGGTGCAAAACAACTGGCTCCCAGACAAGAAAGCTTCAACTGGAAACGCGGAGCGTATGCGATAGTTGCTCAGACCTTTGTGGTTCACTTAAAACTTGAAGAGGCAGTTCAGTGAATCTGTTGTAGGCCCTCTGAGGCCTGTCGTGCAAGTCTCAGGAGTCTATCTAGATCTAGACAAATGTGGAAGTGTCCTCCTTGCTGGGACTGTACCTAGACCTAGCACGATGAGAGTAAAGAGCAAAGAAATGCTGGGTCCTGTAACTGCAGGGATGTCGGCTTCAAGGCAGGGGAGCCAAATCACCCTGAAGCCTCTTATTCACATCCCAGACTTCATCAGCTCTGTCATGCAGTATGCTTGTGCAGGGAGTTCAGTCCTGACTGAGCCAATCAAGAACTGACGTGCCAGGGAGATTCTCACAGAGTGTGCTGGGAGATCATAAGACGTGTGAAATGCGCAAGAATCGCCTCATGTTTAATCCTGGAAAGGCCAGTGCAAAAGCAGATGAGCCCAACAAGCCTGTTAAAGTGAGTTGAATGCAACAGGCATGAGTTGTGAATGAATGTAGGATGACAATGTGGACACAATTGGCTTTAGCCATTTGACTTTGGGAGCTTGAACCTGGCAACCAAGAGCACATAGACATGCCCATAAAATCCACCAAAAAGATGTGAGATTACTAGTCACCTTTTTCTTGGTGGTGCAACAGATTTGCAATGGTACGCCGGAACAGATTCATTGTGTCCAGCCATAAAGAAAATCTAAACATATTGTGCGTTAACAATTATAAAATTGTATTTGGAGATGAGTCTGCTTCATTCAATTTTTTCTTAATAAAATGATCTGAATTGTATAGCCTATATAGTATCATTAGCATCTATCTGGTAAGACACCTGCAGGTTTGATAACCATCCTTATCTAATGTAAGCAGAATTTTTAGACCTAAGTTTCACATTTTACTTGGTGTTAAAGGACTGCAATAAATACTAGGAAATAACAGGAAAGCAAAAATGAAGGAACAAACCTAAAACTGAGGGTGACAAAGCAAAATGAAGAGGAAGGCTGTGCAGCTCTCTTTCCACCGGTACTGCAAGGTTTTAGTCGTCATTGTGGTTGAGTCTCTGCTTCTGAAAAAAGTTGGAGGGGATGAGGTATTCAGAGCTAGGACTGCTTTACTTCTTTTAACTGACTGTGCTGCTAAATCTGCAACTAATTGTGTGAGTAAACATCATTTGTGGAAACAAACTGTATCCCTATACACATGCTGTTGGACCAAAGGTATCATATGGATAGCTACACAGCATTTGTACTAAGTGAAGCAGAAACAAGGGAAACAGAAACTTTTTTCTGAATGGCATTTGGCTTGAAGAATGCAGGAGGCATAGATCCTAGGTATAGCACTACATAATGAAAATGTATCTTCCAAGTATATAGTACTGCATTTGTCTACAGATACTAAAAATATTTATAAAATGTATAGGCTAGATCTTTTTTAATTGTTTAGTGCACAAGTTTACAAACATTATAGGGCCAGAAGTGTATGTACATTTATATACTATGTAAGTTGCACTTGCAGTCAGTGAATCACCATGTAAATTAGGCCGACATATTTAGCTGAAATTTTATGCTTATGTTTATACGACCAAAGGTTTGAGAATATCATCATCTTGGCATAGGAGATTTTCACTGACCATCCAAATATGGCCACTTTGAAAATAGAACGATTTACGTCAACATTACACAATACTGTAGGACAGAAAGTGAAAGAAATGCCCTGTTCAATGGGTCTGAAGAACTTTCTCTTTTAAAATTTACCATGTATTAATTATGTATGACATTTCAGGGAGTGAGAGTTGTTTGTAGCCTATGGCAATGAGTGAAATGAGACATTACTGAGACAGAAAATAAAAATGTGTCAGCATATCAAATTACACAGATATTGGTAGCCTAGATGTATTTGCTAGTTTGGAAGCTATGTTTGATATTGTGGAGTTAAAGCTCTGCACACTGGTTTTAGATAGCAGCACCACATTTCTTTAAAAATAACAATACTGAAGTAGTTGGGTGAAAAGAAATGGAATTCTCATCTTGCAGCATCACTGCAAAGAGAAACAATAAATAAAATATCTTCTCTTAACCTGTTCTACAGCTAATAAAAATGATGATAGGACTACTGAAATGCATTTCAAAACCAAAAAAAGCTTAGCAACCTCCTTCTCATTCAACAAAATAAGGAAAAAGCTTATTGAGGATTTATATGCTGTCTGTAAATATTTTATTTGTTTTTCCCCTTCTTTGTGAGAATATCTTTCTCTAGTAGTGCACTTAGCTACAAAATTCAAAAGGAATTTCTTCCTTCACATAGGGGAAGGAAGGATCCCCAACTTTCTGGGGACCAGTTATTGTTTTAATTTAATAATGCTGTATTTTAAAGTATGTTGGTTGTTACACACTCTATTGGCTGTATTTTTACAGTATGTTTCATTGTTCTTTTTGTATCTTTTGATCCCATAGAAAGAGAAGCTGTCTTTCTCACAGCTGAAGACAAGCTGTTGAAATGGCTGCCAGCAGAACTGTGGTGTTAAAAAAAACAAAACAAAACAAAACAAAAACATCTTGCAAACTGGAAATGGTTCAGCCAGTGGGAAGTCTTTTTAACATTCCTCCTACCCTACCCACTTGGGTGCCTGTCTTCCTCCTCCTGAAGTGTGAGCTTCATGAGTACTAAAACAGCCACTTTACCAATAGTATCTGAAGAAGATTTCCTTCTGGCACCTATTTTAAGGACGTAATAGTTCTCCTCCTCTTTTACGTTGCTACGATCTCCATTGTCTTCTTTAGTGTAGGGGAATTTGGATGGGAATTCCTCAAAGTCTCAGGATGCACTGCCACACAGTGCAAGGTGATCCATCCTAAGCCTGTGCAAACCTCCTCATCTGTGCTGATACACACTGTTGTTAAGGATTTGCAGTCCTGCAGCCCATCTCAAGGTTGAATCAGTTAGGTACATATGATGCTCAATGGACTTAACATTTCAGTTTATCAAAATGTAAAAGACACAGCCTTTATCTCAGCAAGCAAAATATTAAGGTGGGAATAGCAGTTCTACAATACGTGCAAACTGTGGCTATCAGCTAGAACATCAGTGCCCGTCTGCATGCCTTACAGTGTTTTGTTTCCATTGCTGCCTCTGTTTGGAGTTGTCTGGTTTGTGCTGTCCATACTCAGTACTGCCAGAGCTTCCATATTCACTGTTCTTATAGGAGGCTTTGAAATTTGTAGGAAAACACTAATAAATTTCATCCTTATTGACTTATTTTTTAGATTTTGTAACATCTTTTAGCTATTCTCATTTGTTTTAAAATGTAAATTTAAAAAAATGTGTTTGCTGCAGATTTTAATTATTTTAACAGTTTCCAAAGTACTTCATATTTATTTTGCAAAAGTAGTGTATATTGTACTGTGGTATTTATAATGATTCAGTGCTGAGACCGCATGCTTTACGGGAACTATAAGTGCTTTTAATTTCAATGACTGATAGTATTTTACACTCAGCTAACCTTTACAGAGGTTTCTCTGTTCTTACATTCTACAACGCTAATGCACTTCCAGTCAATTATATCCGTACTAAAGTATTCTGTTCTCTTCTTCATAGTTTTTACCATTGTATCCATGTGCCTTCCATCAGCGTGTGAAGCAGTGTGCAGATGACTAATGTCTGTCGTGTTTGTTCTTGGACTCCAGAGAGGCAGCAGCGTGTTCAGTAAAGTGGCTTTATTCTGAAAAGGTTATATTAGGAAGCTCAAAAGTATATACTCTAACTTGAATAGGCAGACATGAGGTTTGTGATGATCTGTAGTTCCTCAAGAAGTGGTGAAATGAACAAGTGCTCCAAAATCTGCATCTTCTGTGCAGACAAGATTTTCCTGATTGTTGAAAACTCCACTGAGCCAAGCAGAAAATTGTTGTCAATCATAATCTTCATCTGTGCGCATTAGGCTGTCTTTCATATTGATACTCTTTGTGGCAGCAAATGAATGCCCTAACTTCTGATATTCAGTGGCAAACCAGAACAAGGGGTGGAGGATAGGTTTGATGCACCTGATGATACACAGTTGCTGAGAAGACACATTGCAGTGTTTTGTATTGGTTATGTCATGCATGGTTTACAGTATTGCTATAGCAGTCTAACAACCACATGACAGATGTAATTTTGGAGAGCAGATCATGGTTTATCAGGATGGAGAAGTCACCAAGCCGACTGAAGATATTGTTCAAAGAACTGCTACACAAAAAGTTTGTGTTAGCTTGCTAAACTATATACCAAGCTTGTCAACTGTAGAATGCAAGTCATTAATTGTGTGGTTGTACAGATAGTGGTTTCTTTATGATAGAAATGTTTATAAAATGTTTCTCTAAAAAACGGATTAACTACGGAAGTATTCCACTTCGTCCCTAACTGAATGCCCAGCTGAATGAGAGGAATTGTGGTAGTAGAGGAAGTAGTAGTAAGAACAGCAAACTGTGCAATAGCCACAAAATCTTAACAAAAGGATATTTTTTGAGAGAATTTGGGCACATGCTGAAATTAACTGGCAGCAAATGGAATTTAGTAAAGTTATTGCTGTTAAAAGTGAAAACCATGGTAAAAATGCTGTTGGTTCTTTAAAGCAACAGCAAAAATCTCTCTTCCATCTTTAGCCAATACAAAACAAAAGAGAATTTGAATAAAATATGGAAGGAAAAGTGACTACACTTTAGGCATTTATACTGCATTCATCTCTCTCATATGGAACTACTACTGGGTTCTCTGTTACATGTAATAAATAAAAAAATGGAGCCTGGTTTTGACAAGAGCTAGGAATGTATCTGTGAGGATTGTTTCTTGAGAGTGAAAAAGGAAAAACGGCTCTTGCTTACTTACTCTTCCTAGTCCTTTATGTCTACAAGGACATGCATTACTTCACTCTTGTTACCATGTCATCTTCCTCTTCAGTCCCTGTTAATGTCTTCTTCTGGTCTTATCCTGCTGTGACTGAGCATTACAAAGTTTTTCACGCCTCCATGCGTAAGTCCATCAACCAATTAGTTTTCAGAGCACATTGTACATATAGATGGCATGGCAGTGGGTTCAGACCTAGGTCAGCATACTCCAAGCATTCAGTCAATATGAAAAAGGTATGGGTCTACATTATCAGTTGTATCGATTTAGAGAGTGGATTTTTCATTGTTTCTTTTTCAAACTTACTTCCAGCTGTGATCACTGCTGTTATTCTGATTTCTGTCTCAACATTCACCACAGAATTTCTCACCGTGACAAACACTGATTTTAAATAAGCACCTGAAATGTATTAAAGTACGGGTCTCATATTGACTCTTTATAGGTTTTTGTTGCACATCTTGCATACCCGTCTTTTAGAACATTCCAGTAAGGCATTCAATTTTTACATTTAATCAGCTTCTGTTTTCTTCTGAAAAAGTTTGGAGGACTTGTTGGTGAGGACTTCTGTGGTGAGTCTGCCTCAAAAATACGTCTTTCTTGTCAACTAATGTAGAACACAATGGGTAATGTATTTTAATTGAATTAAAGTGTCAGGTTTTCAAAGTCCAAATTAAAATAATCACGGATCAATTGTTATTGATTGTGTTTAATATAGATTGAAACAAATGTGAGTATAACAGTGAGACATCCTGGATTAGAATGAACCCACCTTGGCATTTTGATGGAGGTAATGAATCATTGTACAAATATACTGAGGATTTGGGATCAAGTGTATCTCAGCAGAAAAAAGGGAAGATGTTTTTCTGAAAAATATGGTGTCTATTTTTTTCTTCCATTGCTATCCACAACTTTAGGAGTTAGGAAAAAACTTTTCTGTTGGTTGCTTTGTCTTTTATTTTATAGTAAAGAGGGAGATTATACCTGCATCATCTCTTTAATTTTATTTAGTATGCTGATGCATAAATCTGTTCGGCTGTGATCTACCTCTGTCTTGTATTAACTTGATTTGTTTTTTCTTGTATAATTTCTGTTTTGTCATCATAACTAAAATGAGAAGTAGGCCTAATAGTTTAGAACAAATACAGCTGTATATTATTGTAAAGTTTTGAGATTAGAAAATGAGATGGTACTAAAAAGCAACATAAAACTGGAAGCACCTCCATTCAGCTGCAGTCTGAATGGAGATGAAGAGGGGTGTCTGCAATTAGAAGGTACTGCTTAGGTGGGAATTACTACCGCTTCGTTCTCTTTCATTTCATTTCTGCTTTCTCCATTCTTCTGCTGCTCTGAGGTAAATCAGATTACAAGCTCCCCTGTAATAAAAAAAAATTGCAATGATTTATATTAATTCTGATTAAAAAAAAAATCCAGTAATTGGAATATACTGATATCAAAGCTAGCCAGGGTAGGTAAAATATTATATTTATTTATATTGTTGCTCTGTTTTTATCCATATAATAATGACGCTCTAATGATGAAATCCGTGTCCCACTATCATTTATTGCAGTGGGGCCAGAAGTTTAGCTTTGATTTAGAAACTTTTTGGAAATCTGCTTTCTGTTCTCAGTTACATGTCTTTTTGTACCATCAGTCTGTGGAGATCTGTATGCTAAGTATTCTTGTGCTGAGACACAGTCCCTCTGAATTTAAATTAAAGACTACAAGGATCTCCTTGCAGGTGTTAGGTAGTTTAATGGATCGTGCATATATGTTTAAAGAGTTACATCTTTTTTTTGTTGTTGTTCATAAGAAAAATGGTTGCAAAAATGGGAAGCTCACTGAAACATATAACTTTGAATTCAGAGTATGATATATATGAAATCATCAGAGCCTTTCCTTATCCAGAGAATTTCAAAATACCTTTCTATTCCATACGTAGAGTTGATCTGAGAAGGAAGGTGGAGGTGCTGTTACACCTCGTGAGATTCTCTTGATAAATCAGAGTTTAAAACAAATAAAACATAATTAGGCTCCCACAGATCATTTCAAAATATCCTCAAGCCTCTGACATATCCATATTTCTACAGCAGACAGTGGTAAAGATGTCTTTAAAGGAAAGAACAAAACAAAACCGACAACCCCTTCACCTCCAAATCCAGACAGTGGCATATCATAACAAAGACTGGGTCAGGGGACCTCCTGCCTACATAGAACTAAAAGTGAGCATCCACAATCAGATACACAGCCAACAGCTCAAAATACTTCTGGAAAGCCTTTTCAACTTCAGTCACATTACCTTTACTATATATTGAACTGCTATTGCAGGAGTAGCTTCAGTTCAAAGAGATAGGAGCTTGAAACAATTTTAAACTCTAAATAAATCACTGACCCTCAGTACATACCAGGTACATACCATGAGTTAAAAGAGGAGGTTTACCAGGAATATTGAACAAAAATCATCCCACAAATTTTCACATCCCAAAATCAAACTGTCAAAATCAACAGATTTCCATCTTTTCTAGACAAATAGCCTC
Source organism: Aptenodytes patagonicus (assembly GCF_965638725.1). NCBI lineage: Eukaryota > Metazoa > Chordata > Aves > Sphenisciformes > Spheniscidae > Aptenodytes > Aptenodytes patagonicus. The sequence goes on from NC_134950.1 coordinate 127,428,111, forward strand.
TGCTGGTTCTACTTTCTTTGATGGAGGTTGAGCTATTATAACTCCATATAACACACTGAATAAGTGCACTGTAATACAATACACATTTTAAAATAGTTCTGATACTACTAAAAAAAATGTTTTACGTATCTTTTTCTACAGGAATGTTGATTATCAGTGACTGTGCTAGAATGAGGTTGGTACAATATATTTTTTCTGCAAGTTAAAAAAAATAGCTACCCAAGATAAAAATCTCAATCCATATTTAGGCATCCAAAAATTGATATTTTAGAAGTAATGATTACTGTGGGCAAGGTAAATGGAAGCTGCTGGGTAGCCAGCAGCATTGATTATGAGTCTGCCAGACTGAGTAGTTCAGTATAAAATACAGGTGTTTAACTTCAGACATCAATCAAAACTAAAAATAAACGTTTCCTCCTTTATCACCAACTGTGTCCTGCTTTGCCTTAATTCCCAAATCCACTGAACTGGATAGTTGTTACCAGTCGTCTCCAGTCTGTGTGAACATAGACAATTTGTTCTTTTTTGTCAAAAAGAGGTGAATTTTTCCCAAGTATCTACAAAAGAAAGTATGGAATTCTGAGCTAAATAGGGTACCATTGTGGGAAAGATGGTCTAGAGGCAGTTCACTAAAGCCTTTTTTCTTTTTCTGTTTACTTTATTTGAACTATTGACCTTGCAAAAATATTCAGCTTTCTATGAGGTTTTTTTTTTTGGAGTGGCTTTTGGTGCCTGAGCTTTGAAACATGTATGATCAGACCTGGCTTATCTCTGAGGCTGCTGGGTTTTCTAACTCATCGTGCTGGAAAACACACCAATCTTGGGAAATCAAGCTAATGTCTCTCAGCTGTGCAGAAAAAGTGTGAACAGCTCTGTCAAATGAGCTACCCCCATCTCCTTTTTTTCAGGCAGCATCTTATACTCGAGCAGTCACTTCACATTTGCCATTTGAGCAGTTGTGATATAACTGCTGTTTTATTGCCTATAGGAGAGTTTCTGTGAGGAATCAGAAGCTGGTCTTTCGGCTACCCTGGCCAAAAAAGGTTTTAGTCACAGGACTCTATTACTGGTGAATGAGTAAGGAGTCCTGACAGGATAACAAGAGGATACGAACACATAGCTCTGGCCTAAAGGTTGCTAACTGACCAAGTAGTAATACAAGGGGAAGTATTTTCCAGCCTTGAACCTCTTTACCCCCAGATAAGTATATTAAATGCCATCAGTTAACCCCTTGAGTGCAATGACCCAGTGCTGCCAGGGACATGCCTGGTATAATAGACCCTCATGCTTCCTAATCAGTGGTGACGTATAAAGTACAGTCATAGGTCCAGATGAATCATAGGTCCGTTCCTTTGTTGGATGGAAAGATGTCTCTGGGCATTTAAAAGGTTAAACACAAAATTTGAAGTATACAGCTACAGTGGCTTAAAAACGCATGAAAAATATAAAGCAAAAGAGCAGTCAGGAAAGAAACTAGAACAATGTAAAGTGAAAAAAAAATCTCAGGAATTTTGCTTTGGAATTGAGTTGATGCTTTTATTTTTTTCATTTGTTTTATTAGATTTTTACTGTTTTCTCCAGATAGTTTCCTGAAGAGTGAACGTGCTGAGTTATCTCCAGCTTAGTTCCTTCCCATACTTGTTCTCACATCATGGTCATTACTAAATTTCACTGAAAAATATTAAAGCTATTATGTCAAGTGGGGATAAATTTATGAATAATAAGTTAGACTTTGTAAAAAATGTCCAGTCCTATGAGATGTATTTTCTCTACTTTTTTTTTTTCTGTGGCATCTTTCATTTAATTTCCAGGCAGAATATTTCTGTTGTCAAGATGTTGTCTTCTAAATCAGTGCTTTCCTGTGGTAAAAAGATGTAAAGATCTGTATCAATTTATGTGTGCAGAAAAAAGCATTCAAGACTTCACTCTTGTTGTCTTAGAAGATGTTTAAAGTCAAAGTTTTCCATTCTGGGAGGTGAGTACTGCCTTCCCAGTTTAGTAAAGACTAGAATCTTCTTTGTACTTACATTACGCAGGCCTTTACCTCTTGCCTAATTTCACTGAAATTACTGGAGTTACTCATGTAATAAGGTACCAGTCAGAAGATATATCAATGGCAGACTCAGCCATGTGGAAGCTGTAGTTATTTAACAAAGGTTTTGTCTTCACTGACATAGAGATATTTGTCTATATTTTATAGTGTGGTGACTAATTCTGTTCTTTATGATGGATGTCTTACAAATAATGTATATTTGGCTACCAGAAACCATCTCAGTTGCCTTGAGGCACCTCACATTGTTGCATTAATGGATGAAAAATTACATTTGCCATTTCATAATTTGTTTCAGGTTTTTTCATGGTTTAGCATCAAGTCTGATAAACTTAGAAAGCAGTAACTCATAAGCTATGTTGTTGACTCTTGGATGTGAGATGTGTTACACAGGCTTAATCAAAATCAACACGCCCCATCAGAAGTATTAAGAGAGCCAAGTGCTGGTTCTTCAGGCCAGGCCAGAGAGCAGAGCTAGAAGGCAAGAGTTCTCCTGAGATACGCAGTCATGAGACATTATAGGCTTTGCGTGTTGCCTTTCAGCATGAGCTGGTACAGTAATGGATATGGCATTGTCTTTTAAAGAGGAACACTGAAAATTGTAGGGAGGAGAGAGAGACTCGAGCTGTGCATTACACAGCAGTGCACATCAGCAGTTCTATACTGTAGGAGGCTTTTTAACTTTTCATTTAAAAAATCCTTCTTTCAAAGCACCAATCAGTCCTCCTTTGATCACATGGCACTGTAATAACTGAGGCTGGAACAGGCTGTTTCTCAACCTGATTCTATGCACCCACATTGTTTCCAGCATCCACGCTGTATGACTGCAACCTGAGCTGAGGCTTCGTACAAATACTAGTTGCCAGTCTGGCAGGTGATATTCTAGGAGAGGTGCCCCTGTCATGTGCCACCTGCATACACTTCAGGCTTATACGTGCTTGGACCCAAACTAAAAGGCAGCATGAACCTGAAGTTTTCTCCTGTGTGGACAGTTGACAAGTTTGGACTTTGAGTGCTTACCCAAACCCTGGAGGAGCTATGCTGCCCAGTTTCATGCCTGTGATCTTTTTGGTATCTTATAGCTCCATATACACACTCATAAGAAATTTTAGTCTGTCTGGAAACAGCTGAGGAGCAGGGCAGCTGGGAATCCACACTTGAGTACTCACCAGCTGCAGGTCAGTTGCCACATTGTGTAGACGTGTGCCCATCCCCTACAAAATGCAGCACAGGTACTAAATAAAAACTGGGTATCCCACCTAGAAGGGAATAATTGAGCTTGTGTTTCACTGTCTGTTTTGCTTACAAGATCCTGCTTTACAAATGCAGGTTGATGAGATACATGGTTCCCTGCCATATGGCTGTTTGCAGTGGTTGGCTTGGAGACATACTAATGATGCAAATGAATGATATAATATTAATATCCATGTTAACTGTAACCTCTTAAAAAGGTGCATCTTGTCTTTAGAGTGATAATAATTAATATGCATATTAATCCTGTCTTTAAATTGTATTTTTTCTGATTAGGAAGAAATCACCACTTTAAATGTAACTGGTGCAACTGGTAGGGTGGGTATTTTCTAGGAGGAATAAAATTATTCTCCTTTTGAAATGTCAAGCTTTAAACAGAACCAATCCTAGGTTTGTCTTGTGTACTCTGAACTCCAGAGCTGCCCAAGAGCTGCGTTCTGCCTTCCCCAGTGTACATGCACTACCAAGGTCCCTTTCTTCCATGAGGCATCAGAGCAGGCCAGTCAGAAGTCATACTTTTTATATTTGTTTTAATTGGTTTTGGTTTCTGCATTATAATAAATTTAATCAGATTATGGTCACTTGACCCCCAGGGCCTCAACTCTAATTTGCTCTTACTGCCTGATCATTGGTTAACTAAATCTAGACATGAACCATTCCTGGCAGGGTTCCCTACACATTAGTTTAAGAAGCCATCATTTTTGTATCCATCACCCTTGCCTTCATTCAATCACACCTCTAAGGTTTCCCAATTATACAAGAGGTAAAAATTCCCCGTATCAAATTGCCCTTTGCCATGTATGCCATCTTTATCCCATCACGTAGTACACATCATTCCGAACTCCCTCATTTCTCCTGTGGGTAGTGAGGTTTGTGCCTTTCCATGGGCCAGCAGAACTTGTGTGCATGTACTGTACCTTGTTCTAACTACAGAGCTCTTTGTCCATCACTCCTTTGAAATTTATTAACACAAACTCACAACTACATCAAGAAATGGGGTAAATAGACAATCTATAAATATTCAGATCTGTTTTTTACATATCTCGTTTAGCCTCATTTTCTGAGGAAAAAAGACTTCTGCAATTTCCCAGGGAACATGTATATATGTTTGTCTCCCTTCCCTGAACCTATTGACCAGCATCAATCAAATCTGACAGAGAGGTCTCAAACTGTAAAGTTCATCAAGTTGCCTGAAACAAGGCATCTGAGCGGTCTGATAGACCATGATCCACAAGACAAAGATTGCAGTGTAAATTCAACTAAGATTAGATCCCAGAGAATCCACACAGGGGAAGCTATTTAGAAGGACCTATCACACAAGAAGCTTTAATTACTGATAAAACGCAAAACCAAGACAAACCAGGAGACATCAGTTCTACTTTTCATGGAATTACCCATCATTTTTTTGTATAAGTAACATATCTTACTATTGCAAATAAAGCTGTGTGGGTGATTGGTAAAGAGTATTATCCCCAGCTTTACCATAGACTTCATTACATAGAAAGTAGCTTAAAAGATGACCTAAAATGTGAAAGAATATTTCGTCTGCTTTTTTATCCTTCCTTGTTTAAGAACATTGTACTAGAACTGGGTCCAGTCCCTGCTAACCATGGAGATCACACTGTGTAATCCTTTTAAGTAACTGGCCAAGCTCCACATACAGAATAACAGTGTTTCTTGCCATGCATCTTGCCCTACACTGGGCACACGATGCATTACAAAGTCTAGTTGATACAGTGAAAAAACACCATTTACTAAGGCGTAAAACTGTTTGGTTCATGTTTACTGCTAATGCCTATTTTACCCAAACAATTAAGAGGGAAGTTTGCTGTGTCATGCTTTCCATATTTCATCTCTTCATTTCAGGGCTAAAGCTCAGTCACAGGAAATGATTAGCAAAGCTGGAGTTGCAGGAATACTTCCAAGGCACAAAACAAACACTCAAAAAAATTAAGAACTGTATACATAAAGATAACGTGGAAAAAATGGAAAATACAGTGGAGATTGCAAGAATAAGGGGGAAGAAAAGGATTCACAGTCACTTAAGACATAATATGATGAAACTGTCATTGCTTAATTCTTTGCTTGTTCCTAAATCCCTATATCCATAAAAAAGAAGTCCAAACTTTTAAAAACTATTTCTTACTTCCATCACTTCTATTTTATGCTTTTGTGTGACACAAGTTTAATTTTTCTGATACATTTTATTGCTTCTACATCAAATGTAATTAGCAAGCATGAAGCGCTTTGTTCGTTTTCTCAAGTGAACAGTTGAAGAAAAAAATTCCTGTTTCTCCTAGAACAGTCTGATTCCATTGACTTAATTAGTGTTATTCCTAATTTATGAGTGTTAATGTATTTATTTTCTGATAGAGTTTATAATAGAGCTTAACACAGTAATTGCCATCCACTGTAATTCATAGTTCTGATTATGTAGTAAGAAGGTAACTTTGCTATCCTACCACTTCAGTCACTGGGAAACCTTTCTTACTGTTCTCTCTTTCTCTTTTCTTTTCAGATGTCTCTCTCCCCTCGCTAATTATAAATCTACTAGACTCTTAGATTTCGTTACGTCTCCCATCCAGCTGTTCTCCATTTCTCTCATTACTTTGCCCAGTTTGTTCCTGATTTTCCAGGTTCCAGTAAACACATTTCCAGGCATACACAACTGAAAACTATGTGAAGCATTACATTCTGGTTAGCTTGTATAGTCATGAAATCGCAGTAGTTATCTGTTCCCTTGAACACATAAAATAAACCAAATTCTCACAGCAAAAATCAAGTGATTCCAGAATCACTAGTTCTAGGTGGAAGGATGAAATAGCTCACATGAGGAAAGATAAAATGGAGTTAAAACACTAAAATCTTGCCCAGAAGCTTTCAGAAGCCTTGCTAGTGGGTTTCATAACATATAATAGAAGCCAAAAGGCTCCTTAGCTTTTTTTTCCTCTTCCTGTACAGAGTGCAAAAGGGATTTCAAAGCAATAAGATCTCTTAAGATTGGACAGTTTCAAGCATGAAACATGATTGTTATAACCACCATGCCCCTCTAGATTATGAGTCTAAAATCCAGAACTCAAGACGATGGGAATAGGTTTCAGAGACACGTCTTAGTCCTATCACTGGTACCTTTCCAGTTCATTGTGAGTTTGTTCAGATCTAAACAATGGACATAAAGGCGGGAGAGGGAGGGGGGCAGATCACAGAGAGAGCTGGTTTAAGTTTCTGAAGTATTAAAATAATATAAATAATAATACTCATATGTATAATTCCCATTCAATGACCAACACGTGAGGAAGTGTTTAGAAGATACCAATATCCTACCAAGCTTGAGGAACTCTGCAGTTGCTTTGGGCTGCTATTGAAGAATATTTAAAAAGGTTATGAATGCTGTTCCAAAACTCTACTTTAACCTTTACTTTCATTTTCAGATAAAAGCTATTAATTTGTGCAGTGAAATCAGTCTTAGCTCTACAAAGAAGTACTGACAATCTAATGCTCTCAGGCCTGCTCATTCATTCATTACTCCATTCAAAACCAAACAAGAACAAAAAATAAAGAAACTCCAGGGAAATTCTTGAGGAGATGAGGGGCTATTTATATCACAAGGCCCAATCTCATAACCCCTTGCACATGTTTTGATTCTTAAACATGCAGGTAGACCTACAGGGCTATCATTTGCAGGATTCACCAAATAACAGCATTTGTCAAGTACATCTTTTCTGTGACTCTCAATTATGTGAGAAATGACTAAAAGTACATCGGCTGCATTAGCAATGTATTTCTTTCTCTTCCTTGAGCTTTATCGAGAGTTATCGCGCATTATAGTTTGGTGACAGTGCTAGAAAAAAGTGAAGACAGAACTGACCTCTCATAGCATTTTTGTGACCATGGGGCTCACACAAGCAGCTTGGCATCTGCCGGCACATCTTTAGCGAGTTGGCAGCCCCAGCGCCCTTTGCAGGTTGCAATCAAACCTGCCTTCTACAGCAGCCTCTTTCTGGCTGATTAAGTTTAATGTAATTTTAATTAAAAACCACAGTGTCAAAGGGTTTAGCTGCTCGAGAAATGAGCACAGATTGTGGCACAGTGGCAGCAGTCACTTGGAAAATGGAAATGCATCCTGACAATATTGTGTAGGGGCCAGATAAACAAAGCTGCAGCTACTGTACCTTGCAAAAAGCTGGGGGAGACCATCATTGCGAGGAACCTTATTCAAAAATAAAGTATAGAGCAGTTCTGGTTCTTGTCTTTTAGCAATATTAAAGTGCATCTCAGCAACTGAGTAGAGTAATAATTGCCAAGAATTAATTTCAGCCTTTCCTCCCCGTTTTTACATTTGTTCAGTGGGATGTATAAATGTAAATTTCAGATTTCAGTCCTTATTTATTTTGAACAGCAAAAGATTTGCTTCATGCAATAGACTAATACAACTTTTCTCCTTAGGCTATAAAGAAAAAAATCACTAGAGATTTTACCAGTGCTGAAAGCAGGTTCCATTTTAGGGAGTTTTTTGCTTCTATCTGCTTCCAGCTTTTCTTGTCCCTTGAAGCAGATCACAAGGAGATTCTAATACTTTACATACTGCAGATATTGAGCAACATTTGGAGAATGACCAAAAAAATCACTTCACTGACAAAAGGTTGCATCACATCTACAAGATTTAATTTCACTAGGTCCCAGTATACATAGAGATATTGTTAATAATGGTTTCCCAAAGAAGCGTCTCCGTAATATTTTATTTTCTTAGTTGCCATATTTTTTTGAGTAAGGAGAATTGCTTTGGAGTTATTAAACACCCTTGTCTTGGCAGAAGTTGCTATTTTTTAAACCTGTCCTTTGAATGTATGTACTTGTGAAACGAAGGCTTGATCCAAAGTCCACTGAGATCAGTGGAAAATCCCCAGTGACTTAGGCTTTGGATCAGGTCCTGAGAAGTATACACGCAAATAGGTAGGTATTGTGGTAACATTGTTCGCAGGAATTCCTTTCAGCAAGAAGCCTTTTTATTGTTCGTAAATGCTACTGATGCTCCGGGGCCAGAACCCCAGGAGAATTCCACCTAGTGACGTCAATTCTGTAGAGGAGAACTTCCTCCGTCCCCTTTTAGGTTTGTGGGACATTTTCGAACAGATGGAGCCTATATAGGTGGGACGGGTTCCATCTGAACAGAAGGGTCACAAATGCACCGACTGAGAGGATAGACAGAGCTATGGGGGAGAGTTTAAAGGAGTGGACAGGGGGATGGGAAGTCTGTACAGAATCCAGCAGAGAGGAAGAAGCAGCTAAAATAAGCAGATGGGTAGACAAGGGGAAATAATATTAAGGACTGAAACACATAACCCACCTACAGAAAAGGTTAAGAGAGAAAATCAGAAGAAAGAACTTGTGTCGCAGTACAGTTAGGAGTCATAGAAAAGGCATGATTAAACAACACACATAAGAGGTCTGACAAAGAAAGTCCATTTTTAAAAGTAGTAATATTCCAAGAGAAGGGTTGCCCTGAGCATCACGTGGTGGATGCAGGTACTAGAATGGATTTACAGGCATTGAAATTGCTTTGTTACATAGGGGGCAACATGATAGAAAGCTCAATGAAGACCCGAATTAGGCCTCTGAACTAGAATTTACTGACAGGTAAAGCACCTTGGACATGAATACATGAAAGTATGATGGATTCTCTGCCTCTGAAGAGAACAGAAGCAGTGAGGGAGAAAAAGGAAAGAGAAGGAAACCAAAATAACATCCCACCACAAAATCTGAAATGCAGACCACCCTGAAAGTAACAAGCCAGGGGATGGACAGAAAAAGATGACTGAGTATAACCAAATTATATAGGAGAGACACCCTGCAAAGTTACAAAAAAAAAAAAAAAATTGAACTTCAGCAATACAAATAAAGAAATGTTTCACTTCCAGTTACACTGACCCTGGATCTGGATGGAAAAAGATACTCGAACACAACTCCATTTACCAATGGTTTTAGATACTGGTTTAAATAGGACTTTCTCCCACCCTTAGCCTACCATCGCTATTATCTAAATGAAAATTTAGATAAACATAACCAGTTTTTATTTAGTAGCAGTTTTGATGTGATGATAAGATTAACTTGTTAGTATAATTTCACCAAGTGCAGCATTTCTCCCATAAAGCAGCTATGAAATCACAAGCTGTTTCAAATGAAGAAGTGCTACCATCCATTACACCTACTACTACTACTACTACTATTACTTTGTGAATAAATATGCAGTATTTTGTTTGTTTCTAAATAAATGCTTTTAGTCCAAAGCATTTATAACTTGTAATTACAGATTATTCTGAATTATGGAAATATCAGTCGAGTCCAAAATTAGTATCTGGCTTTATAATGGACCAGAGCACTGCCAAGCATTTAAGAATAGTAAGATATCTTCCATTATTTGTAACACGTTGCTATGTACACAAGAACCTTCTCCTCATGGTTATCATCTCGGAAATCCTTAGGGTGCCAGAACCACTCAGCTTTGCTTCTCAGTTCTCTCTGTGTTTGTGAACAAGGTTCTAAGGATATTCCATATGGAAACACGCAAGTGGTGCTTTTATGATCACCAAGGGAAGATGTTTCCCTGAAGCCTTTATATGTTTTCAGGAAAAATCTGAGCATCTGCCTGGAGCCCATTTGAATCATATATGCAGTTCACTTCTACAACAAAATCTGACTGTGAATATAAAGGAAGATGCCCAAAGGGTTACACTACAAAATAGCAGGATACATACAGCGTTTCACTGGCATGCATATAATCCTTTTCTTTATGAATCAAGACTTAGATATTTATCTATAATTGTACAAATAGCTAGTTCTATGTGATGAAGCAATGAACTAATTAATACCTTAGTAATAATAGATATTTTAGAACTTTTGAAGTGTCAGAATATTTGACTTTCAAAGCATGCTGAAGAAAAATGCTACTATTACCTTCTTAAGAATGCGAGGCTAAAAATAGAGAGTAATCAATATCCTTCTTTATCTGGTTATGATGGCAAAACAAATATAAGACAACTATTAATACAGATTCCAAATGATTGACTGGATACACTGGTAAATCTGTGTATTCTATGAAGTCCCTCAAATTTTATTAAAAAGATGTACAGTTTTGTGTATTTCCAAAATGCTATAGATGTTATATTGCACAATATCATTTTAGGTACGTCCAGTCCTTCCAGTTCTGTTGCATGAGTAAAGCAAATAAATACAGGTTAAGTGGGTGACCAGCCATTATTTATTGAATTTATTTAACAACATATAAATTACATAGAATAAGCCTCAGTGAAACCAATAAGTAGTGGTGATGCAGCTCAGCTATTGAGATTGGCTGTAGAGATGCATGGCAGAATGCAAAGCGGTACACCTCTTTTCAGAGTTGCAGTTTTTCAACATTCCCAACAAATGACTTGATCTGCCTCCTGTGTTTGTACAAGCATAACATTTTAGATGTGGAAGATGTGACTGTATAAGCAATAATCTACAGAGTATAAATAGGGTGCTTTTTTTTTCGGTGCTGATTCTTGCAGAAAGTGTTTGCTAAATTGTTTCCAGCTTTCTATAGCCTATGAGGTTTTTTTAAATACTCCACTGACATGGAGATAACATTACCAAATCAGTACCAAGTTTAAGCACCAGACCACTAAAAATGACAAACTTTGACCAAAACACGTGACTTCTACAAAGCTTCTTCATTGAAGGGTTTTGTTTATTTGTTTTGGGGCTTGGGTTTTTTTGTTTAAGTCTGCAGTTCTACATTCTGACTGTTCATTTCCAGTATAGCAAAGTATTTCCAATTTGTTTACAATGTTAAATGAAAAGTTATTTTAGTATTTGTTTCACAGATATCTCAGTAAGAGCAGGCTTGATGATAATGATATCTTCTCACTTGTGTAAGTAAAAAAATCTGTGTGAGTGAATTCCCTTCTACTGCCAGTGTAGCAGTTTTCTCTGCTATGCTGTTTGCAAGGTGGACATTGTATAACTCTGCTCCTGTTTAAATTATTTTAGAGGTTTTTTTTAGATTAGTTATGCAGCTTCTTTTCTGCCTTTCTACAACAATAACAAAAAGTTGGTAGATTGGAAAAGTGTGTACTGTATACTATTTTTTCAGCCCTTCTAAATTAAATTAAATCCACTGAACATAGCAAAAGAGCCCTCAGGCATAATTCTACATACTACTTATTTGCAGTATTAAATATTCAGTATTTTTCCTTTTAAAAGCATATTTTTTACAATTGTAATAAACTTCCATGCTAAATCATATTCGGGTTTGCATTTAATCTTGTTTTTTTCCAAGTTGTCAAAACTAAGCTTTTCATACTCATCAGTCTTTCTGATATGTAAAAAACTGAGTCAATATGGAAGGAAATTTTTAAGTAGCACTTTCTTTCTATATTGAGCTTACATGCAAGTGTTCCTTTTACATAATGTAGAAGAGTGAATAAATGGGTACATTAGTCCAAGCAGTTGCATTAGTCCAATATACTCATGAACATTCATGATTCTAAGCCACTGGCTGGCTGTTTGGGTCAGTCTGATCTATACATTTAGTAAATTCTGTTGACTGACAGCCACTCCAGTATTCATATTGGAATCAAACATAGACATTTAGAAATGTAAAACAACTCAGTCATAACGTTAAGACACTACAGTGGCAACATAATATTGATTCCTAAGTTTGAGTCATACTTGACCTTTATTTATGTGCACAGTGGCTAACTTCAGTGAGGATATTATGCATCAATTTGAAAATTTGCCTTCTGATTTCCTCTAATTATCTCTCAGATATCATACTAGTGGGACTTTTAGGAGCGGTCAGTAGTGTGCTAATTATCATCTTTGAAACAAAAGACTGCTAAAAAGGGTACGACTGCATTATAATTCCACCTACATTTATTGCAGAACTTGTGTACACTGTCCAGTTAGAATGAGCAACTGTACTATCTTTTGCAAGGACATGAGTAATGAATTTTGAAGGCTTAATGTATTTCAGAGTAGTTTAATAGTACAGCATCAAGTACCTGGTGAACTCCCAAATTACCTCGTTGCCAAATTTCATTTTCCAGATCCAAAGTATGTGAACGGAAGAAGTCTCCAATAAAGCTTTTTTAACACTAGTGTGGCTACTTTTTTCCCCCTCTTAGAATTTATTAAGAAATCCTGCCACTGGTCCACTGAATCAGAAATTAAATTTTCCCATTAACTTATTATTCATTAATTTGATTGTGGTTTTAAAACTTTAATGATACCAAGTTCCAGCTGTCAGGTTACAGCAGTGGCCAGGGCACTGCAAGCCAGCAAAGCAAGGGCCTTGTGAGCCAGGGCCTATCCCACTGCTCTCAGCAATGGAGCAGGGCAGACCCAGAGATGATGGCCGGGTCCAACCAAGAGTTGAGATTGCCAGACAAGTTCATGCTGAGAAGGCAGGTCTGAGGTCAAGCAATGAGTGAAGTCCCCAAGCTGATCTTAAATAGAGCTTCTGGGCCATGGGTTAGGGTGGAGGCCCCAGCTGAAGGAGGTCAGGGCCTTTAAGTCCTACTAGCACCCTGAGGGCCCTGACCTGTTGAAGTGCACCTATACAGAAGTAACTATGAAGCTCCCAGTTTCAGATGAGCTGAAGTTGAGCTAGATACAGGAGGCAGGTTCCCCTAAGCCCCTGGTCAGTCATATCTTCCTCTTGAGCAAGACTGCATTTGCTACTCAGGCCTTTCACCTGTTTATCTTGGTGCATCTACCCTGAGCATTACTCCATCAGGGTGGAAAAGTACTTGACCTTTCTCATTTGCTGTTGCTATTACTTACAAAGCTGGAGATTTCTCAGGCAACAGTGGCTGTTGAAGACCACAAGGTGTTGAAGATAGCTGGAGAGCAACACTGGAGACCTGTAGTGAAAAAGGGTGGTGTGATGCATTGTGGGAGTCTGGAATCTGTAAAGGACATGCATGATGCACAATGAATGGAGAAGTTTCAGGATACAGTAAAGGAATAGATGTTTCTGATCAAACATCAGCCTGAGCAGGAAATTAATAGCTGCTGCAAGGGACTGATGTAGACTAAGGGCAGGGGAATCACCTATAGATCATAACAAGAAACGAGAAAGCAGTGCTACTTACTAAAACATTGGCACACAGATGCAACCCTGCATGATGTTTTAATAGCATAGGTATTAATAACTTGCAACGATAATCACCTCACACTTTTCTGGCTGCTGAGTACAGAACTGGTATATTTTCATACATAACTATTGATTGGCTTGTAAAATACACATTGAATGCTGTTGAGTAGCATTTTTTTTCCAGAAAACAAGACTCTGGCATACCATCCTCAAAAGATTGTTGACCTGTGGCCTTCTATCCATCTGCAACAAGGAGTGGAAAATAATAAGTGTCATCCCACTAGAAAATTAATAGGGAGATTTGTATCTTTCTTAGTATTGGCTTACTTTGAGATTATGGTCAGTTTGTTTTCATAATGTAAAATCATGAAGATAAACAGAGGCATTAACACCTTTATAAATATACAAAGCCAAGCTCTCATTCACAAGTTCATACCCATTTTAACTTCCTGACCACAAAGGAAGTTGTAGAGAGGATAAATTGGTATGTTGTTTTTATTGGGTGAATGTCTTTTTGTTAAATTCTCTTTTTAGAGTAAAATAGCAACATTTGGAAGTGGAATCCTCTTTACGGGTATAATTTTATTATAGTAGCAAGCATTGAACAATGTCAATGCTGTATAAAATAAAGATGAACCTCACTCCAAGGATCTTATATCAGAATTTCAGTCTGCAGTGTTGGCTCTTATGCTATCCAGTTCAATTCATCCATCTCCTGCCATGATCTTGATGTGCTCTGAAATTGCACCAAAGTATAGCTGGTCGCAAATTTCACACTTACCACTTTAGACAAGTGAAAGGTCAAGGGCTTACAACAGTTGAGCAGTTCCTTATCAGTACCACAAAGCACAGACAGGCATGGAAGTGACTGCAGGTCAGATCAGCTGTAATTTATACTAACTATATAAGTCCATACAGATCCATCCCACTACCCCCAGACAGCAGAATATGTATGTTTGAACATTGCTTACTTGTCTCACTTCTTATCTGCTCTGTGCAACATTGGAATCAAATATACATGCACACTTTCATTTAGTGCCATCCTTTTGTTTTCAGCATAAACAAACATTAAGTAGTTCTTTTAATGAAAAGCCTTTCCATATTTTGAGGGACTAGTTTAACTCCTAAAACAGAATTAAGACTTTAAAATAGCCAACTAACCAAAGGAAAAACAGGAGATGGAACTAGATGTGGTCTAGTATCTTGTTGAGAATGCTGCTAGAGGGAAAACATATAACAACATATTCAGTAAATTCTAAAATCTGAAAAATAGGCATTGCTTCTAGTCTACAATGAGAAATGATACTCAGCGTTGGTTTGAATATTACAATATGGGATAAAGAAAACCTAAAAAGTGCTTATTGAATTCCCTTGAATCATATTACCACGCTCCATTACTGCTGGCAACACTGTATTTATATATTTTTGTTTACAGGAATCTAACAGTATAGGACTACTGTTGATAATTTTAATGTTCATGAGTCACAGGACTGAGTTATGGATGTCTCCCAGACAGGGAGAAAGAGCAAACTTAACACTGATGACTTAACTTTCATTCCTGAATAAAATGAAAACAGTGACTGAACCTAAAAAAATTTAAAAATATAACTTCTGATGTGTAGCTACTTTACTACTTGGTTTTGTCCTACAAAGGCCTCAGTTACAGATTCACAACCAGTCTTGGCCAAGAAGAAATGAAGACCCCTTTATCCTGCAAAAAAATTCCATATTTTTTTTTTTTTTTTTAATTTTTAGAACTGGGGTTGTTAATGTTCCACTTTTGAAGTAATTTCTTTTTTGAATTGTCATGTTTTAAAAGGAATTTAAATAGATGATGATCACAGAAAAATAAAAAAATAAAAATCCCTTTTTGGGTATAGCCACACTTTGGTTTGTTTTCTAAATTTGACACTCAAGTCAAACAGCTGGTTTCCTTCCTCACATTGTTTACCCAACAGTGCAGTTCAGCACATCAGTTTATTCCTGATTAACAGAATCTTTTTCGCGGATATAAAATATTTGACTTTGACTACCCTGTTTTCAGTATTAGTGGCCTACTAGAATTGTATCATACACTATTATTCTAGCATAGATTATTCTTTTTGTGCAAGCAGTTCTGTAGTTATTGTTATCAGACACTATAAAATATATGAAAATTTCTTTGGAATCGCTTTTAATCGTATGATATACCAAGAAGCTAATTTTTACATAAGCCATGCAAAAAGCACTTCAGTTGTTTGTTAAATCAGGACGAATTAGTCCCCCATATCCAAACTAGCTCTGAATACAGATAACAATGATACCTTAAACTTTCAGTGCCAAGGTCTGGTAAAAAAGGGTTTTGGAGTCAGTTGGAATTATTGGCTTAGTATGTACCACATTCAGTCTGTCCATTGCATAACACTTCAAAATGCTGTTCAAGCAAAATATGTATATTTTCTCTTGGACAAGAAAATAATTTTGAGATTTCTTCAAGCATGATGGTGGCATAGGCCATACCATAGTATCTTTGCACTATTGCAATACAAATCAGTAATAATGAATCTTGGCCTTTTATGTCATTGGACATATCTGATGCAATATGGAAGATGAGTTACAATGTATTGCATGCATAACTGGAATAGTTGCTGGAAATAATAGATATCAACAGAAGAAAAGCGGAAGCTATCACCAAAAGTAAATCACGATCAGCTACTCATCTGACATTGATCTTTGGAACTGAAGGAGAACTGGATCATTTGAGCATAACTACCCATCTTTCACATCAAAATGGTGGCATAAGTACGTGTAGGAAAATATCTCCTAAAAGAAGAGGGCAAGGATTTGCCTCAGGTTGTTGCTCCACTCAATGTGAAGTTAGCTGAAATTCAAATTGTGAAATAATAAATTTGACAGAAATTAAAAGTTTATTCTTTACCTCCCAGTGCATGCAGTAACTTAAAGCCAGACACCAACAAACAAATTGGCAGCTGGCATTTTAGCCTGTGAGGTGTTAGCCATCTGGTCCCACAAAATAAAACATTTATTTGATTTGTCTTAAGTATCTAAGATAAGAGATTACCAAGATACAAAGGCATTAAGATTTTGCTTTCAGAATGTTGGAACACCTTTTCCTTGGAATTTCATCAAGAGTATACGTACTCATTACTATGTATTTGTCTCTGCTAAGTCAGATGAGGAAGTTCAGAATAAAAGTTGTGTTCAGAAATTCCCATATGGTTTTGAGTAACAGCTGCTATAGCACAAGCCAAGTGGCACACTCAGCTTTATATAACACTACCTACATTGTGCTTTCTGTTACAGGGTTCCTTTCACTCATTCCCTTCTCTACAAGTACACTGGTCCCATCGGTTAGAATATCCAAAGGAATTTCTTTTTTCATGAAACTGCATTGCTAATGGTTTCTGCAGTACTCCTGATGTCTCATAATATTAAAAGCTTATTTGAAAAGTTTACTGTTGCTAATGTTGGCTTCAGCAACAAAATAATTTGAAGATACTACTGCGGTATCTATCCTTCATATGATCCTGAAATGGTTGAATACCAACCTAATATTGACAAGATATCTGAAATCTACCAAGGGATTTAATATTGCTCTGTCCTGAGCACACCATTTGTGTGGGAACGTTTCACCACTAGATGATAGGTGGTAAAACTAAAACCGATCACCCAAAGTGAGACTTAAAATAGCAGCAAATTCTTCTTTGGTAAGATTTGGCAGTGCTCTGTTTCTGTTCATCTTGCTCAGGGTTTTGGGTATGCACAGGAGGACATCAGTGGTACCCTTGCTTTCTAACACCAGAGGCTTTACCACAAAGCAAAGCAAGGGCTTCTTACAGTGCCTTTTCACTGAGATTCTGTTGAAATTAAAGGCTTAGCTGCTCAGGTTCATGCAAGTTATGCTCACAGGCCCTGAAAAGTATTCTGGGACACTGCTGTTTTCTAAGGTTCATGCTTATTTGCATGAAGTCATCCAATCCTAGCCAGGAATTTTTCTGCTGATGTGGATTATCAATCAATAAAAATTTCCCATGGATTTTACACATGCAGAAGAACATAGTAGTTTAAGCTCACTTACTAGTGAGCAACAGAAGTGCTCACTTCAAAATGTCAGTGGGGAAAAAAAAAAAAATCTAAGAGTAAATCCCAACTCCAGCATCTTTACAAATAAATTCCATATAATTTACAACTACAGATATCTAAAGAACTTTAAATTAATGGTTATCCCAAAGCATGCTGCAGGGCAGAGTTGAGGTTGTTGGTTTCATAAGCTGGTTGTTTTTTTTTTACCTTATGCTAAACCTGGAATCCTTTCAGATGAACTGCGGGTATGGAAGGGGTACGCACCTTGTTTGGCCTTCAGTGTTCAGGGGTTATAAGACACAATGCATGTCCTCAGCTCCCCATTGCGCTCACTGGGGAGACAGGATGCAGAGCAAATCAAGCTATTTTCAGTTCTGTTGACAGCACAGAAGTGCCACAAAACTGAGGAGTGATGATGTGTTGTAATTTACTATAAAAAATTTCTTCTCCAGGTTAAGTGAACTATTAACATTTTCCACAAAAGCCACAAGGTGTTCATTTCCAAGGGAGAAACCATCAATTCTGCCAATACTAAATTAAAGTTCTTCAATTAGGGGACTATCGCTTATCACAACAACATGGCAGAATATAACAAGGCATTGCAGAGAGGGTATGAGGCAAGAAAACTAGTAC
Organism: Aptenodytes patagonicus; assembly: GCF_965638725.1. Lineage (NCBI taxonomy): Eukaryota > Metazoa > Chordata > Aves > Sphenisciformes > Spheniscidae > Aptenodytes > Aptenodytes patagonicus. Next base: position 127,446,266 of record NC_134950.1, read on the forward strand.
TTAAATAGAGGCTTTCAAAGATAATAGAGAGATCAGTACATATTAAGGTTAGCCAGCAGTCTAGAACAGTAGGGAAAAACTTGAAAAGGAGACAGGTGATGTTTTTGAAAGGTTCTCTTTTGCAGTAAAATTCAAAGTGCTGCCTCTGCTGTATTCGCAGTGATGCTTTAACAACATGCTTAGCTCTCAGTACCATTCATTAACCATTATTACAGTTTTCATCAGGGAGCAACAAAGGCCAGAGGGTCCCTAAGGGGCATGGAGCCAAGGAGAATAACCTGGCCAGCAGTGCAGGGGCCACCCCACAGTACCTGAGCAGGGCAAGCTCAGAGATAGTAGCCAGGTCCAACCAAGAGTTGAAATCACCAGGCAAGTTCATGGTGATGAAGCAGGTCTGAGGTCAAGCCAGGAAGTCAGTCTGCAGGTCAGAGTCGGGTCCAGCAATTGCCAAACAGTCCCCAGGTCAAGCTGGGAAGTCAGTCCACAGAGGCCAGGGTCAACTGGACACATTGCCAGGCAAGGACATAGCTGTAGCTGAGCTGAAAACCAGCACTCCTCCAGAGTAGCTTAGGGAAAAAAAGAAGGTGCAGGGCAGAGCTTAAGTAGAGCTCCTGGACCCATGGGTGTGGGTGGAGGCCCCAGCTGAGGCAGGTCAAGGCCATTAAGGCCTATTAGTGCACTCAGGCCCCCTGACTAAGTACTGTGTGCTACCTAAAATTTCACTACCTGCTGTGTTTATCACATCTGCTAAATATTGTTGACCCTTGTTCTAGGGTTAGGAATATTTTAGCTGGTTTTGCTATGTTTGTGCTGTAGCTTGAGCACTTCTTATCTAGATACTGTTGGATGATACTTAAAAGAAGTTAATTTCTTTCACACAGGAAGGCTTTTCCTCAAAAAAACCCTAAAATCTGCATCTGAAATGCTCTTTCTGTGCATTTATAAAGAACACCTAGGAGTATAATGGTCTGTTCCTCTGAATGATCGATAAAATGGTGCAGACTGGAAGGATGGGATGAGAAATAGACATGACCAGACAGAAGCAGTTGTAAGTCTTGGACTCAGACACTAAAGGCAGGATTTAACTGTCTAAATGCAAGTACTTTCCATTTGAGGTGCCCTAGAGTATCCAAGATACCCACACATATGATCTTTGCCAACAGGCTTTAAACCAGGTATGTCAGGGGATGGTGATGACAGCTTGCAGATAAGTGAGGGAACAGAAGTCGGGGTAGTAAATAGATGGGACAGGGTGGCAGGAGCAAGAGAGCCCTCAGGAAGGATAAGACAGGTTAAAAGAAGGTTTGCCTCAAGTGTTTGTGCACAAATGCACACAGTCCGAGAAGCAAACAGGAGGAGCTAGAGCTCTGTGTGCGGGCGCAGAACTAAGACATCATGAGAATAACTGAGATGTGGCAGGAGCTCTGCATTGTAAAGAGCATACAGGCTCTTTAGGAACAACAGGCAGGGAAGAGAAGGAAGGGGGAGTTCTATCTGTGTAAGGGAGCAGCCTGGATGTATGGAACAGAAGATAGGGTGACTGAGGGCTTGTGGGTCATGATCAGAGGAGAGGCTGGTAAGAGCAACATTGTAGTGGGAATCTGTTACAAATCATGTGGTCAATATTAGGAAATGGATGAAGTCTTCTTTAAGCAATGCAAGAAAGTCACCAGATCACCGACCCTGGTTCTTATGGATTGCCACCCTAGCATTGGAAGATTCTGCTGAAAAGGACCTGGGGGTCCTGGTGGGCAGTAGACTAAGCATACTGGAGGTATCAACAAGAGCGTAGCCAGTAGATCAAAGAGTAATTATTCCCCTCTGTTTGCCGTTTGTGAGGCTGCATTTGGAATACTGCCTTCAGTTTTGGGCTCCCCAATATGAGGAAGATGCTGGTAAACTTGAGCAAGTCTAGCACAGAGCTACCAAGATGGTCAGGAGGCTAGAGCACATGCCCTGTCAGGAGAACCTGAAGGAACTGTGCTTCTTTGGAGGGCAAGATTGTTTAGGGAAGGTGTGGGCGCCTACTAGCAGCTTTCAGATATCTAAGAGGAGGTTTCTACGAAGACAGAGCTAATTTCTTTACTAAGGAGCACAGTGGGAGAATGAGAGCCATAAATTTAAACAGGGAAGGTTACAGCTGGAAATAAGGAAAGAAATGTTCCACTGCGAGGATAATTAAGCATTGGAACAGGGGCCCAAAGAAATTATGGAATCTCCATCCTTGGAGGTTTTCAAGGCTCAACTGGACAAAGCCCAGAGCAACCTCATCTGAATGCAGTGTTGACCCTCCTTTGAGCAGGGTCTTGGACTGGAGACCTCTTGAGGTTCCTTCCAGCTGGAAGGATACGCAATTCTGTTGTATGTGGGACATACATGGTGCTGAAATCACAGGAGACTCTAGCTCTTCTGGAATGGATATAGGCTACATGGAAAACCCAAGGGCATGTCAGATGGCTTTAAGGGCTTGTGTTTAGGCAAATGAAAGCCTGCTTGACTTTGCAAAGTGGCCAGGTGACACATTGATCTTCCCATCATGAGTGAAGTATATGCAGAGGAGTATATGCCTACCTCTTCTTTTTCCATCTCTTTTTAGCTGTTTTATCAACTTAGAATTCATTTCAGGGGAGTTTATCTTTACGGTCTTCTGACCAGATGGAAAGACTTTTCTGGCAATTCCAAACAAGTAAAATTCTCTTTCCAAAATGCCATTCAAATTAGGGACCATGTTTCAAGGTTGGATCAGCACATTCTTGATGAATTTCAAGTCCATACTATAATAGACACCACTGAAGCTAAAAATAGGGACAGGAGTAAAATAGACTTTAAAGTGTTCAATCAAATAAGTAATAATCTAATGAAAAACAGTCTGACATGATATTATTGTGGACAGGTCACAACAAAATCTTTATTCTGCTTTAATTTAAATGCTGATGGGCTTGTGTTGTATGTTGCTATATTAAGGATGTATCTGACACAGCTTCCCTGCCACAGGTCTTGTCAGGGTTGAGATTTCATGTTCACATACCAGTGTATATCAGTGAGATGGGTTATTACTTCCAACTGATTTTTGTTATTTATGAAAATATAAGGGAAATAAAATGCAGAGCAGGGATTTTCTAACTTCAACAACTTAATGCAGCTCCGAGCAGATTCAAGTTTTGTTTTTGCTATCTATACATTATGCTGTAGTGTTGCCTATTAAATTCAAGCCGAGCAGAAGAAAAGGACGGATTTGCATATCCATTTCCATTCAAGTTATGGACTTTTAAATTTGTGTTGCTTGTGCCTATAGACTAACGAGTGCACCATTATGGAAGAGGCTTAGTATGTCACTGCACTTGGCATGTCCAGGTTTTTGCTCGGCATATAATATTTTGAGAGCCATTTTTTTCAAGCATAGCGTAATAGGCTTTAACTTTGCTAAGCTTTTCTGCCAGGCCTCCAATGCCCTGCTGTTCTATTATATTGAACTTGTAAGCAGGACGCTCTGCCAGGCTCACCCAGATTACTGCTGCAATAAGGGCCCTGCTGAGTGACTAGTGTCATGATAAGTGCTAGGGAGGGAGTTCACCATCTTGGCATACTGTTCTCATCTTATTAAATTCAGCTTTGTGGAAGCAGGGAGTCTGCCTCTCGGCCTCACTGGCTCTGGCTCAGTCCAACTGCTACTGTCAGACAATATGAAAATAGGAACCACCACAGCTAATGGCAGGTGCTGCACCACCACAGCTGAGGAAAAAAGAGAGCTTTTTCTTTTTTTCTTTTTTCTCTTTTTTTTATAGGCACTTGACTGGATTGATTTGAAAACATTTAGCTTTTTAATATTATTATAGCCCTCATACCCACAGATACTTGCTGAGCCACTGTTCTTTTTGAACATGTTTATTCTGTCCACTTTATACAGCCTCCTTTGTTCTTGTTTACTTACATTCAGGAAATATAATGTAGCAAACAAGCCCTTGGAACAGGTCTGATACCATTCCGATTTGGTAAAGGATGATATTGTAAAGATCCAGTCCTGACATCCATATTCAGGCAAAACTCCCTACTGAGTGTTGCCCGAGGAATATTTCCTGAATTCCAGTCTTGGGTTTCTACTGGGGGTGAAGCGAGTTAGCTGTTCAAGCCCCCCTGAACTCAGTGACACCTGCTTACCTAATTCTCATATTTCTTTTAAAAATCTAACCTTTAGTTTTGGGTGGAGGATTCAGAATCTTCCCAGAGCCCTAAAATGACCAGCTGTGATCTGAGTGTAAGCTATGCTGCTGAATGCAGCAGGAAAAGCACAACTTTCATAGAAAGGAGAGAGAGAACAGGGGAATATGTGTTTGTGAGCCATCCCTATGGAGAGGAAGAAAATAAAAGTCACTCATTTTGTACTATGAATTTCCACAGTAGTAAAGCATGGCTTAGTTCTGAATATCAGTTTCCAAAAGAGTATTTGCCCTTTATTTTTGAGCCTAAGGCTCTTTTGAGCTAAGAATGAAAAAGCCCTTCCCAAGGGCTTGTGGAAGGATAGATAAATTACTTCTGCACTTGCTGGTGTCTGAGCACATACAGAGTCTTCCTTGACATCAGCAAATACATTGTTTCTCACTGTTCAACAATAAATGTTCAAATAACCCCATTATTGTCACTTCAATGTTTTGTAAATTGGACATGATCAACACATGCAGTGTAACCTTCCTGACAGAAATATCGACGTGGTCCAGCTACAGAAGTCATTATATAGCAAAACCAAGTTGGGATCAATAGAAGTCCAGATTTTCAAATGCGTTTATGGCAGGCTTTGCTAAGTCTCGCAGGTTGCAGTTCAGCAGCACACTTGTTGGCCACGTCAGTCTTCATAAGAGTGACAGGTTTGATTAGACTCTTCGAGAGAGGCTGATTCAAAATTTCAGACGAAATAAGATCTTTCTGCCAATTTGCAATATCACATTCACAATCCATTCCAGACTCATCAAAGGTAGGGAATAAAGGACTTAACATTTTAATCCCCCCTGAGAAAATGAATAAGGAAATTATGTCTCCAAAAAGTGCGATTTTTTTTTTTCTTGAAAAACAAGAGTGGAGAACTATTAGTGAAGCTGACTACCATGAATATTGTGTGTCAGACCTTTCAAATCCCAGGCAATTGGCATGCAAGGGAATTGTTGTCAAAATTCAAGGGCAAATGAAAGGATAAACCAAATCTATCTGGTCAAGTTCATTTGTTAGACAAGTCCAATTTGTTTATACCTGTTCTTCATTTCTGTATCTCATTCATAAAGTTGTCATTTGTAAAGGTTTTTAAATGTTCTTTCTAAGTCACACTTTTTTTTCTTCTTTTTTTTTTTTTTTTTAATTCCTTAAGTCTTTCTTGTTATCCTGATTCACTGTGATGGTATGGGGGGGGGTGGGGGTGGGGGAGTTGTTGTGGTCACTGTGTGGTCCACGCAGAGCAAATTGCCAAGAAAAACATGATTAATTTAGAAGAGGTTTTAACCTTAACTTTTCTCTTTTTATCCACCTCTCTCACTATAGACTTAAAAAGTTTACTTGAAATTCAGAACACTGCAGCTAATGAGTGGATTACAGTGGAATGGTTGCTGGAAATTGTCCAGAAGTGTAACCAAGAGGTAAGTAGAGAAAGCTAACAATCTCAAGTGAAGTTTTTGCATTATATGAAATTGGTTTTATTTTGTTTTACTTTGAGAAAACACAAAGATCTCAGGCTTAGATCTTTGCCACTGAATCCAGGCTTGGAATCAATAAATGTGGGGTGACTGTGGCATGATTTGGAAAATATTTTATGAGGAATGCATGGAATCTACTCCAACTTAGAGATGACACTGATCTCTAGCTGTTGTGCCTGTGAACATGGAACAAAGAAGGTGTCTGTCAACACTAATCAAACAGATTTATCTTTGGTTTTCATGCTGTAATTTAAGTGATTCAACGAGGAGTTGCTCCTCTGTCAGATTCTGAGGGATTAGATGGCCTTGGGATGTTCTCTTTGTGAGGGGGAACATCAACTCAGGATTCAGTTGTTTCAGATTTTACTTCTTTTTAATATGGAAGAAGAATGTCCCTGAAATATTCCAACCGAGCAGCAAAATTGTAACAGGGTAGCAGAGCTGGACCCACTCTTTTCCGTGGTAAATCTGGATCTTGAAACTTGATTCCTTCTTCAGTGATTCTGCAGCTGAAGAGTCTAGTGCTTTTAAATTGTGACAGTCAGGTGGGCAAGACATTCTGAATGAAGGTGGGCCTATAAAAAAATATTCACACTTGTCTTCCATTCATCACATAAAAATAACATAGAGTGCACTACCAAAGACAAGTGCACCTTACCATCACACTTCAGGCATCCTTTGTCCTGGTTAGCTGACAACCTCTTTTCGCAAAAGACTTTGTCAAGTACAACAGATAGATAGACATACACTAGCTACATAAGCCCAGGTATGCCTGTAGTATGTTGGGAAAAGTAGTCAACGTAAAAAACTGAAACAATGGACCAATCATGTAGTCATTTTAATTAAGTCAAGTTATTTGTGTTTGGTTTTATATATATGTATATCTTTTTCTAACTATATGAAAACAGCATTTTTTGATGTGGCAGTTTGGAGATAAATATACCCTTGCAGTGTTTGTAGCAGGCGCACTGAATCATTATGCTAGTGCACAAGAGTGAAAGAGAAAAACAAATGAATCTATTATTTTCACTGTCCAAGTTGAATGAAATGTGAAAAATAAACAAACGGTACAGATGGTGAAACAGTTTAAATTTTTAATACTCTTCCAGTGTTAATCATTTCCGATATTTATAACAGCATGATAGCAACATATATTAAAATATGTTATTTTATTCTAAAAAAAAAAAATTAAGCAGATGAGCAATTCACAATTTTCAGCAAAGTCGTATTTAAAAATATTTTTGGAACATTATAAGTTAAAATTTTCCTGCATGAATATTAAACAATCTGTTCAAATGCTAAATCTTTGGCAGGATCTTATTTCTGTCTACTGCAGATAACATATCTGAAAACTTACATATGCTCATTTCTTTTACTTTATTAATTTGCTAAGTCCAGTAATGTAAGTGTAGAACTAGAATGTAAGCAGAACTAGAATTCTCAGTAACTCTCTCCATTGTTTTTCAGTATTTTCACAAACAGAACACAAATTTTGGAGAGAATCCCAAATGGCAGGTGCTGACACTAAGTAGAGACAGGAACAGTCTTCTTGTTAACATATTATCTACTCCTCACCTACCACTGCTCTGTTACAAAACTCATTGACAATGAAAGCTAAATGACCTAACTGAAAACTAATTCAGTATTGTTACAAATATTTCAGACAGCTACATAAACCTTTCTGCAGCTTAAATGCAAACCAAGCAAAGAACCTCTGAAATCTTCTCTGTGCCTAGCCATGCTGGATAACATCCAAGCAACTATATTTTCTTTCCAGAGCAAATTTAAAGCATTCTTTGCAAAAGGTGGCGTCCTGGAGAGATGAACTGGGAAAACAGAAAGACAGATGGAGGAAATCAAATGAATCAGGTACTGCTGCTTGCACAAGGAAGTGAATGAGGAGGACAAGTAGTTGATATGACCTTAGTAGATTCATATTGCTGTGTAACAGACCCATTAATAAATTATATGATGTTAGAGTATTCTATACGTTAACAGTTGATCTAAATAGTCTCATCTCAAGTCACAAGAGACTCCATCTCCTTAACCACCATCTCTAATTTCTTTCTTTCGTGTCCCTGAGGGATACTATGACTCCTAACTTGTTAGAGAAGACTTGAAGGAATATGTTGGTTTATACAGAGTTGCAGGGAGTGAATGTAATGATATTTATAATACTTCTTCAAATTACTTTTGCTTTTGATACCAAAATGGCAAATACTGAGAAGCTAACATTTAGGTCCCCTAATTAAGAGAAAAATACAGCTCTCACAGGCCTTGTTCTTGTGTTCAGTAGTTTCCTCCAAATTTGGAGAAACAAGCACACTTTCAGGTCTGTTACTGTCCTATTGCCCTCCCATTCTAAAGATGACCGTGGCTGCTTGGTGGGTATTGACAGGTTTATCAGGAATATCATGGGGCCTGTTCTGTGGAGGTGAAGTTTTCTTGTCAGAAGCAATGGAATGGTTGACTGTGTCCCCATTAAGTGAATATAATATTTTTCAAGAGAACAACCAGTCTAAACTGTTCAAAGGCTTTGGGGGGGGAGGGAATTACTAGGCATTTCTCACAAAAATGTTAATTTTTAATTTTTTACCCCCCAAAAATTAAATGTAGTTCTTTTTGCAGTGAGATATTTGATTTATCATCTCCTCATTCATATTCCTCTTTTCTTCCTTTCTTTCCCACTGGAAGCAAAGAGAAGGAAGAAAAAGAGTGAAAATGGAAACGAGAAGCTCTTTGAACTGAGTTCATACCAATGACAGATATCATAGGAAAGAAATGAGAAAGGAGAAAAGCTCTGTCAGCTTCCTACAACTACATAAATCTCCTTTTCATTGTTCTTCCCTTTCTTCTGTCAAAGCCCAGAGTGTGCCTCTTTTTCTCCTAGGTTGAAGAGCCAAAGAGCTCTTTTGCATAAGATCAGAGACAGGTAAGTGGGCAGTGACTATGAAGGATATCTTTTTATTTAGAGGTCCCCATGAAGGATCATTCTGTTAAAGTTACTGACTGTGCTGTCAGTTCATAGAGCTTTCTTTTTTATTTTCTCCTTTAACTTGTGGATTGAACTTCCACATTACCTAGCTGGATAGTGATGTTCAACTCATCCTAATTGTGTAGCATTCTGCTATTATGGAGGTGCTATGCCTCCTTAATATGCCTTACCTTTCTTCTGAGGGAGCTAACATCCTAGTTTTCCATACTCCTTTTGGAAACTGTAACCCTGTGGTAGATGCTATCAGCCTTGTAAGTTTTGCTGGATAAATACAAAACGGTAGTCTTAACTTGCTTCTAGGCAACTGATACAGGGAGAAGAGGATGCTTAGCGGGTACCCCCTTAACGGGTAGGTACCTATTGCACTGCCAAGATTTTCCAAAATGGTTAGTGGCTGAAGGTGTTTTGGCTGGTGGGGGCCCCAGCTGAGATACCTTGTAATGAGCCTGATTTTTGGAAAACAGCCTTTGAAACCAGGCCTTTAACAACAAGCACTAGTCGCGCTCAGATGCTTGGCAATATGCCGCCTTGTTTTCCTCCTTGATTTTTGCAGGCCTCACTGTAGACCATCTCTGGTGACTATCACAAAGCCTGTCTATATTAAAAGATAATTTAGCTCATACCTGTGATAGATTCACATCCTTTACATATCAGCCACAAGAGGGGGATGTGGAATACTCACTGAACAGTAGGTTTTAGTCCACTGTTTCTGACAGTTGTCAGTGTTATTGATAGCTTTTATGATTTTTACCATCCGGCGACTTTTAGCACCAGGCTTATTTTCCTGGAGATCATGGCTTGCAACAGTCTCTTTTGAGTTAGGAGCAACCTTTAGAGGGGGTTCAGATGAAAATATTCTGTCACCTAAATTTGACCCCCTTTTACTCTTTAATAGAACAGTTACAGTTGTTAAACACTTTCAGAGAACTATGCAGCTATCTCAACGCAGAAAAAGGGATTAATGGTACAACATGAGTTTTTTTCCAATAAATAAATTCTAATTGATACGTAGATTCTAATCACAGGAAACCTGTTTTACAGCAACTGTACTGTGATGGGCTATTTTAGGGGCAGAGTGGTGCATACTGTAGAAAATTTGTACATGAGGGCAAAAGGAATAGACAATTGCTTTTGGGGACTGTGTAGATTAGTACATCATTGCATACTAACAAAGTGCTAATTGCTCCTTTTGACCACGGGCCCAGTTTACAGAGCTTTAGCACAAATGTGCCCTGTGCACTAAATTACAAAACTAACACTGCATTATTTCTCAGTACAGCTTGCAAATTCTTGTAGGGCAGTATGCATTAGCCTTAATTGGATGCAAAGAAAAAGGATGGTATAGAGATACTCACTTGCAATTTGGAAAGAACAGCCCTGGTGCTAATTACCCAGGTTGCAAATGTTGCATTTGCTTTGTGATGATAGTAGTAAAAGCAAACAGTATACATATATTTATATAATTTTAGGATTATTTTTTAATATTGTATATAATAACCACACAAGCAATAATTTGTCTCTACTTGGTATGTTAGCTAAAAAAACAGGTGTGAACTACTTTGAACAGGTTGTTGGTACTGATTTTAGAGAAATTTTAAAATAGCAGCTGTTCAGAAGATTTGCCAATTAGTTAATGACCATTTCACAATAACTGGGAAGGTAGAACAGAACCATGTAGAATAATCTCTCTTCTTTATCTTCGTTAGAATCGTACTCAGAAAGGTAGATGTTTTAGTTTGGAAAAATAGCATCTTATCTTTCTGCTCCTTTTCTGAAAGTCCAGTATTGTTTGCTCACAGACTCTTTCCACCCCTCGAAAAGGATAGAAAGAAGCATCACGACTGGATACACAAAGAGTCAGTAAGAGATTTCACTTGTTTGGAAAGGCATAAATCTACAGGTGTCATTCCCATTCTGCTGCACATCACTTAAACCTTGCCTGCACCGGACTCTTGATTTTGTTGTTCTGCTAACAGGGAAATTTGAAGATCAGGCTTCTTTCACATATTTGTTTGGTCCCTTTTTTTTCATACAGGAGTTCTTATAGGTCTGACACTTTCTTTAGATAGGCCGCCTAGCACTAACTGAATTTAATTTCTACTGTAATTTAATTCTAGCTCTTCAAATTCTTCATTTGGGATTTGAAGACTCTAGTGCTAGAGGCCCAACCTGAGACTTCAGGCATGCATTGTAGTATTTGAGGGTAGGGCATCTATTACAGTATTTTAGTAAGGAAAAGGTATTTGGAAAGGGAAAAAAAAAAGACGCTATAGGGAATAATCCAGTGTTGTGAAAAGAATAGACTAAAATATTTTGTGGGTTTTCCTTTCACACATTGTTAAAAAAATATGAATACTGAATAACACAAATTCCACTCTCTAGTCTGTCTTTTATAATAAACGAGTTGATAAAAAAAAGTATAAAATGCAACTGAAAAGGACAGGTATGTGTCACCATAAGGGCACTCTGTGTCACAAAGCAAGTGTGCCTTAGCGCCAGCCAAAACAACCACCCACTCAGGGTACTGAAGGGTAGGCATGCTGTTATGACCCAGATTCAAATGGTGAGAGTAGGAGTGAGAAAGTGAAAGTGTTAATAATACTTCAAACACAGAGCTAATGGGAGGGGAATTTCTGGGATTCCCCTTTCATTCCTATTCTCTTTCAAAAGAAAACTACAGAGTTCCCTCTGAAAAAAAAGTCTCTTTGGCTTATCACCAAATGTTGAATTTTTTAGACTAATGATGTCCAGCAGAACTGTGTCCCTGTCCTGGCTGGAAATACATGTGTGAGTACTGAAGAGGGATAGATGAATTGAGAGGTATAAAAAATCTCAGAGGACTTGAAACTTTGACTAGTGCTGAAACACTTTTTGAGAATGGAAAAAGATGGGTAATTTAAAATACTGACATACTTCTTTGCTTTGCTGCAGCTGATATAAATTTAAAAGACAATAAATCTGTTGCATCCATCGACACCAAATCCAGCAGCTTGCCCCACCAAATAGCTTGCACAATGGCTTTTTGGAGAGGATGGAGCATATGCTTACCATACTGCTACAAAAATTCCTTTTTCTTACTCCTTCATGTGCCTAACTCAGTTCATTCTTATTACAACGAGCATTGTTATGCTGCTGAAGTGTTTAATATTTTATATTTTACAGAAATACTAGGAAGCCTTCCAACTCAGATAGGCTTTGTGTCATATTAACACTGAATGTGGTTAAACAAGAGTTATCATTAGCAAATTCAACCATTTTACAGTGGTTGCTTTTTTAGTTTTTAATTAAGTTTAATAATTAAGAAATTAAAGCTTGATCAGACTCTAGCAGCACCTATGTTGAACAACACTCATAGATACAAATTACTTGATCCGCTGCAAGTAGGTGACTCATGTAGGTAGATTCTGTATAACAGACATAAGGACGGCAGCATCAAGCTCTCTGAAAACTTCTATGCCTCAGGAAGTCCTGTATTCAATGCATTTTCACATAATAAGTGTAGTGCAGTAAAGATAATCATGTGGTAGTTCTCTCTTTAACTTGTTAAAACTAAAGTGGGTTACAGGGCTACCACTATCTCTTTCTGTTAATGTTTTCTTCCTTTGATGTAGGCAGCTTTTCGGTCGTAAAGAATGAGAAATGTCACTATGTGGTTGCTTGCTTACAATATATAGAATTACTCCAATAAATATGACTTTTTTGCAAAATAGAAATGATTTATTTACACTATCAGTTGTGCTTGTGGAGAGACTCCCCTAAGGTAGAGCATAAATGAATTAAAAGTGGGGCTCAGGGGTGACTCGTTAGCCTGCCTTCCTCTGAAGCTTTCTGGTGTTTGCAAGAGGGGGTAATGGAAGGTGGAGGAGGAGAAGGAGGAGATTATCTCCTTTTGTGATGGCTCTTGTCAAGGCTTTTTCTCCCAGTGACTGAGTGCAGATATTGAAAGTCTGTTCTATCTCCCCAATGTCTGATGTCAACATCGGATGTCATCCTTAGCAGCAGCAGCAGCCGCTGTGACAGTAAAAGGCAAACAGTGGAAGACATAGCCAAAATGTTGAAGTCCCTGCTTCCCTCCTCAGGGCTAACAAAGCATGCAGAGACCTACATTCTGAACTTGGGATGCAGCTGTTAAAAGCACTGTAGTTTTCCAACCTGTGTGTCTGGAAAACTTCGTGATTGCAAGTGATTTGGACAAGTCTGGCTTTTGAAGCAAAGTAAAAACTGGGTTCTGAAAGTTTGAAAGTGTAACAACTGAGTAAGAATGGCAGAATTTCACACCTCTTATTTCAGATTTTCAAAAGAGGCAAAATAATGTGCCTGGTGTTTTAACTCAGCTTTGTTTTTAATAAAATAAAATATACAACAATATAAAACTATATGGATGGAATTAAATGAGCCATACAATATACCCCAGAAACTGCAACAAATTGCATCTGCATAGAAATCTTCATTCTAAGGGTCAGTTTGAGAAGTATTCACTTCACATAAAAGTTGTTTCTTAGTCTCATCACATTTCCTGGTACAGTGGAACTGTTAGTAATGTATAGCAGTATTGGAAAACACTTTAAAATTACTGTATCCAAGGACTGGAGTGAGTTGCCTTACAGTAGGTTGTCATGCTGTTTCTTTTTCTTCTTTTTTTTTCAACTGCCATCTGTGCTCCATAATTTAGGTTTTCATTAAAGCAAAAATCAGCTGTAAGGATTTCAGTCTCATTCACATTAAAACCCCTTGGAATAACTGAGAACCTGATCGTATAGTTACAAAGAAAAACAATGAAATTCCATCCTCTTCTCTTCCAGTTTGTATGTGATCCTCATCAGTTTAAAATCTGGGCAGTATGGAGTCATGTGGAGGCACAAACAGAAACCAAATACCAAGTGTTGTAATGAAGCTCCTTTACCCTTCTGCAAGCTTGCAATGTATCTCTGAGAGGTCAGAAATATCCTATTAATCTCAATGCAGTATCAGCTTGGAGATCTAATGACAGTAACCTAACTGTCCACTTTATTAGCCATTTCATTTTTGATCGAAGTGTATGACATTAGGTGTATGGAGATTGGCACAGATTGCTCTATGCAGTAAACATGAGTAACTGGAGAGATAAACTACTAGCAGTCTGAATTGCTAATTAAGACAAAACCTGAAATTTCCTGTGATAACTTTAAAAACATGTTTATTTTATTTATTTATTTATTTATTTTAAATCCATTGGGTGGGTTTTTAGGAACAGCACTGCATTTTTCCCATCCTTGCGTTTGTATCATTTTGAATTGTAGAAGAACTCAGGTGGAAAACAAAACTTACTAGTAATTAATATTACTATTTCCATTGACACCACTATCCAAAATGTTGAGGGAACTCGGTAGTGGTTCAGATGTTGGTTTTGTACTTCACATGAAAGAGGCCACCTGGTGGTGCGGGTATCAGCGTAACTCCAACTTGTCAATGGTGCTCAGGAAGTGATGCCATCATGAATTGTTAGAAGATTAACTGTAGATTGAAAAAGAAAATAATCAGTGAAACAAATTGCCTTTCCTCCCCTCCACCCCAAAATTGTTTGTATTATGTTTGTTAATGTTTGTTGTTGGTTTCCCATATGAAAACATGGTTTTCATACTGTTTCAAGAAGCTTTTGAAAATGGCATTGACAAAAACAGGCTCGGTATAACTCCGTGAAAATGAGAGCCTTTTTAATATTCTGAAAGTTGGCATTCTGAAACTGTTTTATCTTTTTCTGGATAGCACCAGCCATTTGATTTCTCCAATAATTTCTTCCAATTTTTTCCCATTTCTTCCAATAATTCCCTTCTGGGCTTTGGGGGGGCAGGAGGGAGGGTCTACGTTCAAAGTACTAACCAGGCGTGACCTGATTTAAGTTGTAAAAACTGAGATTCATGAAGCCTGAATTAATGTTTGCACAGCCCTTGAAACATATACGGTGCAGTATAATTGCTGAGTGCAACATAATTGTTAATTATTTTGGTGTGGCTTCAGGCAACATAAAAACAGCAGTGTGCTCACACTCTTCATCTGCAGGAGACACCAGAAATCACAGGATTAAAAGGAATACCGTATTGTATAGGCCAGTAACAGGAAAAAACGGTGTGGGGGAGAAATCCTGGCATTCTGAAACATGACTCTGCTAAAACACAGTATTTCATGGGAGATTTGTGTGATACTTTAAGGTAAAATGTTTATCAGTAAAATTCATATTACCTTGCAAATGGGAAATAGCAGTTCTGCTGGCATTAGTTAAAGTGAGAGGATGCAAGGCAGGTTCATGGTTAGAAAACTGTTCAGCAGATTGCTTTTCTTTTACTAATGCAACACAGAATGAGGCAACACCAGTAAAGGGAAAAAGAGAGCTTTGTGAGCAGAATAGCCAGTGGCTTGACCGAGTGGTGGTGCAGTTCGTGCATTTTCCAAGTAAATTCCTTAGAAACCGGTGTAATTGGTGAGTAATGTTTTACTGAATTGGTCTCTAGATTGTCACTGGAATGGAGTGAGAAATTGCGGTGTGTGAGTGCCAGCTGCATGCTGCAGCTGCAGTTCTTCAGGAGGCTGGGTCTAACTTCTTGCCGAATGAAGTCTGGAGAAACGACAGAGCCTTAAAGCTCCTGATCCTCCTTGCTATCCTGCAACAGAGAAGATGTCCTAGGGTGAAATGCTGATTCTGTTAAGTCAGTGCCAAAGCTCCAGCTGACTACAGCAGGAGCTGGGTTTCACGCTGGTTTTTGCCCTTAGAAAAGTAGACACCGTGAGTGCACTTAGGCATCTTTGTGAGAATCGTTGTGGCTGCGCCTGGGGAACATTCAATCAACACGGAACTCTGCTTTTTACCTGGAATCAACACCCATCTTGTGTCAGATCCATGTGTCGTCTCTCTGTTTCCCTGCTATGCGGCTGTGACAGAGCTCATGTGCTGTAAGAAAGTCAGAGCTTGCTCTCCTGTGGGTCTCCTGTGTGGAGCCTGATCCATGGAAATGGAAGGGGTTTGCAGACCATACTCACCACTGTGCCACGGGAAGGAGTTGCAGGCTCTGTGCACTGTGGACATGGACAGACGTGGAGTTTTGTTACCGTAGTTGCTCTGGTCTCCAAAGGTTTTTTTTTAGGTTTCAGCTCACGAGGATGTGCAGGGCAGAAGGAGGTGATATGAAATGATACTCAGAAAAGATTTGGTTCCTCATCCACACACACCAGTGCAAAATTGAATAGTAAAGAAAAGCTACTTTTATATAGCCGGTGTAACTGAAAAAGAGTATCGTTTCACAGTACAAAATCACTATGGAATTGCCAGGCCTTGTATTAATTTGGTTTATATCACACAGAGTAGTGTGCACCAGTAAAAAATTAACAACTAGGTATTTTGAAAGGAATGGTACATGTTACTTACTTGTGGGTTTCATGTTGGAGACATTTTTTCTGATATTGGAGGTACTTTCACATGCAAAACTTCACCCACAACAAATGACTCAGACCTAGGAAAGCAACCCCAGTGAGAAGGCTGCTTGGTAAATGATGAACTGGCAGGGACATAGAGATTTTATAGAGAAAGCAGTTTGAATACGTCTCATGTGACTAATGGGATATGCTATCACTCGCAGTCTCTACTGAGTATAGCATGTGTACAATATAAAAACATGTTATTTTGCAAAGTTTTTATGTATCTGGGAGATATTTAGCAGCACACTTACAAAGCTGGTGGAAATCTCTTCAGCTAAGTTACCTTTGTTATCTTGTAGCTTGTCCCACTTGAAAGATTAACAGAAATCCAACACAATGGTACAGGGATACATGTATTCAGCTGTTTATATGTAAGTTTACATTAGATCTGCTTGTCCTTATAGCATTTGTGGAAGCTTTGTGGGGATCTTTTTCTTAGCCACAGTGATTATAGCTCCCAACTATTTTGTGTCATGGTAATACCCTTGCAGATTACTGCATTTATCGGAGGAACCAAGGCGGAAAGTATCTAGAACACTGAATTTCTGATGGGTTTAACAAAGTGTGATGTTCAGGGGAGTTTTAGATCATCTTCTCTGGTTTTTAATGTATAGTGGGGCTTAGAATAGTCAACTGTTACTGTAGGGATATTTATGTTAAAAAACCCTTAAATGTATCTGTATTTAACATGCAAAATGCTTAAACGTAGGCAGACTCACAAATGATTCAGATCAAATAGCTATACAGCTTTAAATAGCGCTGAAGTCAAATATGACCTATATGCCACCTAGTAGTCAAGATAGATCAGAAGATACAGAACAAAAATGACTGATTGACCAATCCCATGTTAAAGAAATTGGAATTTAAGTGATGATTTAACAAGAAAACAAACAAAAATAAACTGAGCTTTAATTATGCTGATACAGAAAGACTATGGAGAATTATTCGAGAGAAAGAAAAGTAAGTGCTACAAGAACAGACGTTCTTTGGCATTCCTTTGAGAAATATAAAAAGCAGAGATAATCAAACTCATATTACAAATTTGGAACATACGTGTCAACTCCGGAAGATACTCTGCATTTCCAGAGACAAGGGTTTCTAATGTAATGATTAGAAAAATCTTTGAGTTCACTCTAGGCTTAAGTGGATGGTATTAATTATCAATTATATAAAATTTCCTCAGATATTTTAGAAATGTAATGAAAACAACTAAATCTCCATGTGGAGAAATACGCCAGCCATATCAATATAGCAATCACAATGGCTCTTTTAAATTAAAATAGAAAAAATCTGCCTATTTGTATGAAAGGCAAATTGTGTTAAAATATTTCAAAATAGCATAATAGTTGAAAAGCCTTATTTAAACCATAAAATGTAAGTACTTTTCTAGATAACCAAGTATAGAGCTGCTTTTAAGAGAAGTAGACGCCAGTAGGTATGTCAGTTCAGTTATTGCTTAAAATATGAAGTTTAAGTTATTGTGGAAGAAACAGAAGTCCTACTTCTATGTTGGCTCTTTTTGGTTCTTTCCTACTGGATTCCCTTGGGATGTGATTGATACAATCCCAGTGACAGGGAAGCAATACCAGATAGGGCATAGTTCTAAGACAGTTGAATTATAAGCCAAGAAAAAAGAAATGCCAGTTGGCCAAACACGGGAAGTACAACTCTGTCAGTTTGTTAGTCATTATGTCTCTGTCACAAATGAAAGTAGTATAAAGAAAGTCTATGTATAAAGAAAGTAGTATAAAGAAAGTCTAATATGTTTCTAGCTCCTGACTGTATTGAAATATTGCTCCCATATGATGTTGAAATGGTCCTCTCTACTATGTTGATGGTGGTATTTTCATTTGACTTTGTTCATATTTCACATGTTGATTCATCATTTTACGTTCCAGCTTCAATCACAGAGAACTAACATCTAAGCATGCCTGTCTAGCAGTTAGTTGTCCAGCCCATGTTACCCTACCTAACTTACAAGACTGTCACAGAAAATAGTGGCAGAATGTAAGTGATGTTTAATTATAGCATGGGTGCTACTTCTATCCTTGCTAAGAGGCCTGTTACTTGTCATAGATGGAAATTAGGTTGGCCTGACCTGATTCAATCTTAACAAATGATTCCTAGCTGTTGCTTTTCTTTGTATTAGATCCTGGGCTTATAATCTTACGTGATTATTTGTTGAGCTGAGTTAGGCTGGCCAGCTGCTGGGTACGATCGTGTGGTTATGTTACCAATATAAGCTTGGCCTGGGCTGTTTTCCTCCTTCACATCATTCGCTTGTTCCTTTTTGCTTGTGTGGCATTGGTATCCACACAGCCACACACCAAGTAAAATTAAGGATCTGATCCAGCAGAGCTAACCCAGCTGGGAGGAGAGGGGTAGAAAGGGAGGTGGGAAGAGTTTTCAGACAAATCGGTTCCTTGACCTGGCTTACCACACAGCTGCAAAAATGCCAGTGCTAACACTAGGGAGATGGCCAGATGTGTGGGACAAAGTGTGACTGCCCCGCCCATTGACTACCTACACATACGTTGGGTTAAAATGATTATCAGCTCCTCTTTCTCCCTGTGCAAACCAGCACGGTGGTTACTTATTTCCCGTCTTTTAGAACCTCTTGTATCCCTGAGGTTATAAAAAATAATTGCTAATGGCTTTAAATTACTTTTTCCAGTTCCTCATGAGCTCTAGGCCATAGCAAATTTCATCAGGTGTATACAATTTAGAAACCTCTAACCTATCAAAGTAACCTCTGACTTGTTCTTTCCCTTTCCTAGCCTGAGTTCTTGCTTTACATCACTGTGTTAGTTCTCAGATCGTGCGTAACCTCCCAAGGCTGCAGTTTCATGTTTGTTGACTAAATAGTATTCCTGTCCCAGTTGCTCTGGTGTTTGTCACGGGACATCACCCTCCAAGCTGTGCTGGTGCAAGTGGTTGGGAGTCAGTTTTCTGGATTAAATCAGGGAATTGATCCAAACTGAAAAAGTCATGTTTTATTAATTGCTTTATTTTAACCCGAATCCCCGAGGGGACAGCATGCCAATGAAAACAAGCCGGGGATTGGGAATACCTTAAGCCACTGACCACTTTCTATTGTGAAAACAAGCTCCTGCAAAGACTTCAGCAAAACAGCTTCAGACTTACATGATTGCAGCTGAGATTAAAATCTGGCCTTGATGCATCAACCATCTGTTTCCATCCCAAGAAAAGAGACTCAGCAGGAATATCTGTAATTCTGAGGACAGGATTCTGGTTTCATTCCTGTAGTTATATATCACAAATAACTACTGATAGTGCTGGAGTTGTTTTCTTGTTTATTCCAGTGTATATTGTTTGAGAACCTACTCTCCAGAAAACTACAGAATGAAAGGCATGCTTTGGGACAGTCCTGGATTTCAGTCTCTCCAGGTTTACACCAGCATAACTCCTGGATTCATACCAGTCTAGCTCAGAATATAGCCTTTTTTAAGCAATATGAAATGCATATAATTTTGTCTCAACAACTTCGGAGGAGTGTACCTCACCACTGCTATCTTGGTAGTCCTAATTAAATGTGACGTTTTTTCACTCCTTGAATTTTGCCCATATTTGAAGTGACCTGCACAGGGACTGTATGAAATCTGTGAAGCAAAAAACCACAGAGATGCCTGTATTTTTATTTTCTGCAAATCCAATTAAAAACATATAAAATAGAAATGAAAATAAATACAATGAGATTAATTTCAATTAAAGTGATCATCACTCGGGGATGTCATCTTCCTGACCATTGTGTTTGCTAGCAGTTACAGAAAAAGTTTTAAAAATATGGATAAGCATTTTGACTAGATTGCTGAATTTTCTGCTGTTCTTTTTTATCTGTTTCTATTAGTTACATCTGGTGCACAGTGGCACCCACTGATTAACGTCGCCACTGCTATGATGAAGTATGCACTTCCGTTTCGTGGTAAGAATTAAAAGAACTGGGAACCAGTGTTTATAACACATGCTGGAAGAAAATGTTACATATCTGTTGACTTAATAGCTAAAAGAATATAGCAAAAGATCAGAGGGATGAAATGCACTGTTCTTTTGTGTACATCTATGGGCTCATGTTTACACAAAACATGACAGACAATTTGGAATACATTAAAAAAAGTTTTGTCTTCTTGCCTGATTTGCATACCTCTTCAAACTTGCACATAGCATAGGATATATTTGTTCAGTATAAATTAGTTTTAATAGCGTCTTCTTTTTTGTCACACCATTCCTCCTTTCCTCCTGTCAGAATCCTGACTTTGCCTCCATTTTCGTCTTGTACCTTCTTCTTTCCTGCTGTGGAGTAGATTTGCATATAAAGCCAATTAATAAATACATCACAGAAAGAACATCAGTTTTTTGGCGGTCTCTGCTCTGGAACCCAACTATTGGGGATATTTACAGATGTTCCTCTCTTTACATCTTCTCCTCCTGCAGCATCGACAAGTCTTGCTACCTTCTCCTTCTGCATGACCACACAGGAACCATCTGTCTCCCTTGCAGGCTTAGCTTCAGTCTCTCTGCTTCTGCAACTTCAGCAAGCATATCCTTCTTCAGCTTCCAAATTTACAGGCCTGATTCTCCACTCTACCTGTAGAGGATTTCCTAAAAGGCACCATCAGCAGAGCTGGCTTCTTCCTTTTTTATGCACCAAGGCAGATGCTTCACTAAATCCCTGCATGTCACTCAAGGACTGAGACTGCCTGGATGTCATTCTGAAGGAGGAAACTTCACCTGGAAGCACATGTAACATCACACAATGCTTAAAGAAGATACCACTGGTTAGTCTGTTAATCCACAACCAATTCGTGTTTTTTTCCTCAAATACATCCTAGTACATTGTAAAGCACTACTGTTTTCAGGCTTTTTTTTTTCAGAATTTGTTGTGAGTCATGATTGTAATTTTTGCAGGTCATCCACTGCAATCCAAAGAAGAGAAAAACTGCAAGTATTATGTTTGGTATTCATCGGCATGTGTGATGGGTACATATTTTGCATATGTGCTTTAGTTCTTTCAGGGAACTCCAGGGAATTTCTCAGTTGATGTATGTGGGCTAGTGGGAAGATTTGGGTGTTCTCACCATGTTATGAGTGTCTAAGTGGTCATATATATAAGTGTTCATATGACATTCTGGTCCTTAACCATGAGTCAACAGTGTGCTGATGAAGGCTAACCACATATCACATTAGTAAAACAGTGGGCAGCAGGTTGAGGAAAATGACCGTTCCCCACTATTTGGTACCTGTGAGATCACTTCTGGAAGTCTGTGTCCAGTTTGAGGCACTGTGGTACAAGAATAATACTGACATATGGGGGGTCTATACTTTGGTAAGATATGCATCTTACCAATGCATATGGGGGATCTTACCAATGTATACAAATACCTGAAGGGAAGGTGCAATGAGGACAGAGCCAGGCTCCTTCCAGTGGTACCCAGTGACAGGACAAGAGGCAATGGGCACCTACTGAAACACAGGAGGGTCCCTCTGAACATAAGGAAGTATTTTTTTGCTATGAGGGTGACTGAGCACTGACACGGGTTGCCCAGAGAGGTTGTGGTGTCTCCATCCTTTGAGACATTCAAAAGCCATCTGGACATAGTCCTAGGCAACCAGCTCTAAGTGGCCCTGCTTGAGCAGGAGCGTTGGACCAGATAACATTCAGAGGTCACTTCCAACTTCAGCCATGCTGTGATTCTGAGACATACAGGAGCAAATCCAGTGGAGGGGGCAGAAAGATGATTAGAGAAGCATATGTCGTAGCAGGCTATGGAGAAGATCATGGTGAGGGTGGGCAAACACTGGAACAGGGGCTCAGACCGATCACGGAATCTCCATCCTTGGTGATATTCAGAACATGACTGGTCAAAGCCCTGAGCAACCTGATCTAACTTACAAGTCAGGTCTGATTTAAGTTCCTTTAGGCAATCTTTAGGTTGGTCCTTAGGCAACCTAAATTATTCCATGATTTTATGTAAAATTTAACCAAGACTTTCCTCTCTTTGCCGGTCTCAATGAATGCAGTGATATTTAAAGCAGGGCACAACATAAAACCCAAGCTGTTGGCAAAGATTAGTAGTATGAATATATTTTGATATCTTTGTTATTATTTTGCACTGCATTTGTGGAGCAAGGACCAGAACTGTTGAATGTGCTACATGGGCGTATGTGGTATGACCAATATCCATTTATACGTTATTTCATAGAAGAGTGCCCTGAAGATGTGACTACAAGAAGCTGGGGTTTAGGATATGCTGTACAACAGGCTGTTTTGGTTAAGTGTTAATACCACAGGCTTTAAAGATATGACATGAACACAACTTTCCAGAGAAAACTTGGACACTTCTCCTGCAAAAAAAGCTTATGATAGATCCATCCCCTCCTGCCATTTCAGCTGATCCTTTTCTACTCTGGCTTATATCCACACTTCAGTAATGCATATAGGGAGAGCAAGTTCCCCTGCACAGTAACAAGAAGTTGGTGAACAGAAGTGTCTTTGCACTGCCTCTAATCATAAGCCTTGGCACAAAATCCAAGGCAGGATTGATTGAATCAATACCTTATCATAAACCTGTGTTAACTCTAGATACTACCTATCTACAAACCAAGGAGGGGAAAAGTAAGTGCTGAGAAACTTGTGAAAGTTTCCTTAGGATAAGATCTGGAGACAAGTAGTCATGTTGAATTTGCAAGAGCTAATAAACTCAGGGCACCTAGAGTCTGCTGAATTGATACAAGGCTGCTAGCACACACTGGCATCAATAGTGGGTTGTGTAACTTGGACCACATCCTGGGAGGCAGTGGCTGATGTATGAAAAGGCTACAGGATTACACGCACACCTCATGAAAAAAAGGACTCCCTGAAGGACTTTCTGAACAACTACCTGGAAGCCATTGGTGCTTCAGCATGATCCTCTGCTTCCGAGTACACAGTGGGGTTGGTCTTCCAACTATTGCTCTGACTGGTAACTATGAGTGCATGTGTGAGTGAGTAAGTGAATGTGTTACGTAAATAGCTATCTGCTATCAATAATAACAACTTAATGGTCAAAGAAATATTTGTTATGGTCTTCATCTCCCCCACTCAAACGCCTGTCAGGGAAAAGGGAATTTACAACACTTCTTCTACCACAAATTAGAAATATAATGAGGCAGAAAAGGGTTCTATGCTGCTGGTTTCCTTGCTTTTTATTTCCAGTTAAAAATAGGTAGAAACAGATCAAGCAGCACAGTTTTAAAATCATTCAACAAATAGCTTCAATGACAATATGCACTCTATACAGTACAAATAATTTTTATTCCAATAATTATCCATAGAACTGTCCAGAGTAAATCAGATCCAAGGCATATTGTCCTACCTTGAATAGTAGCTAGTACTAGGTATGTCAAAGGAAGCACAAGAAGCCTGGCAGTATATTGCTAGGGAGTTGGTTGTCTGTGTAGAAGAGCGTGCTTCCAAAAGCTCTAATTGCTGGTTGATATATGTCACTGAAATAATTATCTGTTGTTTAATATTTAACATTATAATTATATATAATTTTGCTTTGTGTGAAAAAGTTTCCTATTGCTACTTTGAAATTGCCACTGAATTTCAGTTTCCGTGAATGCTCCCTTGTTCTTGTACTGAGAGCATGTTATTTATTATTGTGATTATTTTCTTGTGTCCCTACTTACTTGCCTTCTGTCTAAGGCAAACACAGTAGAGTCTTTCAGTATGTTTCCACTAATTTTTATCTGAGTTAGTTCTTCTGTCCCCTTTTTGATAGGGGTAATTAAAATTGTGCACAGTGTTCCAGCTGACAAGTGATTTATTTAGTTAACTAAGTTACATACATAGACATATATTAATATATTTCTGTTCTATTACCATTATATTTTGTGCATAGCCCAGTAACTGCTTGCTTTTTCCACCACTGCTTCTTCATGAGTAATGGTCTTTTTTGATCTATCTATGGTGTTTGTTGGGTCTTTTTCTGAGATACAGTCAGTTTAGAACCCAGGAAAGTGAGCAGTTCCAGTGATTTCCTTTAAAGTGTGCTAAAGAGATTTGCCAGCATTTGGTTTCATCTGCCATCATATTTTCTATTCACTCAACTTGCTTAAGGCCTCCAAAGTTTTTCACAGTTTCTCTGGTCTTGATCAACTTAAATAATTTTGGAATGTCAGCAAAACACTTCCCGGATAGTTGATAAACAACAGATGCCCGAGGATGGAACCTTGTGGCACACCACGGATAACCTCATGCCATAGCAACCATTTTTCTTTCTTTTTGTTTCTTATTACTTCACCATTTTTGATCTGTGCAAATACTTTGTCTCTTCCTCCTCCTCCTCCTTCTCCTCTTTGCCTACTTAGCTTCTTTAGTTGCTTTTTATGAAGGGTTTGGACAAAGGCATTTTGAGACCTTCATAAATTATGTCAGCCTTCTCTTTTACTTACTATACTACTGACTCAGTCAAAGAATTTTAACAGATTATCTTCTTTGCAGAGCTCATAGTGTATAGATCCCATTATAATCTAAATATTTTGTAGTCACCAGTGCGAAAAATTTACCTGCTATTGAAAGCAAACTATTGGTCTGCAATTCACTGGATGACTGGATACGCTTTTACCTAACTGCATGTGCATGTGCATGTGCAACGCTCCTTCTGCCCTCAAGTATGGTAGTTGATCCTGCTCTCCCATTCAGGAAAGTGACATATTGTGTGTATAAATGTACTGTCTTTCAGTGCTGTATGTTTGTATAAGCATATGGTACTATCACATTTAATGCAATAAACACCGCAGACCACTGAGACATTGGGTTATGCTGGTGTGATTGCATGTGTTGGCACTAACCTTTTACTCTTTCCATTTGAATCTCACAGTTTCCTCCCTTTCTTTCCATATTATCTGCATAACAACTTTACGCTCTTGCAAACTACCTGTACAAATGATAACATGTCTTAAGTTATACCAGGCAGGAATTTGCACACACTAATTTGCAGCTGAGTCCAATACATTCAGCCACTTTGTTTTCCAAAATTCGTAATCCTGAACAAATCTATCTGTGATCAGCTTCCTACTCTCTGCTCTTTCTGAGGGCCACATTGCCAGCTTGTCTCTTACAGCTTGTCAGTGTTTGCTTCTCTAGCACAGATAATGTAATGTCCAGTCTCTCCTGACTATGGGGACTAATCTGTCTGTAAGAGAGACTTATGTACTGTATACCAACCAGGCTGTATTGACTTCAGTGCTGTTAGATTAGTCTATAGCACCAGATGGCCTTCTGTCTTTTTGGCACCCTCACAAAATGGCCAGTCTTACTCTGCTGCTCATGGGATGGTGAGTATTTGCACATGGAGGATGACGGCTGCACTCAGAAGCCTTTCCTTTTCTGCAAGGCTGTTTTGGATTTAGAACAGAGAGTCCTGGATGCTCAGGTAGCACACACTGGCCCAGTCTGCCCCTTTCAGATCAAACAAGTATCTGTCAATACTACAGTGAAAGAATCTAACTTGACTTTTCCACTGCATCTGGAAATAAGGCTGTAGAGCTTTCTCTTCTGGGCACATGCCTAGATATACTGGAGCTCAGAATGAGCAAAGATGTCGGGAATGTGCAGTAAGCAAAACAAGGAGTAAAATTAAAGAATTTGTTGCAGACAGCTGGGGATTGTTCAGCTTTGCATGTTTTGATCTGATGCTAAATTACTAGCTGAGCCAAATCTGCTGTCGAAAAGTGACTCTAGAATTAGCAGATTCATCTTCCTGGAGGATCCTGTCAGAGAGACAACTGCTGTGACAGCTCCCATGCAACTCTAATTGCAACCTCTGTCTAGGAGCATAGAAGCATAGCTCTTCACATTGTCCCCTATGGCTGTCCAGCTGCAGCAGCAGCTCTTTGATTTGCACCTGTAAGCAGTTAGCACAGGTTACAGCAACTTTGAGCCTCTCTATTCCACAGAAGAAAGTGAACTTAGCTCTGAAGAAGACACTGCAATTATATATGACATTTATAGGCAGTACTGGTGACGCGTTCCACCTACATGCACGACTGCATGTCTTCTTGCAAATTTTGGACATTTCTCCCTATCCACCAAATTAGGGAGAGATGATCTCTAGCAAGAAAGATGAATGGGCTAAAAAGGTGGAGATATAAGTCATGACAAGGAATTTGTAAAAATGTAGAAATCAGAGTGCAAACTTTAGGTTTCCCAGGAGGCAAGATCCTGAACTCTTGCACCTTGCCTCTTCAATGACCCTTACCTCAGCAGTCCTCCTTTTTCCAAAATGACCTCACACTCGTCGTCTGGTCACCTTCTGTCGAACCAAAGTGAGAAAATAAGATGGCATTAGATCTATTAACACATTTGCTCAAGTGAAACAGAGAGATGAGGAGTCAAGGCCTTGTCATGTTCTGTGCTGAGCAGATGCAACAGGCTCTGCTGGGGCCCTGAGGTCTGGGCAGTGCCTGGCTAGGAACAGTTAAAACTTTGTTGTCCCTATTTTTGTGCACTGCAGCTAATACAGATCATTTTGTGGCTTCCACAGTATATGACAAGACAAATTATTTGCAGTGCGCTCCTCCTGTACAAGTGGTCAACACACATTTCATTACAGAGCCAGGGAGTAGCATATCAAAAGTGAAGACCTGGTACTTAATTAATTCACTTTCCTTCATGTTTTTTCCAGCTGTTCTTTTTTCAATATTTAGTCAAATTTTTAGTCAAAGAAATCTCTTTGCTGACTTTATGGAGAGATTACTAGCAAGGGATTCTTGGTCTAAGTGCACAGTATGTTAGTAGATGGCTCATCCTTGGTCTAAGTGTACAGTGTGTTAGTGGATGACTCTCCTCGTGAGCTTCCCCTCTCCATTTTTGAAAGATCTTGAGGAGTTTATGCCAAAAAAAGGGTTTCCTAACCTAACTTGTGTGTTTCCTTCTTTAAAGCTGTTGAAGAAAAAGACTTGAAAAGAAAATCGCATTTTTAGAAACATGTTCTTTTCATATCATACAGGAGGCAGTGGTTGATTTCTCAGTTGAGTTATCTGAGGTAACTCGAATGCTTTTGGAAGCAAAACACTTAATCCTGAGCACTGTCTAGGCAAATTCATCCATCATCATGCATGGGAATTTCAAAGTGCCCGTAGGGTATTCAACACCCAAGTACAGGGAAGTAGCTGTTTAAATCACTCTTAAAGCTTTCTTCAAAACTGCAGTCTACACACAGCCAATGTCATCAGAACATTTTTTCCTTGAGGGAAAGAGCTTAGCAGAGGGACTGTGGTGTTCCAATGTGCTGAAAATTTCACTGAGTTATTTTCCCTCTGTAGGGAAAATACAGCACAAAGGTGCTGAAATAACTTTATTTTAACATCAGTGTTTCCTAGTTCATTTGAACATTATCCTATGATGATTTCCTGTAAATATTGCTGTTTGCCTGTTCTTTTTTTTTAATGCGTGGTAGATGGAAATTCAGTGCAACCCGGGAATTCTTCTCTTTCTAATGTGCAAAGGCAGCTGTTTGAAGCTCATTATTACATGGCCTCAGCTTTTGTAGTGTTCCTGAAGAACACACAAAAAGTATTTGGAGCACTCTTCTGACCACGTGATCTTCAAAAATGGCCAAAACCTCCTCGAGCTGTAGAAGGAGAACTGCTCATCCACAAATGAAACTCCAGGCTACACAGGAACGTAATCCGAATTCTCTGGATTACGTGTTTGAATGTGGTCTAAACAAGTCTCTTTCTTCAACTGTGTGTAGAAATAAAAAGAGTTTTAGTTACAGCAATCTCGAAACAAAAAAACTTTACCAAAAAATACCCATCTTTTGCAAAGATTATTCCCAGTTAGGACATTGCAGCATATGCTTAGGCCAAGTGTGGAAAAACATTTGCCTTCCCCAGTTGTAAGCAAGCGAGGACATTAGTATTTACTAGAGATTTTGATAGCGGGAGATAAGGGTTGGTACTGTGAAGCAGGGATACTACATGAAACTGATGTCCTGCATTATTACCGTGAAAATTTGCTCCCAGCAACTGGGGAGCTACACAAGAAATGAAATAAAGACTTAGAAGAGTTTACCACTAAAAAGCTGTGGAATAAAGAAATAATTTATTCTTCTGTCAATCAAATTGTTCCTAGTAAAGGCTCCTTTTTACTGACTGAAAGAAAAAGGGATCACGTTACCATTGCCTTCAAATCCCTGTTGCTTAGCTAAAGCATAGCACTGAATTGAGAGGACAATGTTTGCGTGTTGTAAGATTATGGAAACTGTGTAATGGAAGACTGGATGTTAACTGGGTGAGTGAGTAGATTCTGAACAATAAAGCATTGGTGTATGACAGTAGAACACAACACTGAAGAGGTATCATATCACATGGGCTTCTCTAGACCGGAAAGGCAATGTAGGTTAGATAAAGTCAAACAGACAATGTTCTTTGCTGCTTGTAGCCTCAGAGGGAAGTTGCTGGTAGAAGAGATTTTTCTGAAATACTCACAAGCTGAGTTATTGATTAATGCTAGATATTCACCTCTTCAGATAAAATCCCAGTTTGCTTTGCCTGGTAGTAAGCAAAAATTAAATTAAAAGCCATTTTACTCAAATCTAGCTAAATAAATATTTTTAAAACTAAATTAATAGCGTTCCTATGCCAAGATTTTCCCTTTTTTTTGAGCATTATGGCCAGCCAAGGATCACCATCAATAAGACGACTATCCCTATTTAGATCAACTGGCAAACATAAACCCCATCTGTGTGTTGCTTAACAGGTGCCATTTTAGATCCATGGGGAGCAAAGCAAGCTTTGTACAGATGGACAGTCATTCATTGGACCCTTGCTAGCAGTAGAATATTTATTCAGCCACTGCCTGCCTACAGGTTCAATATTTGAAAGAGCCAGTGAAAAACATCTCTGTTGGAATATTTTCATGAGAGGCAAATAGGAGGAGGAAGCAGAAGAAATTCCATTTAAAATTGTTGGCTTACATTCACTAACAGTCCCATTTTGATCAAGAACTGCAAGTTCTGGCGAGTGTTTGGGGGAGTCACTTGATGCTACCCAAAGGCTTTAATTATTAATAGAAATACTATTAAACTGTATACTTTTCATGGAAAGGAGGGGAGTTCCTTCTGCTGACAGCAGTTGTATAAATTGGAATGGAAACTGGCAACTCCCATCCAATATGCCAGGTAGTGAGGCACCCTTTTCTCCGCTTAGGTCATCACTTCCTTTTTTTTTATTTTACAGATGACAGAGAATGGAGAGGAGGGTATATGAAAGTTTTAATTTATATAAATAATGAAAATTTATGTGAAAGATGCCAGGATTTCAAAGTGTACTTTGCTAGGTCTAGTGAAAAACAGTCAGCCAAGCTGACTTGGTAGAGAAGAGGAAAGCCTTTTGCTGTGGAAAACGCTGCAGAAATTCTGTGAGTTACTGCGAGTATACTGTGCATGTACTGAAGTGATCCTCTTGTCTGCAGACTCACAGAAATGATTAAGTGACTAATGTAGTTTGCAATAGCAGCCTGCTAATTTTTCTGTAGTCTATGCAGGAGCATGGGCATACATACATTTTATGCTGCTTAAGCTTAGTAAAGGCGTCTCCATGTAAATGACAGTAAGTCTCCAGTATGGCAAGGCAAGCAGCATGTTGTTGGAGTGAGACAGGTGAAGTGCTGAACCTGAAGCTGTGGTTACCACTACGTGCAGCTAAGTGAATAGTAATTCAACCAGTAAGAAACAGTCATGGTTTTGATGTTAAATATAGCACCCTTGATGCTGAACAGCATATAGACTCACAAAACCTAACATCATTTGTTGCAAGATACACTTGCAGACCTGCCAACTCTCAAGCACTGTGTTGAGCTTCCTCACCATGGCCGCTACCTTTTTCTCCCACCACCACTTCTAACTCGTGAAAAAAAGGAGTGCAAGATATAAACACTGTATGTTTGATGTTAAAAAGTGGCTTATGAGACCTTGGCCAGGTGCCAGGCCTTGCTGAACAGGGGACACATAACAAGATATTTATGTTATTTATTATTGCTCTCAAAAGAGTCATAACTGCTTCAGGTTGGCCCTCAAAACTTACAGTCTAAATTTTAAGATGTGGCAAAAAAAACATGATGACAGCAATTGAATTTTAACAAAAAGCCAATTGTGGTGGACAAAATTACCATTTCTATTACTACTATGATTGAAGTAAAAATATTACCAAAGAAAATGAATATTTTTAAGCTCTGGGGTAAAACAAAGAGACCAACCTTTGATATTTTATATTATTTCTCTAGAATCATAGAATCATAGAATGGTTTGGGCTGGAAGGGACCTTTAAAGATTATCTGCTCCATAATATACATTATAAGGCAATAAGGTCTCCCCGGAGCCTTCTCTTCTCCAGGTAGAACAACCCCAACTCTCTCAGCCTTTCTTCAGAGGGGAGGTGTTCCATCCCCCTGATCATTTCCATGGCTCTCCTCTGGACCCACTCCAACAGGTTCATGTCTGTCTTGTGCTGTGGACCCCAGAGTTGGATGCAGTACTCCAGGTGGGATCTCACGAGAGCAGAGCAGAAGGGGAGAATCACCTCCCTTGACCTGCTGGCCACACTTCTTTTCATGCAGCCCAGGATACGATTGGCTTTCTGGGCTGCAAGTGCACATTGCTAGCTCATGTCCAATTTTTCTCAGACCTTTTTGTGCAAAGGTAGCATCCTGGGAATTTGGAAAAGAAAGATTTTGCATCTACATCAAGCTATATGTAGTTTATAGAGATAGTACTTGCAGGTAAAGAAAGAGTCAAAAAAACCCCAAACAACCCAAAAACACACTTTCTGGTTGTTTCCAAATTCAAAAAAGGAGAACACCAAACCACAGTAAAAAAAAATGATAGTATATAGTTTGCATTCACCCAAAAAAGTGTTCAGGAAGGGCATGGGATTCATTCTCAGAAGAAAGCATTCAGGGTTAAGTTTTGAAAGTGCCCAAGAAGACACAGTCCTCATTGTACCATGAAGAGTTGCCTGTACTAAAGTCACTGTCCAGTCCAGTCACTGGTGTGCATGCAGTAGTGTAGACTCAGTATAGATGAGCAAACTTTGCCCATGCTTTATTCCAGGGCTTAAAAAAAGGCCCTGATCAGAATTATAACTATCTATTTGTACAGGTGGGGCCTGTTAAGAATAGAATGCAAATCAGGTTTTCTTATAGGCCAGCAAGTCAGAGCAAGAGGTGGAAAATAAGGGGCAACCAGAGGCATTCGTGTTACATTTTAGAAAAAGAATTTCTGAGACTATCTGTAAAGGACTCAGCTGTGGCTGTCATGTTTCTGACATTACCCCACTGGGCTTTTCTAAACCATATGCATTCATTGGTCAGAGATAGAGAGGGGGAAGTTGAAATCAGTACTAAATCAACATCATAGCTGCAACCGTTCACTTTTGACAGTGTTAGTCATTATTTTTAATTATGGGCTTCTCTATGGCATTCTGATCTGCCAAGGATCATGCCTACAATGCA
Organism: Aptenodytes patagonicus; assembly: GCF_965638725.1. Taxonomy (NCBI): domain Eukaryota; kingdom Metazoa; phylum Chordata; class Aves; order Sphenisciformes; family Spheniscidae; genus Aptenodytes; species Aptenodytes patagonicus. The sequence goes on from NC_134950.1 coordinate 127,477,905, forward strand.
GATAAAAGATAAAGATGAATATGCACAAAAATATATTTTCAGATAGTTCTGTCTTCCTTATTGCAAGGAAGATTGTTGCTTCAGATCAGCATTAGGATAAACACGAACTCAAGAGGCTGCTGGTTGGCCCCAGCAGGTCATTGCAAAGTGCCCTTGGACATCAGCACCAGCTAGTTTGGCCTCCAGACGGCTCTGCTCTCATCCTGCTTTTAGTGGCTGCCTCTCCTGCTCAGACTCCTTCTCCTGTGTCCTGGCGGGCATCATCCACGCAGTCCTGTCTTCCGATTTCTTTGCTGTTTGACAGTCAGCCATCTCCCGCTGTGCATGTGTTGGGGGAGGCCTTTCTCCTGCTCCCCCTCCTGGCAGGTGTGAGAGAGCCCTGATTTGCTAAATGCTGCTCTTAACCGCCCACTTCTTTTTTCCAGGGCCTACTCTGCTTTCTTTTCCTTTGGAGACCATACGAAGCTTTCTCAATATGCTCCATTGTATTTTATATCTAAGTTCACTTCTTATTTTGTATTATTAATTCATTTGTTTTCTTTGGGTTTGCTAAGTGCAGCTAGTCTGTGCATGGCTCATTAAGTTACTTCTAAACAGCTACAGCCAAACCTCAGCCAGAAGCTGCTGTTGAAGAAGTGGTATTTTTCTTGCTTGTTCTCTCTGCTCAAGGAAAGTAATTGTGTTTGTATAATTCATGTTTTAAGTTCATCCAATAAAAAAGGGGATTCTTCAACCTGGTTTTTTTTATCCTCCAAGTGTGAAAATTAGATTTATCAGTTATTAACTTGTTTATTTTTTTAAGGTATGTAGCTTTGTGTCACTGTTGATTTCACTATTTGCAAACTGGCTTTGTCATTTTATTGATAGCACTTGAGTGAAGAACTCTCTGATAATATATGCAAACTCACAGCTCTCAACAAGCTTTACAGCTCCGTTAATGAGGGGATTAACAAGAGCACTGCAATGTATTTAACCTGCGGCACTAGCTCTGTTTCAATAAGACTTCAACAGCCTATTAAATGGAGTGGGGGCTCAATTAACCCAGACAAAGGCCACTCTACAGAACATGGCAGGGAGGACCACAGTTAGCATCTGCCTAAGCAGCTTGTTCCGAGCTGGAAATAAAGAGGGTGACATGTTCTCGCCCCGAGCTATGATATAACTGAAATGGTGATTCTAGTTCATCTGGGCTGACTGAATAGGTGACGGCATTGAAACCCACCACTATCTCGCCATATGACAGTTTGTAAAATCAGAGTGCACTCAACGGTCACCCCAGAGCCTCCTGCCTGATAGGACGGAGGTATTGTTCTGAGGTTGGCTGGTGGGAGCGTTCGCTAGCGCAAGGCTGCAGTGCTGGCATGGTGTTACATTTGGACAGTCGGGGAACATCATGTCAGTAGATCTTTCAGGGAATGTTTTAATAATCTCCTGCTGGAGAAGGATTGGGCATAGAGGTGTTACTGGTCTTTGTGTAATCTGATATTTCATTGGGGGTTACTATAAGAACTGAAAAATGACACATAAGCAGGGTGGGAGAGAAACATGATTTTTTAAAAATGCGAATTGTACAATAGCAATATAGCTATGTTTCTCACTAAGTTCTCGGCTAAATTTCAATAGTTTGTTTTAAAAGGTGCTACTCGTGCTTATGGTTAAACTTGTGCTGAAAATGCTTGCTGGGTAAAGATCTAATTCTTCCCTTGTTTTGGGGATCAGAAGAAAGGATTTTTGCTATTCCCAAGGAAGAACTATCTGCAGAAATTAGCTAATTTGTGAATACTGGCTATTATTTTATTTGGTAAGTCTAGGTTTAGGTTTCTCAGTAGATATTGTTACAAACCATAGGTCTTTATCAAGAAATGGTCACTGATGAAAGAATGGCATTAAGGTGCTATTATGGTGCCCTGGTGTAAGAATCTAGAGGCCATGTTGCAATTATTTGCAAGAGAATTGAAAATAACAGAAGAAAACAGCATTTTTTTCTATTGGAAAAAGTAGAAAATAACAAAAATTTCAAGCTAACAACCAATCAAGAATGCAACAAGCTTGTAGTTACCTACTGCACACTGTACTAGAGAGACAAAAAACAGATAGGGGACATCCATTTGCTCCTGGATTAAATGTAAATTCTTTCAGAAAATGCATCACTTTTTTTTTTTTTTTTAACATAATACTGCTATAGCACAACTCTGCTCAAAAGGGTGAGACGGTTTTCTTTAATTTCATTTTCATTAGAAAAACACATACTCATGAACATACATCAAGCAGCAAGCCTTCTAGTGGCACATCCCATAATCTGGTGACAAGGGCCAATAAAAATACTTGCATTATTAGCAGAATTAATTGAGGAGCCAGGTCTACCAAAAAAATTTGGAAGAATTGTATTGACTCTGTAGAGTGCATAGGTGAGTGGTAAGTCCATGGCTTACCTGAGGATAAATGCATATAAATGTAACTCATCCATTTCTAGGTTGAACAATCCAAAATGCATCTGTTTCTCAAATATCAAGCATGTGAATTTATCTACCTACCTTGTATATAGGGATAAGCACGCATACTGCTTTTTCCCATGCATTTATTCTAGTGTTCTGTATATTTGGTTGTATGTGAGATTCAAATCATAGAATCATAGAATCATTAAGGTTGGAAAAGACCTCTAAGATCATTGAGTCCAACCGTCGACCCAACACCACCATGCCCACTAAACCATGTCCCTAAGCGCCGCATCTACACGTCTTTTAAATACTTCCAGGGATGGGGACTCAACCACTTCCCTGGGCAGCCTGTCCCAATGTTTAACCACTTTTTCAGTAAAGAAATTTTTCCTTACATCCAATCTAAACCTCCCCTGGCGCAACTTGAGGCCATTTCCTCTTGTCCTATCACTTGTTACTTGGGAGAAGAGACCGACACCCACCTCGCTACAACCTCCTTTCAGGTAGTTGTAGAGAGCGATGAGGTCTCCCCTCAGCCTCCTTTTCTCCAGGCTAAACAGTCCCAGTTCCCTCAGCCGCTCCTCATAAGACTTGTTCTCCACACCCCTCACCAGCCTCGTTGCCCTTCTCTGGACACGCTCCAGCACCTCGACGTCCTTCTTGTAGTGAGGGGCCCAAAACTGAACACAGTATTCGAGGTGCGGCCTCACCAGTGCCGAGTACAGGGGCACGATCACTTCCCTACTCCTGCTGGCCACACTATTTCTGATACAGATTAAAGAAACATAAGAATCCTTCCCTTTTCTGCAAGTCACTTCTAGGTTTTTGACTCTTGTAAAGTCTCAGGTCTCAAGTTCTTCCAAGGCAGAAAACATCTGCATTTCTAATGCAGAAAACAAACAAAAGACAATTTTTTGTATCCCCTCCAGAGATAATTAAGAGACACAAAAGGGCGAAGACCAAATTACTTTTGCTTTGAGGTCAACTTTAAGTACTTCTGATTATCATAGTAAGGACACATGCTGCTAATTTCATACTTCTATATAGAGGGTAATTTTCTTTCCTTGGATCTGTATGTTATTATGGCTTGAGGATAAAATAGGTGAATTACCATAGCAATGTATTGATTTCCAGCAGAGAAAAATAAAGGGAAGTTATTAAACAAACACTGGTTTTCTGTTGGGATGTATTTGCTTTACCTTTTTAAGTCTAACCTGAGGTTAATAGGGCATTATCACCTCTAATCACATCTAACTAGACATGCCTCATTGGTAGAATTCATGCATTATTGAAAGTTCTAGATACAATGTTGCTTTTTTTTTTAAAGAGGGGGGAAAATTGGAACAAATTATGTTGTCAAATAATTAGGAACTACATCATGCCTTCAGCAAGCATATTATGTAGTTTCTGTAGACTTGTGTGTACCTTCTTAATGTTTATTTTGATTCTTTGAGTCTTTGGCACAGAGAGGTCCCTGTTGTGCTGGGAATGCTGCGAGCATATCGAAATCAGGATATAGGATGAGCATATAGGATGAGCATATGGGAGCATATAGGATGCAATGATGGTGTTAGTGATGGTCTAACCCAACGTGGCAATTTTTTGATCTCCTTTTCCTATCCACTGTGTTGTCCCTCACAGTGACAATAGCACATGCTATTTGGGAACAGCATGCAACCCTAGCTACTCTCTGTGGTCCTTTCCCCTTGTATTTCCCTACCATCCACAACTGCTGGATAAGGGATGTTAGAGAGTGCATACCCGCCTATTTATTTTAGTGTCTGCTTATGGACCTGTTGTCCATGAATTTATCCAGTCCTCTTTGAACCTGTTGATACCTTCTGCCTCTGCACCCTCCTGTGGCAATGGATTCCAGAAGTTCATTCCTGTTGTTTAAAAACAAAAGAAGTACTTAAAAAATCCTTTTTTAGGTGGGTCTCCTATTTGTTGTGTGCCCCCTAGTTCAAATAGTCTGGGACTTGCTGAAAAAACACTCACCTTGTCCACTGCCATCATGAGCTTCTAAGCCCATTCAGTGTCTCACAAAGGAGTAGCTCCCTCTACTTAATTATTTTATTTGCTATTCTCCATACTTTCTCTAACTTTGCTCTGTCTTTTTTAAGTATCGAAATGCAAATGGTATTTAAAGTTCCACAGCTACAACAAAGTCTTGCCTATCATGTGCATCCTTTGCTACTCATTCTTCCCTTTTAAATCATGGTCATTGAATGATAATAATGATTTAATCATAAGAAGACAATAAAGCATTAGGCAAAGTGATATAGCAGGAGAAAAAAATGCTTAGCACACGTTGCTGCTGCTCCTCTTCCAAACCATTTTTTGTCATTAGGAAAAACATATGCAGTATATAAGCAGCGCATAGATCTTTGCTCCCTGTCAGTGCCATACTAGATATGCTGGCTTCCAGCCAGGCCAAGTTAACTGGAACTCAATTAGCATCTTTAACACTTTTAAGCAGTTATTTTCTCTATTTTTATTGGCAACTAGTTCCCTGTGAGTTGAGCTGCACAAGAATGAAGATGTCTGTTCATTTTTCAGCTTAATATATGGCTTTCAGGAGAGGGCAAAAATCAGTGTGGTATTGGAGGTTGATCTGTGAACAGAAAATGGATGAGTTTGTGTGTGACAAATAGTAATATTTCAAAATGTCAATAATATACAAATAGAATAAAGCATAAATCATAGGAATAGCCATTAGGAAATCCATCAGATTCACTGCTGAGGAAAACTATAAACGGTGTTTGGCTTAAATTCTTATCAAATGTCAGAGAACAGGGATTGGAGTGTGGGTATTCAAATGAGGGGAAAAAAGAAAGAGGATGAAAGCAAAATAGAGAATGGTAGTTGAAATACACAAAAAAACAGTCTGTGAAGATATACCTCACAGCCAATTTATTCCCACAATTAAGAATTATGTTTTGTGGAATCAAAACAACATTCCCCTATTTCTGGCCCTTCAGGTGAGAATTGTTTCCTACAAAGGATCACCAAACCTGGTGAGAGGTTAGATTGTGCAGCTTTCGGCTGTCACAATAAACCAGGAGTTCAGGAAGAGACTGGGAAGCCTTTGAGCAAAGAAAATGAACATCTTTCTGGGATACTTGGACAGCTGCCAGCTCACACATTAAGTTCTGTCTTCCAAACCAATTGTTCTGTTATTTCAAGTGCAAATAGTCTTCATCCTCTGCCTGGACTTCTTGATTTTCACAAAATGAAATTGCCAGCCTGAACATGTGGGTTTTTTTCCTATAACCTCCAGATATATCAGCATTTACCATGGTATACAACTTTACGTAAGTTATATAAATAGAAAAAGATGATAGGTAAGCATTACAGAGATACTCAAAGATACTCAGGAAATACGGTTTAATCATGTTTTTTGCTTTTGTTTTGTTTTGTTTTGTTTAATAAACACTGTAGTTTACAATGAACATAACAGCTATTAATTATTAGCTAATACTTACAACACTGCAATCTGTTTCAAAGCTAAATACTGCTAAATGCTGCTAAATCTACAATATTAATGTCTGCCCAGAATTAAAGCTATTAGCCAATATGAAATCTGTAATTATACCATTAATCATTCATATCCTGAAAAATATTTGCAACAGATGCCAAACATGGTATTAGGCATGTGCCAGTAAAGCCTGACTTATGAATGGTTTTCAAATGCTGTAAATTACTTTATGATTATCAAAAGGATACGCATATGAGAAAATGTATGAATGAGCTTGAATCTTTCAGCCAAAGAAGAAATACAGAAATTGCTTTACCAGATCAGACCTACAGTTAGAGCACAACATCCAGTATCTGACAGAATGACACTAAGGTATATCTTACCCTCTTATCATTAAGTTCTGGTGGACCAGGTTTAGCATCCCTTCAAGACTTTTATAATTAATTATGATATATGTGGATTCTCTTGATATCTGTGTAATAAAGTCCAATCCCCTATTCCATCTTCTTGTGTTCTTGATTCCTTGGCTTCCTGCAACAGTTCTACAGTCCAGCCAGATCTTGTGTGGAAAAAAAATTCCCTTGAATTTTTTGAATTTTTAATATCTTCCTATGTAAATGAATCTTCATCTTTTCCTTGTAGAGTGGAACTTTCCTGTACTATGCATTTTTTTAATGTACTTCCACTTTTAGCTTTATCTTTTCCTGGTTTCTCCAGTCACAAGGACCTGAATGTCAAATAGATAGTTCCCTGTACTTCTGAATATTGTCTCTCTGTAGGTAAGGAGGATGAATGAATTAGGCTGAGTGTGTCATGGTTGTTTCTGTGATTCTAATAAGATAATTTACTTGGGATTTTATCGATTAGCCTTGTAGTTACAGAGAGTTCATGTCAATAGGAGCTAGAACGGTGATCATTAACCTTTGCTGTTGTGCTTTTATCTGAGTTGAAAGAACTGAGATGGGAGAGGACCAAGAAATATGTTCTTCCTCTCAGCTTCATTGAACTATTTATGATCTTTTGTCCTCATTGAACCTCTATCCATTTTTTGTTCAGAAAGTTTTGAGCGTTTGAAAACATGCAAGTTCTGAATGTTTATGAAGAGAGACATGAGGTCTGTTGTACTTATGATCACATAAGTAACTTTAATGCTTTTAGCCACTTACCTATTGAATGTGAGAATAGATGCTAGCCTATGTACGTTCAAATTAATACCTTAATTAGACTTTGGAGCACTGAGCATAGTAACAATAAAAATGCATAGCTCGCAGCTAACAGTTATCTCAGGTAATCTGATGGAGAGACGGTAAATTGATCCACTGGTTTATAATGTTTTCCACACGTGTATAGACAGGTACATTGGAGACCTCTGTGTTTCGTAAATCTGTAGGTGGTAATGTTCATTCTGTAACAGTTATTGTGCAAAGCAGCACAATAGGCCCGAGTCTCTTGGTCCCCTCTTGTCTTGAGAGGGTCTGGCACTGCCTTGTCATGGCCCAGTTACAGATAAGCATCACTTGCTGGAACCAACCCTGACTCCACTAGGCTGAATCTAAGTCCTGCACTGTTTTTAGGTTGATCCACTCAACTGCAGTTTGACATTAGGGGAAAAAGGAGCTAAGACAAATAACAGCAGGAGGAAAAATGAGGGAAGGGAACAGCTGTGATGAAATGGCCAGGCTCAGACTGTTTGCAGAGGGCAACTTGTTAAGATTTGGTAGATTTTACTTTATTTTGGCTTAACTGGTTTGCAGTGTTAATATCTATACTGCTGCACTCTCTGGCTTTCTATGTTGCATGCATCACCAGTGAGAAGTGGAATTTTATTTGTTTTTTTGAAAAGGCTGTCCTACAGGTCAGATCTGTGCACAGGTTTTTAGGAGCAAAAGCTTAGCACTTGGATTCAAACAGAGAAAATACAGCTGCTACTTCTTTAATTTTAGGTAAATTTCCTTGACTCCTGTAACAAGATTTTGTGGTAACTGTTATAAAGGTAGTCTGCATATATAATGCTACCTCCAATTATTTCTTTCTGGGGAAGATGGATTTGTCTATCCATGCTGGCCCCAGAGTCCCTCCTCAGCCCATCTGGAGCTGCTAACTGCCAGTGTAATTTTGAGTGAAATGTTGCAAGTTCTTAAATTTGAGTAGTCCTAGGTTTTCTTTTGTTTTGTTTCTTTTTTTGCTTATATAGATACATCTTCACCCCTTTTTACCAAGGAGCATCTGCCCCTATAAACATCTTAGCAAGCTAGGGGTATCACTGATGCCAGTGGAAAGACCAGTAGTGGGTTTAATAGAGTTTGTTTAAAGATCCATGGGGGGAAATTTGTATTAGGCTTCAGCTCATGTTAATATAGGTTTTTTTTTTCTTTTTTGTAAGACATTAAATTCATCCCTGTGGACAACACTTCAGAACCTGATACGATAGAGAAGGCTTGTACTGGAGACAACCTCCGCTTCATGCCCAAGCTTTTAGTTGAACACAGATCTCTGAAGATGAAGTGCTGCTTTGCTCTGTCTGCCTTTTGATAACCTCAGTCCTTTCAGTCAGTTGTAAACAAAGGAAGAAAGGACTTTTCTAGATACTCTTTTAATCAAAAGTGTTAACTGTAGCACCATTTCTACTAAGGGGAAATTGTAGTATTCATTTGGCTCAACAGGGAAAAAGCAATTATAAAGTAAACAGAGTTACTTTTTTTTCTTTTGTATTTGTGACAACAGCTGTGACTGGACCATCATGATCCTGAAAACACTGAAATACTGACCATAACAGTAGTTTTCATACCCTTTTAGCCTTATAGGGTGGGGAAATGCAGATGTTATTTCTTTGTCATCAAGGGAAAAGAGACTGACACTTCATAATGTTAAGACAAGACTGTCAGACTCCACTGGAAATAATGAAGCTTGACAGTTCCTGGGTTAATACTGCAAGTACCAACCCTGTAAATTTCAATTAGCCCTGACAGCAGTGGGGTTTAATGTGATGTTTATGTGAAGTGGTATGTTGGTAGCTTTCCTTCACACTTATGAGGAAAAGGATCTCTCTCTCTCTCTCTGTGTGTCTCTCTCTGAGTAGGGTTCAGCCTTCATCCTATTTATTTCTTGAGATGTCATGAAGATACTTTAAGTGCCTCAAACTATCTCTGTGGGCAAACTTAGGACTCCAGCTATTCAGAACATATTTATCAAGCTTGGGTGCCTAAAACTTGCCACAAAATATTCACATTTTAGCATCTAAAATTTTCACGAATGCTCCACTATCTGAGCTCTGTGGAGTTCCGGTGATGGCAAGACATCAACCTGAGGCCCACCTTCCTGCATAAACCTGGTTCTGGTGTAGTCCTACTGCTGCCTTCACCCTAGGAGATGCAGCTTTTACCAGAGGCAGCTTTGCCAGCGGGACTAACAAGGCTTTGACCCTCCAGCCCCTTCCCCTGTAGTATGAACCACTCCGAGACATGTGCCTGTGTGATACAATGTGATCACAGCTGTGCACCCACTTGGTTTAGATCACTTTTGATGTCCACCCTAACTTCTGTCAGCAAAACACCTTTTTTATGCTACCTATTGTATCAGTTCCCAGAATGAAATGAGCTTTTACAGGCAAGAAGTAGTTTTTTAACTGTGTCTGTGCTAGCACTCTTGCTGACATTAGCGATGCTGCACTAAAATCACACCTCTGACCAACTCTGTGCTACACGCTGCTTTACCAGCAAAAGTTTCTAGTGCAGTCCTGCTGTCATGTAGTCCTCCATATCAATTTGGTGCTAAATATAGGTGTTATGTGTGAAAATTTTGGCCTACCTGCCGTGCTTAAGAGAAGTCAATGATAAGCCTCAGCTGGGCTAGGGTTCCTCTAGCAAAGTACGAACATGTTACCAACAAAACCAAATCATATCTATGCTTGAGATGAGCACGGATATTATTTTTTTAAACAACAAGCAAAAGTGACACATATAAAAGTGTGGGACAGATAACACTTAGATGGGCTTAGAAGGCACTGAGCAGTGTACTTCTGTCAGTGGCTTCCCTGTTAGCTGTCAGGACAGACATTTTGTGTCTGTGATCGTGGAGAGCCCAGCCTTGCCAGGACTGACTTCCCTCTGCTCCCACTGAGACTAGCGGGAGGTGAAGGTGTTGGGTACATTGAACAAACAGAAAATAGCTCTAGGGCTGAGTTGTCTCTTAACAATTAAAGACAGTAAAAGTATATATCAAAGACACATACTAAAGATAGCAAGAGCCTGAAAAGGGCACCTGATTTTTAAGTTATATAGTACCACTGACGGTGACCTATTAGCACCCTTTCCACCCTGCACCAGCTCTGGTGGTCTTCTGATCCCATGCTGCAGTGGCTGAACTCGCTGAACCAACAGAACATTATGCAGCAAAAGTATCAATAGTTTAGTGCTGAATGTGTGAATCAAATTAGCTCCAGAGCTGCTGCCACAGAGTGGGAGTGTAAGGCTGGAAGAGGAGATATGGGGGTGGGAGGTACTGATAGTGGTGCAGCAAGGGGGAAGCAGATCTCTCCTTTTGGGTGACGGCAAGCTATTAGAGCATCTCAGATGTGAGTTTCACCCATATTTTCAGCAATCCTGTATGTAATTCTGCTCAAATCTTATTTCAACATGCGATTTTATCAGTCACAAAATCAGGGAGGTATGCATAAAATTTTATGATAATACAATAAACCTAGGCTATATTACGGGTGTTCTTACTTTTCCATAGGTCTTGGGCACCAAATGCAGCTGTTAGTGGAAAGATATTTGAGTTGTTTAACAAGCTGAATTTTTATTTAACTGAAAAGTTTGCCATTTCAGAATGACTCCTGCATGGATGTAAGATAATCAGAATGAGATACTGAAATTTAAGGAACACATTCTGAAAAGACACAAATGTGAAAAAGTGGGAAATATAAACATTTTGGATTTGAAATTAAGTGATCTGATGTTAAAATAGAAATTAAATTTAAGGCTGACAGAGCATTTTCTCGTTTCAATCAATTGAGTTGGAAAGGTGGGAAGATTAATCAAAATCACCACTTGCATGTGGAAACCATGAAAGAAATACATACTTCTAATGGAAAAAAAAAATTCAAATAGCTTAAATATTGATGTACATATTCATTATGGCATTCCGTATATGCTTTAATTTATCCTATAGTCTGTCTGTCTTGTATCCTTCCGTTCTTCCTCTTCCCACCTCCCTTGTTACTTGTTAGGTGATTTACTTAACACTTTGCAAGTGCCTCTCCTGTGCTATGCATATTCAATTTATCAGAGCTTCTCAGAACAGGTGTCCTCAGGAGAGGAAGTCTTTTTCTTCCTAGCCACACTTTCTCTATGCAAACAGCAAACTGCAGTAATTGTCTCAAGAATTTAGAGAGTCAGACAGCAAAGGCGAAGGTCCTCTTTTTTGCCTTGTCTAGCAAATGTGCTGATTCACTGCCATTATTTACCTCAGAGCATTAGTTCCTCTTCAGAAGTAAGAAAAGATCCTCACTGGCAATAAGAAAAGAGGGTGTTTTTCCTTGCTGTTTGACTGGAGACTCCTACTGCCCTGGCAGTCTCTAAGTTGAATTTCTTTTAAGAATCAAATTTTCAGAAGTACACAGTCCTGTTACAGCTTTGCTCTGCTGAATTAATGAAGGTTTTATAATTAGCTTCAGTGGGATAGAATCGATCCAACAATGCAAAATCCAATCCTGTATCTTTTGTATTTTCACTGTTGTTTTTCTGTGTCTCTCCCTCCACCCCCATTTCTGCAGACTGCTTCCAGGAAGAGACAACCATCAGACAGTGAAGTCATGTTATAGTGTGAGGGGAGTGTTCAGCTCAGAAAGAAGCTTCCCTCTCTTTGCTTTCACCAGTTCGAATATATTTTAGTTTTCCAGCCTGTCGTGTACCAGCATTGTACTGCTTTGCAATGCCAGTGTATTTGCGTTACTCTTCCATGTTTGTGCTTTAGCTTCTGTCTATGGCATGGCATAACACATGGTAAAATAACTCGTGTAGGTTCTTGACTCCGAGAAGCTTAATCTTCCACCATTTGATTCCAAAGAGTCCAATGAGGCATCTTGTGGGAAAGCAAAAAGCTCTGTTGCTTTCTCAGGAGTTTTTGGCATGTTTTAACTTTAGATTCTATTGTAGTGTCACCTGATTCAAAACTTTGGTACTTGGAGATATTTGCATAGTACGAGAGTTCATTGTTTCTCTCCTTTTCCTTTTTCTTTTCCTTCAGTAATTCCTTTTCATCTTTTTTGCACATTGAAGGCAAAGGAATAAAGATAAATGGAAAGCTAGCATGATGGAAAGCGATCGCCAGTTTTACACTGCAACATCGGTTTGCTTTTAATGCAAGAATATTTTTGTACAAAATAGAGCTCACAGGAGGAAGACAGGCCTGGAGTTTCTTATATTGGGTCATTTTAAAAGAAATCTCTGGTAGCTCACAAACCCCATATACTGTCTTCCCAAATCATTTCAGGTACTTCATAGGACCCCTGTAGTTAGCCCCATGAGCTGTCCTTTTGTTTGTGTGACTCATGGTTAGAGGGTCCCCTCAACTTAGGCACGCAAAAAGCAGACACTTAACAGTGCTGCTTTGAGAAAGCACTATACTGCAAAATACGCATGCGTGCGCTTAGCTTGGTACAGCGCAAGTTTGATTCTGAAAAACAATGAATGCTGCTTCTGATCCAAGAAGCCCTGTCCTTAAACATGTGTATTAATAACATACTTGTTATATGCCTGTAGGCTTAGGGCTTCATTCTATGTGAATGTCTGGACTGAAAGTGGGACATGCCAGACTACGGGATTTGTGTAGCTCGTGGTTCTTCTCAGAGCTACAGTGCATGAGCAGCTTTGAGAAACCAGTCTCAATTTCCACATCTGGGCATGCAAAAATTTAGGCATCAAAAACTAGAGATCACTTGTGAAAATGTGAACCTTGACTATGCTGTGTTTTTCAGTGTGCTACCAGAGCCAACTGGAAAAACACATTTTACATACTGAAAGAGAAATCAGACGTTTACAAAGTCACAGAAACTACTAAAGGGATTTGCTTATCATAACCAGACAAGCATTTAAAATAAAAAATGTTTGCCTTTTCTGTCTGTGATGGCCTTTGCTAAGAAACAAAAATTGAAACTAGCATAACTTGAAGGCAGTGAAAATGTTAAGAAAAGAGAGGATATGGGGAAAGCTTGAGACCTTTTGAGAGGTGGGCTCTGATGGATTTATTTAACGTGATTTAAGACAATATTGACCCAAACACCTATTCTGCTCTTTGGCTGGAGTTTGTATCTCCATTTGTAGGTGCCAGAAAGGAGCTCTTGCTTGTACATCAGGTCTCCTGGGCCTCATGTCAACGTATGAGTGCCAGCCCACCTCTTCTGGTAAGAGAGCAAATGGCAAAGAATAGGGGAAGATTGAGAGGTAGGTGAGAGGTATGAAGGAAAGGAATTTAAATCAGTACGGTCCTACATCTGTCAGAAAAGAAATAGAACAATTTTGTGCTCTGAAGATGAAGAAAAATGTGTGCCTAGTAATTTTCTTTCAGCATTCAGGGTCAATATTCTTCAAACTGTAAATGAGCAGTTTAACAGAGAGAATTAAACGAAAGGCCAAGTCCTGTAACACAGCATTATTCTTTCGCTTCAGCACAATCTGGTTTTAAAGGTAGCTGAGTCAGTCCCACACAGATCTCCTGGATTGTTATCAGCCTCTACCGGTAAGGAAACAACTTGGTGGTGGTTCCTACTGCATTCATTAACTGCCAACCTTGTAGCAAGGAGAAACTGGTGGGATTGGGAAACAGTGCGGTTGCTGCAGTGACTGTCAGCCCCGGTTCTGGCCCTTATGGCTGTAGAAGCACGGCAAGAGTCTCACCAGGACTGTAAGCTGGCACGGAAACAGTTCTGCAAGAGAAGCACCCGAAACCAAGAGGAGTAGCATGAGCTTTATCTCCTCCTGAAACAGGTGGTTCACTATCTGTTCACTGAGTTTTGGTGGAATTTTTACTGGAGTTGGGAAGGTGGGAACTGGCTTCTTGAGTCCAGTCCCGGTTTGGGGAACATATCTAGCTTCACACCATTGCAAAAATCCCAATATGTTTTGATTGACTCTGGTGATATTTGTCACATGGGAATCTTGCAGAATTAAGGACAGTATTTTTTTTATTAAGACGTGCCTATCTTTACCTTGAGTTCTGTTTTTACTGCAACATAAACCATGATGAAGTGGCAGGGATGTGAAGCTTTCACCTTTATTTCATGGTGGTAGGGGAGAACAGAGAAGGCGACAAAGAGGGCACCTGCAGCAGGAGACATTGTGTGGGAAAGAGTACTTGTGCTAAGTGAGGTTTCCCTAATTATGTATTTGCTCAGGGTGGAATATCTTACGTTACACATTTTTCTCATTTGTTTGCGCTTACAAAATGTGTTCGTAATTGGAGATTTTTTTTTTTTTTTAAGTGAGTAAATGTTTGGTAGAAAGATGACAAGACAGGTTTTGCAACAACCTTCTGTATTGTTACTTTAAACTGTGTTGATTTGGTTTCAACTGGTCACCTCCTGCCACATATTCATTATGGTCCTTTTCAGTATGATGCTGAAGCCACAGACAACTGCCACGACAGAGTAGCTAGACCTCCCCTGCTCTTCACTCACTACTTCTCTTGGTCCATGCCCTTTCCCTTATTCCAGCTGCAGCAGTCACTGGGCTCTCCCATGAGCCAATTTAATTCACTGAAACAACAGAAAACTGTCCTGGGTGTTTTTTCCTAATTTTCTTTTTCTATTTTCATAGAATCATAGAATCATTAAGGTTGGAAAAGACCTCTAAGATCATCGAGTCCAACCATCAACCCAACACCACCATGCCCACTAAACCATGTCCCTAAGTGCCACATCTACACGTCTTTTAAATACTTCCAGGGATGGGGACTCAACCACTTCCCTGGGCAGCCTGTCCCAATGTTTCACCACTCTTTCAGTAAAGAAATTTTTCCGCATGTCCATTCTAAACCTCCCCTGGCACAACTTGAGGCCATTTCCTCTCATCCTATCGCTTGTTACTTGGGAGAAGAGACCGACACCTACCTCACTACAACCTCCTTTCAGGTAGTTGTAGAGAGCGATGAGATCTCCCCTCAGCCTTCTTTTCTCCAGGCTAAACAACCCCAGTTCCCTCAGCCACTCCTCATAAGACTTGTTCTCCAGACCCCTCACCAGCCTCGTTGCCCTTCTCTGGACACGCTCCAGCACCTCAACGTCCTTCTTGTAGTGAGGGGCCCAAAACTGAACACAGTATTCGAGGTGCGGCCTCACCAGGGCCGAGTACAGGGGCACGATCACTTCCCTACTCCTGCTGGCCACACTATTTCTGATACAGGCCAGGATGCCATTGGCCTTCTTGGCCGCCTGGGCACACTGCCGGCTCATGTTCAGCCGGCTGTCAACCAGCACCCCCAGGTCCTTTTCTGCTGGGAAGCTTTCCAGCCACTCTTCCCCAAGCCTGTAGCGTTGCATGGGGTTGTTGTGGCCGAAGTGCAGGACCCGGCACTTGGCCTTGTTGAATCTCATGCAGTTGGCCTCGGCCCATCGATCCAGCCTGTCCAGGTCCCTCTGCAGAGCCTTCCTACCCTCGAGCAGATCAACACTCCCGCCCAACTTGGTGTCATCTGCAAACTTACTGAGGGTGAACTCGATCCCCTCATCCAGATCATCGATAAAGATATTGAACAAGACCGGCCCCAGTACTGAGCCCTGGGGAACACCGCTTGTGACCGGCCACCAACTGGATTTAACTCCATTCACCACAACTCTCTGGGCCCGGCCGTCCAGCCAGTTTTTTACCCAGCGCAGAGTACACCTGTCTAAGCCGTGAGCCGCCAGCTTCTCTAGGAGAATGCTGTGGGAGACAGTGTCAAAGGCCTTACTGAAGTCCAGGTAGACCACATCCACAGCCTTTCCCTCATCCACGAGGCGGGTCACCTGGTCATAGAAGGAGATCAGGTTGGTCAAGCAGGACCTGCCTCTCATGAACCCGTGCTGGCTGGGCCTGATCCCCTGGTTGTCCCGCTCATGCCTTGTGAGCGCCCTCAAGATGAACCGCTCCATAATCTTCCCCGGCACCGAGGTCAGGCTGACAGGCCTGTAGTTCCCCGGATCCTCCTTCCGGCCCTTCTTGTAGACGGGCGTCACATTGGCAAGCCTCCAGTCGCCCGGGACCTCCCCCGTTAACCAGGACTGCTGATAAATGATGGAGAGCGGCTTGGCGAGCACCTCCGCCAGCTCCCTCAGCACTCTCGGGTGGATCCCATCCGGCCCCATAGACTTGTGAGCGTCCAGGTGGCGTAGCAGGTCATTGACTGCTTCCTCTTGGATTATGGGGGGTTCATCCTGCTCGCCATCCCTGTCTTCCAGCTCAGGGGGCCGAGTACCCTGAGGATAACTGGTCTGCCTGTTAAAGACTGAGGCAAAGAAGGCATTAAGTACCTCAGCCTTTTCCCCATCCTCGGTGACAATGTTCCCCCCCACATCCAATAAAGGATGGAGATTC
Source organism: Aptenodytes patagonicus (assembly GCF_965638725.1). NCBI lineage: Eukaryota > Metazoa > Chordata > Aves > Sphenisciformes > Spheniscidae > Aptenodytes > Aptenodytes patagonicus. The sequence goes on from NC_134950.1 coordinate 127,494,389, forward strand.
TCCTTGGCTCTCTTCTTGTCGTTAATATATTTGTAAAAACATTTTTTGTTGTCTCTAACGACAGTGGCCAGATTGCATTCTAGCTGGGCTTTTGCCTTTCTCATTTCTTCTCTGCATGACCTAACGAGATCCCTGTGCTCTTCTTGAGTTGCCTGCCCCTTCTTCCACAAGTGGTAAACTCTCCTTTTTTTCCTGAGTCCCAGCAAGAGCTCCCCATTCAGCCAGGCCGGTCGTCTTAAATTCATTTTAGTGAATTAGACTGGCTCACATCAGAGTGGATCTGATGTGCAGAATAGCTGGTACAAAGTCATACCCGTCTTGTAAAACCAAGCCCTAAGAGTGTGTCCTCCTATAGCTATCATTGAAATTATGTGGATTATTTTAAATGGTGGGTTTTTTTTCCCAAGTGTCTGAGAATCAACCTTCCTTTCGTCTCAGGAAGAGAGTTAATGATATTGTGTCAACCTTGCTACCTATGCCTCAAGAGGCTCCAAATAAACATCCATTCTGTCCTCCTTAGATCTCCTGACATTAGTGAGACTTAGTGCTAAGACAAAAGGAAGGTAAAGGGACTTACGTTAATTTTTCTAATGTCCAAATGGCAACATTAACCATCTTGTAGAGAGGTCAGTGCCCACTTTTGGCCGTAATCAATTGCCAGTTGGCCAGACAAGTGCTCACTGTATACGTGCAGAGAAGCATCTGTGGCTTTTCAACATGTCCCCAATGCTGGGGATTCACAGCACATGTGGAGTAGAGTGATCTGAGTATGGAGAGCATGTGTGAGTGTCAGAGTCCATGCATGCATGCAGCAAGGCTGATTCATGGAAAGCCAAGTGAATCCAGAAAAGTGTTAGTCTTAATGAGCTAATCAACAAAGCTTGCCTAGTAGGTCTCTGCTGGATGTGGTCAGATTCCCATTACTTTGTTCACGATAGATGTTGGCAGGCATGAGTGAGTTCATTCAGTCAATGCAAGCTCCAGTTTGACTATATTTATCTGTACCTGTTATCAAGGTCCAGGATTAGGGTTACTCTTGGGTGTAGACAAAGTCTTAGTTATCCTCTTACCTCAAGAGATGGTTAGGATGCAGTTAGTGAGCAAGTTGGGGGAATAAGATGGAACATGTTTTTCTGGCATTGGGACAGCTAGATGATTTGACTTGTTGGTAATAATGATCAAATGTTCTTTAAAAAATAATTTTTAAAAAAGTGAATGAAAGTTCCCAGGGAAGGAACACATCTAGCTATTTATTCGTTGAGGAACACTAAGATGCAGTAGGGTGCCTATTTTCTTATACAACTGTTGACCGCAACAAAAATTTAGGAATTATTCCTCTGCCAGTAGTCTGTAGAGACAGGCTGAAGGAGGAAGAGCTGAGAATGGGTGGGAAAGTGAGTGACCTAGAATTTCACATTACTGTGAAAGCCAAGCTTCACTTTATCCTGTACAAAAGAAGAACAGAGGAATAGGAGCACCGAGATTAATTTAGGTAATCATCCAGAACGGATGAGGAGGGTTAAAAAGCTCATAACCCCTTCTCTGAATCACTGTCTCAAAACCCAGTAGCTAAAACCTTGCAAGCCTTGAAAACAGGCAAACCTTGGTCCTTTCTCAGTCTGAGATTTTTTTTTAAACATCTTTATATAAAAGTTATGCAAGTCTCCCTGAATTTCAGAAGCAGGTAACTCAAGGAAAATTATTTGTTTATGCAAGTTAAATAAAAATGCCTGTTGTTTGGCAGTAAGTTCGTCCCATCCACAAATGCCTGTCAGTTTATGTCCTGATCTGTGAGTCCTGTTTCCACATTGCAAACAAGTTGATGCAAAAGTTCCTCCTGACACTATTCAGTCCTGCTTGTTCCTGTCTGTGCTGCATGAAAGAGACATTTTCCAGCACCTGTGTTCTCACTGGTGCCTTCAGCAAAGCCCTGCAGATGAACCCTTAGAAATACATGCTGACCTTAACAAAGAAGGAGCCGACATACTTCACTCATGAAACTCAGAGCAATCAGACGGCATCCCAGTGACATTCATCACAGCTGCTGGCAACAGCCTTTAATTCATCTGGTATTTAACCAGGGTGAAATGCCCTGTAGCTATATCATGTTTGTTGGTGTTAGATGAACCCAGCTCCTCGCCTGCTCACTAAAGTTCAGGATTTAACACCAATCCATGGTTTGCAGGCAGGCAGTTCATCTCCTGCACAAAATACTTGTCTCCTCTTTGTCCTTTATTATATTTTCTGTTCTCCACAGCTTGTTTCCTAAACTCTCCTCTGCTCAGCCCCAATATGTAATTGAATACCTTTGCCTGGATTTGTACATTCTGGCACAAGTCAGGGATACAGCCCATCAGTGACATAATTAAGCCCAGTGATTACAGGGAAATTTTCCAGCTTTCATCATTAAAAGTTAAAAATATTCAAGATGTGAAAAATGCAAGTGTGTTTTCAAGGTTGAACACTTAAGTGATGTGGCTGTAGCATCCTTTTAAAATGATGGATGGGAATGGGAGCTAATTAAGAACAACAGCTCAAATAATGAATAGTTTTATGTCACATACTCATTGACTGCTGAGTCTTTAAAGAAATTAACTGGGCTTGTTTCAGTGTGGTTCTGATCCAGAGAAGTCAATGAAAGCAAATGCAGTCACTGGGGGCTAGAGCAAATCTAGTGGGTATTAAACATGGCCCGCTGCAATCCTATAGGATTACCTCCCCTGATTTTGTGAGACTTATGTCATGTTCTACTGCATATAGGATGTGTTCTAACTGAATGCTCTAATGCTGTAAAGTTGGAGAAGTAAAACCTTCTGGATTAAATCCTGGTTCCACTGAAGTCTAAAAGCTCCTACTGATTTTAATGAGGCTGGTTTCATGCCCTGTATAACTCTAGGTACAAACCACATCAGTGGTTGGGATAAATTTGAAAAAGAAAAAAAAAAAAGGCATGTAGGCAACCTTTATCCACTTCACTTACTCGGCTACATCTGCTTTGGATCTAATTTAGCTTTCGATCTCTCTAAAAGACTTAAACAAATTTTTTTTTCTTAAAATTAACCACCCGTATAAAAAAAATTCTCTCTAAAGACTCCTCATTCCTCCAAAGGCCAGCTTCATCACCTTCATTACGTTAATTGGGAGCCCTTGACAAGTAATCTTCTTGACCTAGGAAACAAGAATAGGGACACAATAACTGTATAGAAAACACAAGGAGGAAGTTGTGGATCTTCCCTGAATGGTGCTAGAGGCAGAAGAGAATCCACATCACTCAGAGATGGATCAGTTATTCTGGGCTATCTAAAGAGTTAAAAATAGTAAACTATATTTTTGTGGTTCCCAGCATTTAAAAAGCATGAGTGAAGGTCCCCATGAGTACTTTTTAGGGCAATGGTAAGACTTTTGGTTTCCGTTTCAGACATTTATCACAGTGTTGAAGGGTTGAAATGTTCTCTTTTTATTTTTTTCTCCAGATAAAAGAATATTGAGGTTCCTGCATGATCATTTGACACTAGGAATTCGATATATAGACAGAACACCAGGTACAGTGAGATTTGTGTTAAATCCGTAACAGGTAGCACAAATGAACATTGTTAAAATAGTAGAATTAACTTTGGCAGAGTGCCAAGGGAACACAAAGTGGGAGGTAAAGAAAAAAGAAGAATCAAATATATCTTTGAATTGACAATGATGCTCAACTTAAAATTATTGAACGATTTGTACTTCATAGAATTGGCTTTCTGAAGATCATGCTCAACTTATTATTCCTAATAATTTACTACCATAAATTTAGCCCTTCTACCATTTATGAATTGACAGCAAATTTGATTTTCCCAGTTCTGTTTATTTTTAATAAGTATTTGCTGTGCTGTCCAGCTAAGCACATTCCTTCTGATGATGGAGTCTTAAACAATACTCCACCTTGACATTTCAACTATAACTTCTGGCTGATTCACTATGAAAGCGTTTGGGGGACTCTGAGAGTCTTGATTGTTAAAGGAAGGGTTCACAATTGCAAGTTGTGGTCTTTAAATATCTTAATGAAAGGTGCCCAACTTCCAGGACATCTTAGAAGCATTTACCTTTTGAAAGTGGAGAGGTCTGTGTTTAAAACCTGAAGGAATGATTTAGGTTCTTCTTGCTCACTGAGCAAAATGCCCACCAAGCAAATAGAGATGTGACTGCAGAATGAGTTACCGTATACATCATGCTAACTTCAATCTCACTTGTGCAGGAAAGCTCAAAGAAGACATGTGTCCACCTCAGTGCAGCTTGTCAGCTTCACTGCTGCTGGATACTCTGCTGTTTAGCGTAGCTTTGTCTGCTTGTGGTGCAGTTGCTTCCAGCATAGATACATAACCATGTTTTAACAGCCTTGGTGCAAAGGGTGTATTTCTGTGTTCATCAATGCTGAGCGATCACCTGACTGCTGAATCAGGCACTCTCACTCTTGGATTGAATTAACTGGAGTGCAAGATGTGGACTTTATGCTATTCATGGACATGCAGGACTTTTAGTTAATACTGGGTGCCCTGGGACCCCATGTATTGCTTTGCGGCCACTCGCTTGGACTGTGTTGAGGCTAGGGGAACTCCAGTGGTTGGTTGATCTCTGTATACAGCAATATAACCGAGGCCAGGACAAGCAGTTTATAAACTGCTACCCCAGGTGCGATATTTACCTGAATAGACTGTCATTATCAGTAAAACTCCTGTGGTGTAAATGGCCCCTCGTATAGTGCTAAAGGCTCAGATTGACACCCCCAAGGTGAGTCAGTTGTCATGGGTGAAAGTGTTGTTACCTTTGCCTTCCTATCCGTCCGCTGGAGATTACGGCCCAGAGCAGGAATAGCACAACAGGGCTTGCTCCTCAGCCTAATTCACAGCCTGGTGTGTTAACCTAAAGCAAAACCAAGGGTGGATTACATAAATATTACAGCACCTGTTCTTAAATGGCAGTGCAAATTGCTGGCACCCATGCGAGGGGGGCTGTGGCCTCTGACAGGAGAGGCATGTGGGCAATGGAGTGCAATAACTGCTGTAGCTGGTCCACCAGAGATGGAGACAAAACCCTTTGGGCCTCTGCCCTTTAGATGGAGCACTGTCTCTCCCCTGACGCCCTGCAAACACAGATCATTCAACACATCCATAACGGGGAAAAATGATGTTGTTGTAGGCAAGCTCTCTGCATCTACGGATTGGTGTATTCAAATAGTCCTGTGTGTGACACCCACACAAACAAGTTCAAGCTGATTTGAGTCATTAGATATGACTATTTAACATAGTGAACGTAGAACAGATAAAGCAGCTTCTTTGCTACTATCAACCCTCTACTGACTGTGTGTTGACACTTCCCACACTCCAGGACTGATGTTTTATTACTGTGATTTCTTCTCAGTCTTGCTGTTCTGAAATTACCTTTTTAAACCTGGTTGGTGCTGCATAGAACAGTATTGAAAGGATCATGGGTTTGAAATACACACACATTTATTCTCATATGTATATGATAGGTAAACTCAGGATGAGAGAGACCTTTTTAAAATATCTTTAAGTGCACATGTAAAAAGTATATATAGAACATGTATCTAGGTCCTATGGTATTTACTATGCATTTGATAGCATGTATGAATATTCAGAAGGCGTCACATAAATAAGGGGGACGTGAATGCAATGAAAGATGCACTTTTCATGGAGATTTACTGTAGGTAAAGTGATGAGTGAAACACGAAAAAACCCTAAATGTCAGAGCACCTGTCTGGAGTTTTTGAAGCTGTATTTGACATTTAAACCAGAATTGGTGATGGAGTTTCGTTTTTAAAAACCAGGACACAGCATGTTAGAAGGAGTTTGTGTAGGTGGTTGTGCTAGTATTGGCTGGGATAGAGTTTAATTTTCTTCATAGTAGCTAGTATGGGGTTATGTTTTGGAGTTGTGCTGGAAACGGTGTTGATTGATAATACAGGGATGTTTTCGCTACTGCTGAGCAGTGCTTACACAGAGTCAAGGCCTTTTCTGCTTCTCACACCACCCCACCAGCGAGTAGGCTGGGGGTGCACAAGAAGTTGGGAGGGGACACAGCCGGGACAGCTGACCCCAACTGACCACAGGGATATTCCACACCCTATGACGTCATGCTCAGCATATAAAGCTGGGGGAAGAAGAAGGAAGAGGGGGACATTCGGAGTGATGGTGTTTGTCTTCCCAAGTAACCAATATGCGTGATGGAGCCCTGCTTTCCTGGAGATGGCTGAACACCTGCCTGCCCATGGGAAGGAGTAAATGAATTCCTTGTTTTGCTTTGCTTGCGTGCGCGGCTTTTGCTTTCCCTATTAAACTGTCTTTATCTCAACCCACGAGTTTTCTCACTTTTACTGTTCTGCTTCTCTCCCCCACCCCACCGGGTGGGGGGAGTGAGCAAGCGGCTGTGCGGGGCTTAGTTGCCGGCTGGGGTTAAACCACAACAGTGGTTCATTGGAAGTTCATGTTAAGATCAACTTCACAACGGTCCTGCTTCATCTTTGTGTGGAAAGGTAAATTGTGTGGTTTTGCAATACCAAGAGTTCTGGAGGACCTATTAGCTTGAAGGATGTTACAAGGGAAATCAACAGAAGAGATAATCATTACCTTTGTCATTCTTGTTGTGATTATAGTCATAAAAATGATTCCATGTTAAGATGGATTGACACATAGTATTTGCCAGTAATTGCTTCTCCTTCACCATTTTTCAGCTTGACTGTTGTAGTTGCTTTGAATTTTCTTGGTTTTGATTTTTAAAGCTCTCATTATTTTACATCAAATTATTTTCTTTTTTCTGTAATCAGGAGGGCAGTTCTGTCATCTCTTAGTTTCCTAATTCTTCAGGTAAAAAATTTGATGAATATTTTTGAATCTATAGAAAACAGAATTATTTTGTAATTATATCTGAATAGTATAAAGTAGCTACATTCACACGGAATAATAGTCTCAACAATTAACTCCACTAGCAATTATTCTAAATAATACAGCATAACTAACAAGAAATATGAATCACACATCCTGCCTGAACTCATGGTATTTATATCGTTGTACACCTTATAACAACAACAAAAAATTTCGTCTATCAGTGAATTCCCTCTTCATTGTCTATTCTAAACTTTCACTGGGATTTTTCTCTTCATGCAGCTTCCTTATCTTTTTGTTGATCCCAGGTTCATATGCTATTTGCCTTGTCTTCAGTAACTTAGATTATAACAGTGGGGACAACGACACTGTCAGTTTTGTCTAACGTTTAAAATGACAGGTACACCACTGTATTGTACAATTAATTTTTGTCATTAAAAATGTGGGCAAAGGTCTCCGTTTCTTTGTCTGTGCAGAGGTCATGGGCATTTCTACATGACAGCCTTCATAGAGAAATCCCCTGTGCACAGATAGACCTACATGGATGGGTGTGGGTGGGTGTAACCTCCCCTAACTTCTCATGACACGACATGGCACAATGGCTTGAGCTTAGGTGTAAAGCTACACTCCAACTCTGGCTCGGGGAAATTCAACGCTAAGCTTTTTAGCCTCTTCTCCAGGAGAATCGCACCCACACACATCCCAGAGGCCTTCAGAATATGGAACCCCAGGAGTCCCAGGGAAATGGGGGAAAAAATTAAAACCAACATGATAAACATTCCCAAAAAGCAAGATGAGCAAAACCCAGTCAGTCTATTAGGAATATAAGCTCTCCCACAGACCGGTTATGGTCTAGAAAAGCTGACGGTCCCCACTCCCTTCAAGCACACCCACAGATCCAGTTAAATTCAGTGGTTGTGAGGGAGGTGTCCCCTCTGTCTGTCTGCTCGGGTGCAAAACATTCAACCATGCCAGCCCCCATTTCAATATGCAGCCACATAGTCCAGCTTGGCAGTATCCATCCTGCCACGGCTGGTCCTGGAAAGTCAGCTCCGGGAGTCAATGAGCAGGAAGAGCTGTCGCTGCTGCCACATCAGCTCTGACCCAGTCTGATTCAGCCTGCTGCTGCAGAGTCACTTGAGGGGATCCTTGTGGGGATATCAAAGCAAAAGCACTTTTTGCTTCTAGGGTGAATATTTCTACTTTGGACACAAGTATCTCTCCTTTCCTCTTGTGGGATTTGGCGCAAAGACCACTGCCAGTTGTGCCACCTACTGGGTGGAGCTGCTGGAGGGTATCATCTCCCCTTTTGTGCAGTTCTACTTACAGTCTGGTATAATATATATACACCAGATGTGTTTCCACAAAACAACAAAATACGAGGTGTAATTATGGGAAAGCAACATTTTACTTCATGCAAAGAAAATTGGCCAGGTCGTTCCATTATTGAGGAAGTACTCTTTTTAACCCAGGTGTGGCACATGAATAAAATTTGCCCAAATGCCAGTCACGTGATGTCTCCTGCATTCTTGCAAGATACCCTGCATTTCTTCCCACTGTGCTGGAATGCTGAGCTGCAGCAGCAGCAGCATGAAGCTACCAAGGCAAAAATGACCAACAGTGCTGAAGCCAACACACCGCAGCTGCTTCCCAATATCAAACCTTAAATATCTATAGACTAAATTGTCAGTGGCCTAAATTTCCTAATTTTTGATGCAGATTTCATCCCTAGGAGTGCATCGGGTGTTGTGTACTTTACAAGGGCAGACAGAAGAGATTGTGGGGACACGCCTGTTGGAAAATGAGTCATTTTTAAGGTCAAACGTTCAAGTTAAAATATCAGGGCAAGGGAATTGGAGTTGGTCATTCTGTTATGTTTTTGTTTGGTGGTAAACAAGTTGGCATTTTTGACTTGACGGTTCAAAGTTTGTTTTTCCTGGATGGATATGCCTCCAAGGATGGGTATTGCCTTTGAGTTAGATTTTGCAATTGTCATTGGCTGAGTTCTTGATTACTGAAATCAAGAATGGCTCAGACTCTTATCTAAGAAGTGCAGGGCGGAGAGCTAGGTAAATGTTTCTTCTTTTGGCCTATCTCCATTGCAGGACAGGGAGGGGTTTGTTTGCCTCATCAGCCTGTGATCTGAGGGTTTGTTTTGCAAAGGAGCATGTGGGGCTGGTTTCCTTGGGTTCCCAGGCCTGAGGCAATAGTGCTGGGAAACATGTAATTGGGGCCCATTCTTAATATTCATAAAGAGGACATAGGGTTTTCTTTTTATAAGCAAAGCCAGTCATGCAGCAAAGCAAAAGTATGTCAGAAATAGGTGTTTTATTTATAACTCAGTGCATTAAAAAACAACCAAACAAAATCAAATATAGTCCAGTTCAAGCTTTGTTTTATGTCACCATGTTGTACTTGCTCTTCCTCTTCTCAAGATGACAGTCCTGGGATCTCGATGCCGACCTGCGGAAGAGCGATTCCCAGACAGAGCATCTGGCTCCTTGTATGAGTCCTGAGGCGGTCAGTTGTGTTGGTGGCCATGGAGTTGCCTCTGGCTCTGACATGTGGTTGCACTAGTCACTTGATGGGGCTCTGTGGCGGCTCTGCCGTTCTGAATGCTGCCTCGTTTTGACTTTTCAATCTAAGTGAGTTTGCACTTCTTAATTATTTTTGCAGTGACCATTCCCTTTAGGAGGTATTGCCCTTCCCTCCCAGCCTTTTCTATTCCTGTGGCTGGGTGCAGTAAGAGCAATACTGTAAAGAGCAGACTCGGCCTGCTGAGGGGCACAGCCTTTCCCAGTGTTGTGTTCCTGAGCTCGTCTGATAGACAGGATTACTTTGTTTTTTTCTTCACTTTGTAACTTAAAGCACAATTCTTACGGATCCTTCTTGTCTGAGGAACTTTGAGAAACTACACACGGGAGTAAGGATATGGATGTTGAAGGCATGGGGTTTTTTTTGTGGAAGTAAAGCAATAAAGATTTAAGGATTTGACTCCTGAAGAGGCTTTAACTGCTAGCAAGGCCAGAGGAAGGAAACGCTCAGTGGGTGCTGTGTGCCCTGACTTCTGCTGATCTGGTGTGGAAATGGTACACAGCACTTTGCAAGACTAGACCCCTCTGGTCTCAGGGCTGGATACTGCAGATAGATCCACACTGGCACAGAATTAAACACGGGCCTTCCCTTTAATAACTGACATAAAACAGTTCTACTTGCTAATTAGATTAATGTTGATGATTTATCTCTCCCTTATTGGCAGTCCCTAGGCTGCCCCAAGAATACAAATTTTAATCCCCTTCCCCATCCAGCCTGAGCCATTACCATAGATCAGAGCCATTAAAGCTGCAAGTACACAAGGAGGGTATGTAACTCAATTACAGGAGAGAAGGCTATACCCAGCTGCAACTGATGTGGAAATTGGGTATGGCTACTGCAAATCACTGTGGAATTATACAAGCTGGTGTTAAACAAGCAGCAGGGCAAATTAGCCCTGCACTGAGCTGCATGCTGCTGTGCTTACACAGCTACTGGTGCCTGAGTTAACATGTTTAAATGCAGCACAGCTAATCTCTACATAACCCTGCATTTTGCTTGTAGCTATATCCAGTGGGAGACCAAAGAATAGGAACTGCTTAAAATAACCTGTCTGCATTTCTGGAAGTTTAGTGTCTTCTCTCATCTCAAAGCCCAAGAGCCTATTCTGAATCAGGGGAAAATCCTATTTGCTATTAACCAGCCCTGACTTCTGTCCCCAAGGCCACTTTTCTGCAGACTGCTCCCCTGGAGCTAGAGCCAAACAGTGCTGCATTCGTGCTTCAAGATAGGGTGCGCCATGATTGCAAATCCTGTATTTTTATTTGTTAGAGGGTATGCAGCGCTGCCCCATGAGTAGTGGCGTGGGACCCAGGAAGAGGCAAGAATTTCTTGGCCTGGATTCAGTTCCATTCAGTGAGGCTGGTACATGCAGAAAGAGCACAAGAGGTGTGTGAGAGGTAGCTGGAGAAAGTCTGGTTAGGGATGCAGAAGAGAGAAAGGGGTTACAGGCAAAAGCACCTTTATAAAATTAAGCAAAACACCAAAATAAAGCATTGTAGTAGGTACTTTTAACACCAAGTAGGTAGATGACTGGGACACCCATTTTCCCCAAGAGGATGCTCATCCTTTTGCGTAATGCATAGCCTTGATGTCTCTTTTTGGCAGTGAGATAGAGATGTGCTAAACATTTTTTTGAAATTATATCCCAAACACTGAAAGTTGGATCTTCCAATTAGATGTAAACAAGCACAGCCTGTTTGGTAGAAGTCACAACTAATGTTAAAAGTCTGTTTATAGCAAAGCTTCTTGCCCTGCTGTAATTAGCACCATGTGGTTTTCTCTTTTGCTCCTTTCTCAAAAATCAGTTACTTCAGATATAGTTGTAAAAGGCAAAATGTAAAAGAAGAACGAATGACCTTTCTGTATGATCATAATTGCTGGCAAGTGGCTTGAAGCTTAAATGCACAAAGACTTTATCAAGCAACTACTTTGGGTTGGGCTTGAAAAATGTATTTTGCAAACGCACACAGATCCTTTGTCAAATGCTTCATTTTCATACCATTTTTGACTGAGCAGAGAAAGACCATCTTTAAGGGGCTGGCTTGCCCATCTGGGGTCAGTGCAAAAGAATGGAACAGATTTTTTTTATAATTATTTATAAGATGTCTGCTTTCATAACACTGTTCCTTGAGTGTCAGATGACCTCGGGGGCCCTTGGCCACCCCCCTCCATGTGTTGGTCGTCAGAAATGATTCATTCCTTGAAAGACATGGAGCAACTCTTAAATTCATGTAGGTTCCCCTCCCTCCCCATGTTATGCATCTTCTTTTGGTATGCTCCAACCAAATTGCCAAGGACGTGGAATTTAAGACTTGAGGATATCAGGAGCACAGCATTTCTTCAGGTCTCATTAGGACTCGGATGCCATCTGCAATGGAAACATCGTTTGCAATGTATTTGTATTGTTTATTTTGATCCTACAGCCCCACCCTGCCAAAAAGCTCCTCAGAGGTGCACTCTGGGCATTGATACTACCTCACACACAGTCTTGTGACTGCTCCCTTCTCCTATAATTCTTATTCATAGTTTGATAACTCTAGTGGCCCCAATTGTTGTGCTAGGTGCTGCACAAACCTTTAGGGTTTATCTAGAAAAGATTTTACATTCCTAGTTTAAATGGCTTGGGTGATTGACTGATAATGTAACAATATGCTAGGCTGGACAGACCAGTGATCCTCATTCCAGGATTCGAGTGTTATTGGCTCTCTTTACATTTACTGGCAGTGCTCCAGAAATGATTGTGTTCTGGGAGAAAAAAGTGCAGTGTCTAGCTCTTTCAAATATATTGGGAACAACCAGCCTCAGCTAAAAATGTAATCTAAACTGCCAATCTAGCTGTATCTTCCAAGAATTGATAAGGCTTATAGTCTAAGACCATGGTGAAGGGTCCTCTTGGAAGGCTACCTGATGTAGTATAAGGCATCACCACCCCATCTCTTCATTAAAACCCTGTGCAGAATTTGAATAAGCAACTGCACTAACACTCTTCTGTTTCACAGTGCCAGCTGAGTCAGGTTCATTTGAAGAGCCTCCATCCACAGTAACTTCTTAAACTGCTACAGCTATATTTGCAAGAGAACATCTCACTATGGTTGAGATAGACAAGACAGGATCAGAAACAGCCACAGAAAGACTGGTGGTTTTGTCCTTGGTTTTTGGCTGCGGTTGCTAAAACTAGTAACTAACATGTTCCAAGAGTCTAAAGTAGTTCCCCTGTAAGGGGAGGAAAAGCTGCTTCCTGAACATGCCTCGGTTAGTGGCACCTGCCTGCAGTAGGTGAAGTGAGAGGGTGGGATTTTTGGCTTTCTATTCACTATGATGGAGTGGTAACAAGTTAACACTGGATGAACGCATCAGATGATTGGTCTATATATGCCTCTGTGGCTAGAACTGTAAATACAGTAAAATACAGTCTGCTCTATACTGCTTGGAGCAGATAAATACATTGCCTGTACTTAGCTTTGGTTATACCATTTTCCAGCTGCTCTACAGGAAAACAGGGCCAGACAATAATCTCACCCAGGGCAGAGCTATAACAAGGACCTGTTGAAAATTTTCCATCAAGCTCCCATCTTTTTCATTGACGGTGTTTTGGCTGGTTGGTATTGTCTGAAGATCTCAAGACCTGTCTTTTTCACAGGGCAGAATGGCTTGTTCCCAATTCTTGGCAAAGTCAACACACTGACAGCTAATTGTTGGAGATTGCTTCTTATGGACAACCTGTCTGGGGAAAGAGGTCAATGTTGGAAGGGAATGGGTAGGCAAAGAGGGCAAATGTTTGTCAAGGAAGACTGAGATTGACAGGAAAATGCATCCTTTTCTGAGATCTGGAGATGACATCGCATTTGGTCAAGTTGGAGGTGCTTTTCATACCATGAGGCCTACTGGTTTGAAAGGTCAGCCAGTCTGGAACAGGGCTCTCTGATTCAGTGTTATGCCTCAACCTGGCTTTACACAGAGTTGAAGTTATATATGCTAGCCTCTCTCTTTTCCAGCTGCACTGCAATTTGGCTCCCTTATGCAGAGCACTGCAGAGGAGGGCACATGGTCTTCCATTTGGGAGCATCTTTAGGGCACAGCAGCAGAAATTTAAAAGAAGAAGTATATCACTACACGTTCTCACAACTGTAATGTAAACCTGTTCATAATTGCAAAAAAGTCAATGAAGCATTTACAGCTAAAGTTATAAGGTACTGGAGCTCAGACCCTGCTGCATATGAATTTTTTTTTTTTTACTGAACACATCCCTCTGCTGTGTGTCCTCAAAAGAAGAACACACTGAGATGTGTTAATCAGCAAAGCTTAAGATGGTGTATAGCAAGCCCTGAAGGTGAGCAAAGTATAAGGTTTGAGAAAATTCGTATTGCACCAAAAAAAAAGTATGTTTGCTTATTTTCACTGTGGAGCAAATGGGTTGAGGGAGAGAAAATGGCCTTTGAGAGAGAGAGAGGGAAGAACTGGGCTTGCCCAGATCCCCCCATGAATATGCCTGGAATTCATCTATACAGAGATGCTGAGGGAAGTCAGGAGAGCATTCTCACTCTCTAATACAGTGGCCTGTTTTGCTATGCTTTAACTCTTCCCAAGAACTAAAGAATTACATCATTTACATATTTTAATTTAGGTGCGCTCACTTCACAGGTTTTGTTGATTTGCCTTTGCTTTTCTAAGTACTGCATGTAGCTGTGGCTTCACCGTGGCATGCTAGGTTTTTTGAACCCTGAGGAGCTCATCTGGTAGATGCAGAGCAGTCTCTGAGCCACACTGCAGCAGCAGGACCTGGACACAACTGGCTGGAGGTTAGTTGGACACAGCCCACAACACGTCAGTGTGGCTACAGATTCACTCACATTGTGTTGTTTTCCCTTCTGTGTATACCTTCTTTCCTCCTCTCTGAGAGAGGGCCCTGCGCAGGGCACCTCAGTCCTCCTCTTCAATGCTGCCACCTCCAGAGAAGAGGGAAAGGATTTGATTTCAAGCGTAAAATAAAACTCCAGTGGTCTCCACTTGGCAGATATGATTCCAGGTTAAAGGTGATCCAACCCTTCCTGTCCAGTTCTCCCCAGGCTTGCTTTCTGCAGCTAAGGGATGATACAGTCCTGCTCTAATGCAAGCTAAGCCTCCTCCCTCCTGCCTCCCTTTCTGAGCAGGGATCCTCAGACATGCCATACTGTGCCAAATCCTTTACAGTGGTTTTGCGATGTGAGCTAGTAACTGCTGGAGATGCTGAGACGTGAACTCGTTTCACAGAGGGCTCGACCTGAATTCCCTGAAGTGGGAGTCTAGTCCTTTTACTCACTGAGCTCCCTCTTTTTGTACTTAATCAAATCCTAAATCCTCTGAAGTGAAAAAATGCACATTTTGTTTTCAATGACTTGCTGAAGCTGAATGCTTCTCACAACCAGCAAGGCCTATGAAAGTAGTATTTATTAAGGATGAGTGATTTCTCACACTTATTCTGTTTCTATCCAAGACTGCCAACTTGGTCCACCTGGGTTTCAGAACTGAGATATCACATTTCCCACGTCTCATGCCTTCTCTATACTTGCCCTGCATTATTTATTACGGCACTGAGTGCTCCTGGGGTTTGCTGTCAGGCAGGGTCAGGCTCCTTTGGGCTCACCTCTGCCACGGCAGTGTTGGAAGGCTGCTGCACCAGCCAGTTTATTGAGCAGGCTGGTCCTGCAGCTGGTGCTGCAAATGGGAACTTAAAAGCCACTCAGTGGAGAAACTCAGAGGAAACTGGGAGTCAAAGCAGCAGTGAGGACCTGGAGCTTCTGACTCCTCAGGAAGATAAAAGGGAGTTTAATTGGCGTCTCCTTTACAGCTGTTTTGGCTATGGATTCTTTCAGGGCAGGCAAGGGTGCAATATCTCTGCTGGCAGTAACACCCTTAATGACTGAGTTGATCAAATCAGTGTCATCCATTTGGGCCTTTCTTGCCAGGTTGGGAACGCTGCTCGTAAAAGGGTTTCAGCAACTTTTCATTCGAGGCGCTTCCCAAACTGGCTCAGAGGGAGAAAAAATGCTATTTAGTACAAAAGATTTGTTACCATTTCTAAACTGCTAATTGGACGCCCTCTCCGAATCATTCCAGATCAAACACGTATGTGGTTAAGTAAGGCTCTAATTTGGAAATTCATTGTACCGTCTTTTGCCCTGGTGAAACAAGAGTTGTAGTGGCAAGGCCTGCACAGACACTTTGTTTTCCCTGCACCTGCGATATTTCTGTAGCTTGGAGGGAACAGTGGCTGATGGTGATAGAAGGAAAAGGTACAGACAATAACAACTTGGGCAAATAAGCTCTAGAAAAGGTTACAGAGGTGTTAATTTTCACGGTGTTTATTTCAGAATAGTTCTAAGAGTTAGTTACACAGTGTAGCCCCAATCTCCCTGCGATGGTGAGGAGTGTGAGCTACTCCATGAAAACTGCTGTTTGGATGAGACCTTAAACTACTGCTAGCAACAAAAGAAGATGGGGACATGTGGTTCATCCTTGGACTGCAGAAGAGGGGCAGACACTTCCCAGATCTTGCAAGGCAAGTTTCATATTTTAAAATTCTGGGTCACTTCTTTAATTAAAAAGTTATGCTTTTAAAAATGTTTCTAGTCAAATGTACTGCAGCACTAGGAGCTGGAGTATTTTTTTGTCTGAAGCCTGTATCATCTATCAAAACGTGCTGCATGAAAACAGCTGGATCTCGTGTTTGAGTCTTCATAACTGAACTGAACGTTTAGACTGTCTTTTTCCATCAAATGTGTGATTTAACAGTGCAGCAGTGGATGAATCTAGGACAGTCTCTGAATTGCAGATTTCTGTACTAGCCATCTGCAAAGTAGGAAGAAAAAGAAATGACAGGCTGCTGGCAGAAAAATACGATGATACTACAATAAGCATACACCACAGTTCATTTGATGGACAGCAGTGCCTACTCCCATAGAAAAGGGCTGGGATTCATGTGGATTAGTTCCTTGTGATATGTGCACAGAAATCCAAATATTCTCTTCTCAAACACGTTGGTTGCCATTCTGTTTTCTTCTGGTCACTTACTAATATTAGAAGCGACAAACTGTGAAACCAAAGTTGCAGGAAAGGCATTGTATGTTTGCAAAAATGTTAAGCCTGCGTGGGTCCATCCTGCAGTCTTTCCTCCCGCAAAGCTTCCCGTAGCCCTGTGTGTGTCTGTGTGCATGCCCACGCACGTGGGCTCCTGACTGCTACAAATGGCTCTGTCCCCTTTCTTCGGGATCTGTCAGAATGGGGAATCTGTACAATGTTCGGCTCTGCGCTTGACTGAAAGCTTGAGAAGTCAGAAGCTTTTAGAAGAGTCTCAAAAAAACCGGCAACATACACACATAACTGAAAACACATGAGAAAAAGAGAAATAATGCAGCATGCAGTAACATTTGGAAGCTTTCTCTCTTTTTAGCAGTATCAGAGAGCCTCAGCAAGAAAGGGACCCCTGTAATCCACAGGGCCTCTGTCAGAAACACAGCAACAGCTGAATGGTGCGTGAGAGCTGAGGCTTCAGGGAAAATCTCCATGAAAAATAAAAGGAAGGGAAAGAAAAGGAAAAAAACCCCAAAACAGTATTTTTTTAGAGCTCTGTACAAATGCAATGACAATTTGATGAGTCCTTCTGCTTTTTTTGCTTTCATGCAAATTGATAGCCTGCTCTTGGGAAAGGTCTACAGTGCCTATGAACATCTTATTGTCTGCTTGAAGTTACAAGCTGACTGGAAAAGCTAAGAAAAGCAGCATTGTGGAAAAGGGAAAAGGTGTTTGGCAATGTCAGGAATTAGATGTTGCTGGTGGCACACACACTCAGAAGTAAGGACCACAGGCAAGTTCACACTTAAGCAAAGTTGCAGTGGAACCAGTGTAGTGCCAGTGCCAAGCACTCAAAAGACACTAAGTTTTGCCTCCCAGAGTCATGAGACCATTATAATACTGCGTGGCTTTTTCAGGCAACGATGTGCTGTTGTGATTTGCTTTCTGGTTTTTTAACTGCTGTGGGTTGTGTTCTCAAGGTTTGCCCTGCAACCACAGGGATACTTTTTGTATTTTTTACATGAAAGCTGTTCCTTCAGCTTCTTCAAGAAGAAAATTGAGAGTGCGGCCTTTCAGAAAATGATCAAATGTGACAAGTGTTGCAGTAAGGTCACAAACACTGAAAACGTTTTTATTATGATGATTTGGCTTCTTATGGATAAGAAGACTCTGTTACACTTGTGTTTTGCTTGTTCTCTAAGGCCTTGCATATATAAACCTTTCATTCCTCTGTCATATCAGCTCTGCTCTGACCTCAGAGAGGACAGCTAGACTAGCCAGGCATGGTGTAGCTAGTGTTGCCGCTGATGCCTTACTGCCTGTCAATATGGGAATGGATTCGCTGCAGCATTAATGTGGATGAACATCTGAGCTTAAGCTGTCGTAGGAGGTGAGCAGTCACAGTGCAAAACCATGCACAGGCACTGTGTGTACTGCGAGGGCTTCTGAGGACTTGTCCCCTGAAATTTATGAGTGTGGTAAACTGAAGTGCTCTGTGATCCTTTCCTAGTCTGTTGTGAAAGGATTTATCTTTCCTTCCTATCTCATCAGAGGGAGCTGCAGAAGATGTTGGAGGGCTACTGGCCACATTGAACGGTTTTGTGTTCACAATTACTGCAGAGTGAGGGGGTTAAGAGCCACGTCACTGAAGGTTGCACTCGGGAGTTCACACCCTAAGGCAGGCCAGGGAGGCTCGACTGAACTACCCTAAGTGTAACGCAGTAGTAGCTTTCTTGTGGGTAGACACACCAAATCAGAGAGCATGAGTTAATTCTGCAGCTAAGAAAGATACGTGCTTGGGAAGAAATGCTGGTGACCATATTTTCCACTTTATTTATGCAGCTTCTCTGTTGGGGGATTACTGTATAAGTAGCAGAATGGTGGGAAATTTACAGAGAAAAACCTTGGTTGATTGGACTTGAAAGAGTACTTTGAACCTGGCTGTACAAGGAAGTACCCTCATCTGTTTGTTTTGGTCCAGAGCATGTTAGGTCTGAACTTCTATTGTCCTGAAACAAATACGGTTATTTACACCTATGACAAGTAAGTGAAGGAGGGTGTAAGACCGGACTGCTGTCATGTGGTAGCATTTCACACCCACAGGTGTAACAGGTGTAAGTGACTGTACAAGATGCAGGACAAGGGAAAACCAGGCTGGTTGTTATTAGGTCCAAGCCATGAACTCTGTCAAGACTCTGAGCTTGTCTACCCTTGAAAACATTAATTGCTAGAAGTGTACAATAAAGCCCTCAGTGGAAACTCAGCAAAAGCAACCTCTTCGTAAGAGTTCAGTCTTACACATACAACAGTAAGAATGAGTTTGGTCTGGGGACCTGAGTGATGACCCATCCTGATCAATTAAAATAATTTGCTGTGAGGCCGTGAATGAATCTGCTACTAGGTTTCTCCTATAAGCACACTAGGGGTTGGGAGTGCGGGGTTTGACTGGCTGTTTTCTAACATAGAAGATAGATAAAGTGTAGATAATGTTTGCAAAAGAGTACCTTTGTGATTGTAGCTGCCCCCATTAAATTAAATAAGCTATGATGGCAAAAGGTTGGGAGTTCTGCCCTTTTATTTTCTAGCTTTTTGCCAGCATGGGCTTTTCAACTCTGAGCCAGCACAGCTACACCAGCAAAGCCTTTCAGTGGAAACCAAAACACATTTGCTTAGCCTGTGTAGACAAGACATCAGCGAAAGGCTTGCAATCTTTTGATCAACAGTACAGCAGTCTGAAAGTTCACAAGGTGAGAAGCACTTCTCACCCAGAATATACACTGCAAACTGTATTTAGAAATAACATTTTTAATTAAAAACAGCATTTCTGATCCTGTTGGCAGTAGCTATGGGGCATAAGTGAGGATATCTTTTCTGACAGGAGATGTTTGGGACCTTGATGCAAGAGACTGCAAACCAGTCTCAAGCCTGCTTGAATAATCAAATTAAAAGAACTTCCCTTCTTAGGCATACATTTCCAAAGCGGCACGTGCAGGTCTGGCACAGAGCAGTCATTATTGCCGATAACAGAGCTGACATCAAGGGCTTTCCTATGTTATGGAAATTTGTAAAGATGCAAATACAGACCCTTTGTGTAGATCCTGGCTGTGGTTTCACAAGATGCTATTTTTGGTGGCGCAACCAGCTTTAAAAGTTCCAACTCCTTCTGGTTCCCAGAGCCTATTCCTGTCTTTGTACTTCAGTTATCCCACTCCTGTGCTGCTACACTCCTTTAGGATTCAGGTGAAAAAAACCAAACACTTTTATTTTTAGTCAGGATGATTTTACTGATCTACTTTGCAGCACAGCCCCCTAAACAGTGATAAGGTATGTGTGACAGGTGGCATGAAGGTGGCAATAAGTCATTAGGAGTGGGGTTGGATGTGGGTGGGATCATCTTCCACCAGCTTCACGCCACAGGCATTGTCTTGTGAGTATGCACAGTATCGGGGAAAGCCTGTCATTGCAAACCCGACCGTGATCTCCTTGACTGGGGCTTGCAACCCTGGCCCCAGAAACTCCTGCATAGGAGTGTGCCTTGCTCGGCCATCCCCAACTGCAAGCCCGTCTTACCCAATCTGAGAAAGTGGACCTTGGATCCATTGCTCCTTTACGCTCTTTCTGTGAATACAAGGACCCACAGGCTGCCAGACCCTTTACGGTATAGCTCCCGCTTCTGTCAGGCTCGCAGCATCACCTCCATCATGAGCAACGGCGTTACTGCTATGGCCACCTCAGGGTCGTCGCTGCCTCATAGGGTCACAGCCCAGCTTTGGGCATTGCCTACTTTGAAGTTACTACACAAAGCCTCATGCTGTGAAACACAGAGGACCTGTGTGGGATCTGAAACAGAGGCTCACACATATAGGAGCAGATGGGCCCATGAGCGGGACTCCTATCTCTGGTAGTGACCAGTGGAGAGTAAGGGACCAGAGCAAGCATCTCCGCCCCGGGCGCTGATGCATGTGGCTCAGCCTCTTCCCATGCTCCAGGGAGGTTTGTACAGGAGGCAGAGGGGTATCTCTCTGTCACGGTGCAACACCAGAGACAGGGACACTTCTGGAGAAGAGGGGTCGTGCTAGCCACAGTCACTCACCCCACACAGCTCCCTGCATGCCCCAGCCAGCGCAGGGGAGCAGGGGGACAGCAGCAGGGTCAGGCTGCTCCACCAGCGCCACTGGGCACGCAACCACACAGGCTACGGCCTCACCAGGCCTCAGCCCTTGCTCCCGCAAACAGCCCCTGTTTGATAAGGGGAGCTTTGTTTGCTCACCCTCCCCAACACTTGGATGCTCACTCGGTGGCTTCACTGCCCCAGTACCCAAGTACTTGGCAGCAGTCATGGCCCCTCTGGCCTGCTCCCCAAGCAAGGGCCACCTGGACCTCCCCATGCACCAGGCAGGCAGCTCTGGAAGGAAAAGGCAATATACATCTTTGCCAGTGAGACTGCAGCTTATTTTATGCTGCTGGTTTGTCTCGGCACTTGTGGTGCTGCACAGCACGGTGAAAACTAGAAAGCAGGCTGAGTGCGGTAAATAAAGGCAGTAAAGCAGGATCTTGCACATTGTACTTACTTCCTCATTGATCTTAGTGTGTCTTGTCTTGCCAAAACTAAAGCAAAACACAATGGGTGGCTCTGAACAAGCTGCCAGTGTTTTGCTTGTACAGAATTTTAATCTCTAATGGGACCTGCAGCATTAGGAGGGCGTAATGGAAATGCCCCCCATTTTAAAGAAAGGCGGTTTTGGTTCTTTTTTCATTTCTCACTCCAGCACAGCCACCAGTGGAACAAGCAGGTCCTCTGCTCTCTTTCAGTGTCACCATCTTTATTGAAACTTCATCTCACTTCTGTCACTGCAAATTAGAGACGGGTTTATTCCATTCAGCTTCCTATGCCCAATTCAGAAAAGCTACAATAGTTGTAGAGAAACGAAGCGCTCTCTGCTCCTTTGGAGCGTGTCACCATAAATCATCCCAGCTAAAAGGCCATGCGCCACTTTGTGCTACATTCTCTCAGTTATTAAAATGCGTTAGATCTTAATGCCTAAGGGCAAAAAGATGAGTCTTATGGGTCATACTTTATCTATTTCAAGACACCAGGTAAACAGATAGTTCTGCATAAATGATGATTGCTTTAACTTAGTTCACACTAAGGACCCACTGAAGAAACAGTTAAAATATTTTTGATTGCTATTCAATGCTTTCAGCCACTGGCTCAAAAATAATCAACAAAGGAGGATATTCAGTTGAAAATCAAGACATTTTGCAAATGCATAAGCAGACATATTCCCCCCACACACGTAAACACAGACACATATTTACAAACCTAGAAGGAGTGTTTCCCTTGGGGTTTTTTAAGCCTTTCACATTCACCTTTTCAAGCTATCCTTACAAAAGGTAGAGAAGTTATTTCATTGAAAAGAGCAAAAGAGGACCAAAATCTCCATTTAATCACAAGACTTGAAAAATGGGTACTTAACAAATAACTTTTAAAATCAGCCAATAATACTAGAGCTATGATAAAATTGCAAGGTTTGACAAAGCTGATAATACAAATAATTTTTATGTTTTCATTTTGAAAGGCAATGAGGGCAGGCCTTATTTGTGTTGGATGCTATAGAAATATAGAAGAGGGCTGTTGCTGCTTTAAAAGATTCTCCTAAAAGAGGTAGAAAATGTTATCTTTGGCATCATTTAAGGAAAACCAGGAGCTCTCTATTAGCTCAAGAAAGGCAGTCCAGGGTACAGGAGTGTTCACAGATAAGATTTCTCTTTCAGTTATACACTAGCACATAAGGCAAAGTGAAAATTAATGTAGGTTCTCCTGACAGTATTAAACAAATATCTTTCTTATAGCAGTAGGCTCATTTTATCCCTGAACTATTAACCAAAATAAGTGACAGAGAACAATTAAACCATTCATCTCAATTTAGGATCCTAATGCACACCCATGGTCAGCAGCGCTCCTAAGTTCTTCGTTTTCATCAGCATTCATTTTTAAATGGTTTAATGCTGCCTTTGATTGCCAAGTGCTAAAATATGAATCTTCACACTTCTGAGTCACTGATGTAACTAAACTGTGACTTCGGCCTCAGAGAGTTTCCTGGGAGTAATGCAAGCTGGGGCCACGAAAACATCTGAGTCACGATTTCCAGGGTAATTCAAGCCCACCTTTGTCAAAACTGAACAAACTCCCACGTTCTCCCTCTTCGCCTCACCAGCAACCCCCAGCAACTCCCTTCAGCGGTAGCTGGGTGGTTGATGCCTTGGTTTTGGGCTTTTTGTCAGCCCGAAAATTACTCATTGCTCCTGCCCCTTCTGACAGCATCAGCACTGGCTTCCATAAAGGTGTTAAAATACATGCTTTCCTTAGATAAGCATATTCCTCTTGACTGAACATCCCCAACCGATGGATATACAGGTGAGCGGGAATAGGAGCAGGTACAGTTTTGCTTCAGGTCTTGGGCCTGCTAGCTGCAAACACCTTGTGTCTCATACTCCCCCAGCTAGATGTGTGACGTAAAGGGCCATAGCTACATCCTCAGCTAGACCTTCATACAAGTGAGAGGCTGTAAATAAGAAAAGATGGAAGCTATAAATCAGTAGTCCAAAAATATTGTCTCTGGTGTCAGTGTAATGAACTAACCACTCATCTTCTCCCAGTAATAGGGAGAAAAATTAGGGGATATTTTGTCACATTGAAGCAAACAAGCAGAACATCATTCATCTTTCTTCCACGCTCTTCAAATTTAGCCAAAAAGAAAAAAACATCTGTAAAGTTGAAGGAAATGGCTTTCCTTTCTTTTGTTTTGATTTTCTCAAGTCTCAGCTTCTAGAGTCTTCTAGGATTGCCTGGGCTACATAGATGGCTGTCTAGTTGACTTTGTGATAGGTTTTTCTTTGCCTTAGAGGTCTGGAAAACCACAAGGAGGGAGGAGATAGGAAGTGAAAGTGCAAGGAGGTGGACGTTGTCTTCCCAAGGGCCTGTCAAACCTCACGGGGTGCAACATGTCCTTAGCTGTGCACACTTTCTCCAGTGAACCCTTCTTCTGGAACAACTGCTGTTAGCAGCAATTGGGGCTGGAGCCCTGGTGTCCTGCCTGGCAGCAGAGCAGGCTGCGGTGCAGAACTGCCACGGAGGCACAGCACCTCTCCCCCAGGAGGCACGAGCAAGGGTAGACAACAGCACCCCATTTCCCTTCTCCTTCCAGTCAATCACAACAAGTTCCTCGAGGAGGTACTCACCCAAATGCCTTCACTAGCTCTCACTGGAAGTTTTCCTTTGGGAAGGCAGACTTGAAGCGTTCACCCTCTGACTGACATTCTTGCGTTCAGCCCGTTTCTTGGCAGGGCTGTGGCTGCAGCCTGGTAAATTGGCATTCCTATCAGGTAGGAAAATTAGGGAGGAAAATGCCTTTGAAATGAAACTATTCACTGTCTACATGACATCAGTTATTCTTATTCTATTTTTTTCACACTTGTCATGTTAAATATATCTGCTTACAAAAAGATAATGAGCCTAATGTCTCCCATTTTCTGTCCGGCAAGTCAGGCATAGTACAATTATATTAGTACCAAACCTATGCAAATAATTGTGCAGTTCTGGTTATTAGTATTTTCACCAGAGCCTGAAAATTAATTGTGCTGTTTTCAGGAACTAACCAATACTCCAACTCTGCTGGAGGCCTTTCTGAGGGATTTAGCCCCAGTACTAGTGTTTTGATTTGAGTCTTGCAGAACGGGTGGCCGTAAAGAGAAATCTAAAATTAGGGTCAGATGAGAGAGAAGATCTTTGCGCTGAAAATAGATCACAGAGTCATCTGTACCTGACAAAGGGTTATGTACAGCCTTGATGACTTCAGTTAGACCATGTATGGGTACAGAGATCTGGTTTCATAATATTAAACATAAGATAAGGACCAAAGGGTTCAACAAAGATTCCTCCAGGAGTAATTTCTAAAGGATACAGGTAAGCCTGTGAATCGGCTGGTCTCTTGCTTGCATAAAACAAGCAAGAGGTCTTTTACTGAAGCCTTCAGTGGTCTAAATAAATCAGTATGAGCTCCTTTTCTTCCTTTCTAAGGACAGCACTTAAACCCTTTTTTGTTACTCAACTGCTTGCTTTAAGTCAGTCAATTAATTTTAAAAAACAAAACAAAACAAAAAAACCCCAAACAACAGCACCCGTAAAGGGCACATTCTGGGAGATACCCTTAACATTTTCCATGGTCTGACACCTACACACTGGCTGGGCAAAGGACACCAGTAAATATTTTTTACTAATGCTGAACAAAATTTCTGTCTAACATCGAAGCATTTATTTCTCTGTGAGGGCTAGCCATACACCAGAATTGTCCTTTGTGTTTTGATTGATGGCAAATTGTACAACAAATAGATTAATCGCACAATTAAATTGATTGCACAACCAAAAGAAGGCCAAACATCGGTTCTATTTAGGTTGCAAATGAAGTTATTCAGAATCTTCTGTGGACTTCAGGTGGGGCCCCAAATTTGCTAGACAGTTAAAAGTCTTTGGGTGGAGATGTTGGCCTTTGGCTACAACCAAAAGTGGTGCAGGAGAACACCTGGAGAACAGTGGCAGCAGCTTTACCTTAAACGGGGTTGGGCATTTGCCTTTCAGAGTAGGATGAGGCGGTCTCATGGAAAAAAGAGGAAGTCTTTATTCCTCTGAAACTTTCCTCGTGTTTAGCACTGTGGAACTGCATGAGAAGGTAAGTCTGCTTTCAGTGCTGCTGATGGAAAAACAGCTTACGCGTGGTGTCTTGGCTGATGCTTGTCTACAGCAATCCCTTCGTGTGTGACTATACCATTGCTTCCTGCTCAGCCTCCTGCTCCTTTTAGAGTTACTTGCATTTAAATGGTCCTAACTTGGCTTTGAAGTTAATATTTCTTTGAGGGGAATGAAGTGATGTACTTACGTCTTCAATTGCTTGTTTGGTGGCAGTTGTTTGCAAGACTGCCTTTGTGAGGAAGTGGAATTCGGGGAGTTTTACACTGGCAGTAATAACCCGCAGCACTTCTACAGCCTCCTCTGTCTTCAAAGTCCTGTGCAAATACGAGCTGATTAATCACACTGATGAGCGCCTGATAGGCCATCGTTTTGAAAAGAAAGCGTTTTGTTCTGTACAAAACAAACGGTAATGAGGAGCTATTAAAAACACACTATCCATTTACTCCTCCAGCGTCTAAATAGGCTGAAGCTTCAAATAACTTATAGGCAAAACCAAAGGTGCATAAATTGGTGATTTAAGGAGTGTTTTTCCCTCTCCCCGTACCTCCAATGTCAGACTATTTTTCTCATTGTCTTTACATTTCCTAGCATTTCAAAATTAAGAGGGTGTAAAGAAAAAAACCAGCCCAGGAATTCAACTTCTTATCCACCTGGCTGTTAAGGTAATCACTGGTAAAATGCACTGTTGTTTCGAGAGGAGAGCCAGACGGCCTGGAACAATAGCAGTGTGTATAAACTTTCCCCATTCACCTCAAAGGGCTTCGGTTCTAACACTTCATTAAGATGGTTTAAATGCTAAAGCTGCCGTTTTGTTGTTGATTATCATATCAGAAACCTTCACCTAACATATTTAATTAGTACAGCTACAAGCCCTGGCATGTCTTCATGGAGGAGTAGGTTTCAAATTTAAGCTATCTAAATACTGGAATCACAAATCAAGTGCTCCTTAAGGCTGGTGGTCCACAGCTGACTTTGTCAATGCTTGTAGTCTTTCTCTCTTTTCTACTTTTTTTTTTCCATTCTTGTTCCATAGACCTAATTTTGTTTTATCCCGTGTTGAATGTGTACCCACATAACGCTTGTCATTAGGATCACAGCTGTACCCCTGCAAAAAGTAGTAGTAAATATTTTCATGCAATTAGGTGTGATGTATAATTTTGAACAGTGAATTTCCTCCTCTCTCTGTCTTTCCTTCCGAAGACTCATTGCTATAGGTACTGTTAACTTCTTCCTCCGCATCTTGTTAGTGCGATTTCAGCTCAGTTAAAATGAGGCTCCTTTGGCATGACAAGCTACGCAAGTGTCACCAAAGTGTTAGGGAGGAAAGAATCATGCTACTCTGAGCACGAACCGATAGCGAGCGGCACAAGGCCAGGGAGCTGGGCCCTCGTCAGTCCCCAGCTCTGTGGAATTGCTGAGGACCAACCCGAGGCAGCTCCTTGTGAGTGCTGAACTGAGCCCAGCAGTACTGGGATCTAAGGTGGAGAGGGGAAAAGATGTGTTGAGCAAGGAAAATGCCAGGCCCATAACACCTGCACTGTAGCTTGTGAATTCCCTGAATTGCAGTCAGATACCATCAACGTCAGTGTGTTACAAATGCCTAGGTAGATGGTTTAGGAGACTGAAATTCATTAGTTGCCTTTAAATAACCAGATGGACAGATAAGATCTCTACCCCACTTACTTTGCCTATCCCATAAGTGCTCTCTTTCTGGTCAGCCTGTCCATCTGCATTTCTACAAAACAGCACATCTAAGCTAGCATCTGGATGCTGTCTGAGAGAAACTATATAGGATAATACTAGATTTTTACCACAATAGCTTGCCCTTTTCTCTGCTTGCATCCCCAAATTGTTTAGTTTGCATTCAAATGCATGTAGTGCATTACCTCTACCTGCAAATGGCACTTCACTTAAATTCAAAGACACCCCCTCTGGCTCAGAGAGTCCCTGCGCTGCACATTGCTGGAGAAAGGATGGCTGTTTTGTGATGCTTATACACTGCCTTAGGTAACCACCGCTGCCACTGTTGGAGGGTGGGACACTGGACTCAGTGGACTTAGGTCGAGCTGATAAGACCATTCATACATTTCATGTCAGGGTGACTAGCACAGGTGAACAGTCATGTCCTGCTGCTCCTGAGGTTAGTCACGTTCGGCTAATGCCAATTTGACCATGCCAGCTCCTGCCTAGGCTGCATGTTTGAAACAATGGGGTTTAGCACAGCTTCTTGGGGTTGTGCTCCAGCACAAGCTTTTCCCCATCTACAGGTACTGTGGCCACCTGTTGTTAGCGCTGGCTAGTTTATCTAGTGTAAACAGAAAGTAATTCTATTCAATCTAATTGTCAGCTTGTCTGTTGACTCTGCTAACAGAGAAACCAAATAGTGTCAGTTACCAAGAATATTTTTAGGGGAGAGAAGTGGAAGGGGGAGGAATGAAGCAGATACATGAAGTTCTGTGCAGGGATCACTAATCCCTCTGACATTGTACACAAACCACGCTTCAAATACATACAAATCTTGTATGTAGCTGGTTTCTTACAGGGGAAGATTGTTTCTTGACTGGGTTATCCCATCTTCCGCTTCCCATAGGGACAATGTCAACCAAAATCCAAAAGAAAACCTGCTAATAGGCTAGCTGTTGTTGTGGTCTTATAGTCATATTTTCCGTTTTTCCAGCTCACAGTGACTGACTATGGGCTGGAGTTTAAGCAATCAAACACACATGCACACACAGGCATGGCTGTGAAAGCTTGTAGCATGTACCACTGACATGACTCTCCTTTGAACTGAGTAATGTGGTAGCTGCACTGCTGAAATGAGCTCTGCTGAAGTGAACTCTTTTCTTTTCCTACTTGAAAATGTTCCTTCAAGCTCACTCCCATCTACAGTGCAGTTTTCCCTGCACCATAAAATATATTTTTACCTATTGGACTTAAGAAGTAAAGCAGTTTGGCGAGAGCGGCTTACTGCAAGCATAAAGCAAATGGAAAAAAGGCCCGGGCAAGCCAAGAAACTTGGTTTCTTCAGCCAACTGCTGTCATATACGTTGGAGTTCACCTATGACAGCAGTTGTTGAGGAATAACCCAGGAGGATTTTTCTTATTACTGCATATGTATTCACTTAACCCCCACCTTGAAAGAAAGTAAGTTAAAAGGAACAAGCACTAAGAGTTTCATACATGAGGTTTTTTAGGACTGATCCAAAGTATGGTAAAACCGTGCTTAGACTAGTTCCTAGCCATTAACGCTTAAGGTGCAAATTTCCAGTCCTTACTGATGTTGGGGAGCATCTGTGTGAGTAATACCTTTTTTGACTAGAAGGGGTCCTTGGGTGACTCAGTATTCATCAGTATGACTAAGAGTTACAGTCAGGTCCCCAAACACGGAGGAAAGAATCTAGTGTTCTTTATATTTCAGTTGTGTGCACAACCTTCATTGAATTGAAGATGACCAATTGCTAGTCCTGCAACGAGAACAGTTTCCACTGTGCAGGGTGACCTCTAAGGAATTGTTTCTCTCATGGGGAATTGCCATTCCCCATGCACTAACGTGTGAGTTTCTTAGACTAATCTGGGAAGAAAAGCTGTTCCAGGAATGTTCAGACTATCAATCACATTCCTTTATAACCTAATAACAAAGCAGGAAGAGCAGGGAAGTATAAAGCAGAGAAAAGGGATTTAAGATACATCTTTTATGGTATAGAATGTAATTAAGAAGTAGGTAATCATGTAGATATGGTTTGTTGAGAACAGGAGTACAATCGGCGGAGGAGAAACATCTTTACACCTCACCTTTTTTTAAATAATGACTTCTTGTAAAAGAGAGGAAAGGACTAATTTGCAAAGAAACAAAAGAGAAACTAGGCTGAGCAACAAGATGGGGAGGAAAGAGGGCTTTGTGGTTATAACACTCAACAAGGACCAGCTCAGAAGATCTGGGTTCACTTTCTTGATCTCCCAGAGGTTGCTTGTCTTTGGGCAAGTCACTTACATCTCTGTACTTCAGTTCTCTCTCTATGCAAAAGAGTGGGACACTTTGTTTGGACTGAAATCTCTTCTGGGCTGGGCTTGCCTCTTCACCTACGTGTACCTGTTACACGTAGCACAGTTATTTTACAAATAATACATCCTAATATCCTTAGAGAGATTTGATAAACTTGTATGTGCTTTTGTAGAATTCTGGCTATAGATCCGCTTTCGATCATTCAGTAACAGCCTGATGGTGTAATTTCTCCCAAGCCCTCAGTACAAAGTCTCTCATGAAAAAGAAGAAATTCCACAGAAAGGGATCCATCCTGAAACAGATGGGGAAACACAGGAGGCAAAGTAATTACAAACCAATCAGCAAATATATCCAGTTTTTGCAAGGGATGGCTTGTTTATGCTTCTCCTGCTCTCCCTGGAGCAGTTTTTTCTAGGTACTAATACAAGCCTTATTGTTGTAAGAGCTGCGGCTTACCCTTACAACACCTGTCAAGGTGTAGAAAGGGAAAGCAACATCCTCCCTTAATGAACAGGTGGAACCGAAGCACAGGCTACATTCAAACTCAGATCACCTGGCAACTTGGCATAAAACCAGGGACAGAGCCTAACTCACTTCAGTTTGTGCATTTCTTTTTTTAACTAAAAGTAGACTTCAGCTCACCTAACTGTAGATAAAAGACTAAAGAACTTAGTTGCAGTAGGGACTCCCTGTGAATGATGGAAGGAGTCATTTTGCCTAACATCTAAATCACCAGCACTGCAGGAGTGTGTATCTCTCCACTGAGTATACAAAGAACCTCAATGAGATGCTTGAAGTTATGTAAGTACTTTGCTATACCACTTAATTTTTCGTTGCATAATTCTTTTTTCCTCAGAAACATCCTTTGCCACAGAGCAGTGGTGTTAAATGCCACAATCTTGCCTTAGATGTCAATGGTATTATTTCCTTTTTGACAGTTTAAATCACTGTTACACTTAGATCATTTGTCAAATCCTAGCCAAGAGACATTCTGAATTCAGGATTCTAGGCAAATGAAGGAAAAGACCTTGAAATAGTTGATTCCCCGCCCCCCCCCCCCCCCCCATGAATCCTAAAATATTCTGTTCCAGTTTGGGAATTATAAACATGTTGTTAGTTGTGTGAAGCTGCTTTAAAATTCATTAATCCCTAACAAAAATAAGGTGGCAGGAAAAACATAACAGTGAGAGCAAGATGATTTGACCTGACATTACCAATATGAGGGGGGAAAAAAAAGAAATGGAGCTGTGTGCTATTCACTCTCTCACGCCTCCACTGTGTTCTGTACAGCTCTCTTGATTTCAAGGTAGTCTAGTGTCAATAATTCCCATTTCTTGTTCATTTGTTTTTTCTTACAATGGTTTTAGCTAAACTACAGTCCATCTGCTATCAAAAGCATTTAATTTCATTTTCACCTTTGGCATTTTGAACTAGGTGTTAAAAATGACTCTGAATCACTGTGGGTACAAGTGGATTGCTTTCAGTAGTGTGTAGCTACTCCATTAAAAGGAAAAAAAATGGTATTACAGTATTATATCTTGGTGTAGCCCTTGATGTGATTTTCATCTTCCACCAGACTGGTCTTACTGCTGTGTAAGATCCCTGTGCAAAATAAAAGAAGAAATTAGCTCACTATGGAAATAATGACATTAGTTAGGAAAGCTTGTAAATGGAGAAAAATCATGATGAGGGAGACCTAAGATATTTTAAGATTGTTTCTCAGAAAGGTGAACTGATTATACAAAAAACATAAGGAAAAGCAGAAAGCAAATAGGGGAAAAATGGAGAGTGAGAACTGGGCAGTACTCAGTATACTTACATGTATAATATATTTCCAATGACATCAACTTTAGATGTTAGCTATGACAAGAGTTAGTAAAATAGCATAATTCCAACACAATTCCATTTTATGTTTAATACACAGAATTTCTCTTTTATTAAGCAGGGATTTTTCTAACAAATGCTGATGATCAGAACAGTAGCAAATAAGACAGCAAACTCCATATTGATACTCAAAACAAGAGGCAGGCTAAACCATCTTGGCTCCAATGACTTTTGTTGACTCTTAATCTCTTTAGGCAACAGCACTTCACGCAGCCTATATTTTTGTTTCAGCCCAGGCTGAAAAGAAATAGCCCTTTGAATGCATCTTTAAGTCCATACTTAACAGAAGTAATTTACTGGTAATATTAACTGAAAGCCCTTTTCCAGATTCTAGATAATAATTGTAAACAATATGTTTTTCATTTATATGTGAACAATCTCCCTGTTGTCCCAAGTGTAGCTTCATGGTAGAGCTAACCATGGGCAGCTGTGACCTTAATCTGGGCACTGGGCTGAGCATTGCTCATATATGAGCAATCACACTAAAAAAACCCCAGATGAACAATTTGCTCCTCTGGTGTTGCAAGGGACCTATTTGGTCCTGTGGGGCTTGTCCCATGCTTCGTGGCGCTGCAGGAACCTGGGCTGCTCTGGGAGACTTTGCTAACAAACTGCCATAAAACATGCCTGGTGTTGACACATGGGGAAAGTCGTGAGAAGGCGCTGGAGGACTGTTAGCATTCCAGTGGGTTAGTGGGCAGCTTCACTGCAAAGTGAGCAGATTAAAGCAAGCTTTAAGTTCCTGAGTGTCATTGCTAGCTGTAAACACCAAAAACATAGCTAAGCTCAGGTCAGAGGTTTGTGTGTTGATGAGGCTGCATGAGGGACAACGACGGAGGACTAGACTTGTTTAGTTCTGCAACCAAAATACACGAATAACACCCAATGAAAACCCTGAGTTGTGCCCTTAATGACCTAAAGCATTTTCTGCCCCTGAGGGTAGTACAACAAAAAGGGCAAATCCAAATGGTTATACTAAAGACATGAGAAACATAAAAGGAAGACCAAAATTACTCTGCAAACATTACCACATGATTCATCTAGTGAAAACAGAGTGTCATGTCAGTGCTTTGCTTAATTTAAGAGACAAAAGACCCAGAGGAAAACCTTTGGAGTCCCCAAGGACTCCAAATGATGTAATCCAACTCCTTCTGGTCCTCTGTTGGTAAAGCTGATTTATCTTGGTTCATATTATGTCTAAACATGCTTCTGATATGGTTTCTCTGACAAGTGTGAACTGGATTTTTGGGGTGGTTTGGGTTTTTTGAGATGTGTTAATCAAAGCCTATTAATGAGTCTGTCTTTATTAGACTTTGATTCCAAAGGACAGTAAATCCAGTCACAGGGCTCCTAATACGAGATCCACGTATTGTGCTCACTCTGAAAGTTTTAATTTATTCAAAAAAAAAAAAAAGTGGTGAAGGTAACTTCATCCTGGTAGGCTTGACACCAGATCAGGTATTGTCTGTCACGTCATGGCCAGTGTGGAATCACAGCCAGCACTTGTATCAACGTACCACATACCCCAGCATCCTTTGAATTTACCATGGGGTAAGGGTATGGACATATACAGCTGGTGTGGACTAGCGGATGAGCTTTTAAGTCCATGCTACAGTATAGGCTCACTATTTCATATGTCCATGTCCTGTATATCACAGCGTGTTATTTGTGTGTCCATACGTCAAAGGTTTGTATTCAGTGGGAATTATTCTGTTTTAAATCAAGGTATGAATTTTAACAGATGTAGTTAAAAAGATGTGAAAAGCTGTACAGACCCTGCCTTAAGGAAGGACTATTTTAGGTTGGTGGAAGTTGGTGAGAAGCAACTTTACCTCCAAATACAGCGTGAGCATACCCCGCACTAGAATACTGTACATCGTTCTGCTGCCTACATGGGGAGAATACAAAGGAGGATGGAGAAAGCACCTTCCAGTGTAACACTTTTAAATCAATATTTTAACAAAAAAAAAAAATCAAGAGCTACTTTGTTGTAGTGTGTATACATAGAAGTCTTTAACCTAACAAACAAACAAATAAATAAAAAGATTCAGTGACTGAAAAGGAAAGCCAAGTACATTCACTCTAGAAATAAGATGTGTTGTTTGAATTGTGAAAAGGATAAACGATTGGTGGAAACCACCAGCAGCAGTTGTGGGCTTCCAGTTTCTTGGTGTCTTCATACCAAGGCCAAATGTCTCTTTAGAAGATTTGTTTAGTCAAATGCGTGTTTCTGGGGTCACTTTAGGTGTAACACTGTGAGACGCTGTGCAATGTTATACAGAAAGTCAGTTTGTGTGATATGATAGCCTTAAAATCTATAAATAATCTATAGCAAATACTTTTCAGCTAGACGAATAGCCTCATACTATCTGTTGCACAGTGCAGGACTGTGTGCAGACGGGTGTAAGCCAGTTTGGTTACATCTGTGTAAAAAGGCTTCATGAGTACATTTACTTCAGAGTAATGGGCCATGCCCCTCTGCAGTTCTGCCAGAACTGAGTCTATCTACTGCATGGAAACTTAAACTGCTGGATCAACTCCAGCTGGCAGAAGACAGAGACTTAGCATGGTCCTGTCTGTGTACCTGTGACCATTTGAAGACCCTATGAATATTAGGGTAGATGTGGGAATCGACATTTAATCTATTTGATTGACAGGTGTATTACAATTTGCTATGACAGTGTACGGACCTATGCCTGGTCATTTTGCTCACACTGACGCCTGGGGATTGCCTTCTACTCCGACAGGAACACGCCATTTTAACTTGGGGCATCACAGTGTACACAGATGTATGTGGATCCGCATCCCCATAGGCACTCTATTGCTCAGGATGCTAACTGTGTATCAAGTGTCTGCCCTCTGCCATCATTTTAGGCAGATTAGGAGTTTAATATATATAGTATATAGATATAGTCTAAATATATAATATCTAATAATAGACTATATCTATATTATATATATCTATATCTCTGAGACAGAAATTTTAGTGATCAAAATACTTAGCTTCATCTGCACCATGGTCTTATCCACTGCTATTGGTGTATCGATCAACACAAGAGGCGTGTAATGATGAATAAGGGTCGGGTGTTTGAGCCGGGCAGTGAGAAATGGGCAAATTTTGTTTCCAGGGAGTAGCTCAAAATAGAAGTGAGAGTACGCTGCTTATCTTGGCTGAGGCGCTGCCCACCGCTGTGCCTTGAGGAGCTGATGGTACAGGCCCTTAGTGCAAGCTGAAGACTTGTGTTCATAACTTCTTAATCATCTTATTCTTCCTGTTCTGTACAACACAAAGTGTGAGTTGTTCTTATTTTATGATCCTTCTTGTGCCTTCTAAAGAAAGCAAACTCCTGGCAAAGGCCGTGGAGATGGAAAATTACAATAATCAAACCTGGAGAAGACAAAAGTGTGAATAAGACTTTCAGCAGAAGTGTGACTGAGACAGTGTTGAATATAGGGTAATATAGTGAAAGTGTTAATAAGCAGATTTGCAAAGACAGGAAATGTGAGAAACAAAGGTAAGCTCAGGATCAAAAAGAGCAGATGGATTTCTTTCTTCAGACACAAAATGGCATCAAAGACTTAAAATCGCCAACACAAAAGTTAATGACTTTTCCACAGTGGCCACCACTAGGGTGAAATGGAAAAGATAAGTTATAATAATAGTAAGATTGATCCTTGCAACAAGGCAAGCAGAATCTGCTTAACTTAAATTAATTTACAGCTAATGGATATATACCTGCTTGTAATAGAAATTGCCGAAGACTTTTGAGCAATGAAAGAGTAGAAAGCTTCACTAACCCAGCAGATTTCCATGAAAAGTTTAGTGTCCATAAATTGGCATCCTGTGATAAGAGGCATTTTAAAAAAAAAAAAAAAAATAAATAAATCCTGACTGGCTCTTTTTTCTGGCTTTTAAAATGTTGTTGCATTTTCTGATCTGTTTGCACTGCTTCAGGTCACAGTGAAGCCGCTGCGGTGTCTAGCGGTGTTGCCAAGGGCAGCCTGCACCTTCAGCAACAGGGACATCGAAGCCATCCCCACCTCCAACACCTCATTGCCACTCCTGTGCCATGCTTGGGATTGTGCTGGTATGGCTTTGTGTGCAGGAACACAGTTACCCGGATAAGGTCCCAATACAGCCAATACAGCATTTTTTTCTATGGAATCAGTTTCCCAGTCTGGTTCATCACATCGCCTTACAAACAGTATGTCAGCTCAGGTGGTTGAGGAGAGTTATGGAGCGGTATTTCTGAGTTTCTAGCCTTTGCCTAAAGCAATTACTTCTCTCAGCCACGTACCTCACATTTCTAGTGGATGTTTCTGCATCTATCTGGGAATATCTGATTTTTCTTGTCTAGCAGCAGTGCCACCCAGTATATTCAGGCCAACCAAAGCTGACGTGCAGCTACTCTAATAGGCCAAAGTGGTGCTTCAGGAGCTAGCTCATAAGTGGATCAAATGGCTGCATTTTGAGGAGATCAACAAACGCTGGTGTAGAGTGGACTATTGTGAACAGAACCAGCCCTGGCTATCCAAGTTAAATTTGCTGCCCAATGTCTGTCATCGTTCTCAGAGAGGAATCTGTTCCCTGGGGGTCCTTTTAGCTGTGGTCATCATGTGGCTATCAAATAACACTAATTGGTTGTGATTTGTGAAACACTCCTGGGATATCCCAGGTTTCCTTTAACAGAGGGATTGTGTGGAGAAAAGGAAGATTTAGAAGACAGTCATTGCAAAATTGAGTTATATGTGATCTTGGAGATTGCTTTTACCTTCTGAGTTCCACCTGTCAAGGTTGGGAGTTTGACAGTCACATTTTCCTATTTTTAATATATTTTTTTCTCTCCTGTTGCTGTGTGAAGCCACACAAATGGTGGGCAAAGCTGACACAGTGGCTGGGGTGGGGGAACTGAAATTGACGGTACATGAAGTGCTGCCAGGTGCATGGCACGCACAAATGGAAATCTTGCTGTAGTATTACCTTTTATTGCCAGAAGTAAAGACTTCCCTGAGAGAAAGTGAGCTTCAAGTTTCATGGCACTCTTTTTCAAGCGGCTTAGGTGGAGATCACAGAGGAAGTATGCGGCCCAGGCAAGTCCTTTGACCTTGTCAACACAAGGTATCAACCCAGATAAAACCTAAAAAGGGTTGCGCGGAGCCTCCCAGGATTCTCATGCTGAAAAAAGACTTCCAAATTCAGAAAAGGGAGTTTCAGCTCAGAAAGGGACGAACGAGGAGCATCACTCCATCACAGCCCCAGGTGCCCCTTGCACCCCCTACCTTCCCAAGCAAGGAGGGACAGGCAGTCCATGAGGTCCCAGAACTGTAGTATATCGGAGGAAGAATGAGTGTGAATTGTGGTTGAATGGAGTAAGAATGAGATAAACCTCCAAGGGCGTTGCATCAGATTATATTTGTCTTTGAGTTTAATCATGATGGTAGAGCCCATAGAGGACAGAAACTCAGAGAAACGTTTCCTTTTAAAAAAGGCAAGGTAAGTGCAGTACCTCACTGGGGTCAGAGCTCAGTGCAAGGTGGGAAGCACCATTTCCCACAGGTTCTCCTCAAAATGTGAGACCTAGCTCCATACCCACCCAAACTGTAGCTATTTTTTAGTATCCTTGCCACAGTCTCCCGATCTGAGGGACAGAAGGGACCTGTGGCACTACCTGAAGCAGCAGTCCCACAGGTATCTCGTACCAAACCTTGCTGCGTGTGGACATGAGTTTTCCCAGAAAACAAATATATAAATGGGTATTTTCTGACTCCCTGGGTTGGATTCTTCTCCCCATGGATTTCCAGCAACTATGTCTTAATCTTAGAATGACTATGACAAAAAAAGGATTAGCTGTGACAGTTACCTGAGAAGAAAAAAATGAAAGAGAGGGAAAGCTCGAAGTTTCCTCATGGAGGTCTCCCTTCTGAAGCCTCCCTCCCTCCTTGAGCATACAAACAACCCTGGTTTGGTAACCAAGACTTTGTAGCTGGTCCTGTAGTTGGTCCTGATTTCATACCAATGTCTCAATGCAAAGCAGCAGTGTGTTTTCTTGGTATGGTTTATACCTGGACCATGGGCATATCACCTGCCAGTTCCTTCTAAATTGGCTTTCATTGGTTTTCTATTAGTTTATCAGTCACTTCTACACTGTAGTTGTGGGATATGCACCCCGAGCCAACAGGCAAATATAAATGCCATTTCCTGTTGAGTTTAGCTCAGCTATGATAAGTATGACCACAACAATGTCTGCATTCTACATCAAAATAGTAACATTGAGTTTCCTATCTAACCCACAAAAGCCAGGAAATTCATAACCTATTCTAGGTTACAGCATAAAAACATAACAAGGGGATTAAAAAGGAAGAAAAATAAAGAGGCACTACAAATACTAGTATCTGAATGTCAGGACAGAATTTTAGTCAAATTGTATTAACAATAATTAAAGGGGCAGGGGGAGGCAGGAGGAAGGATTCCCAATAGCCATCCTAAAATACCATGCAGCGTCTGATACCTTTCTCAGGAGATCTCTGAAATCAGTAGCAGTTTTGCTGGCAGTTGGATTGCAGGAGCGAACTCCCTGAAAGCCACAGGATAGTCCCAGGGCTGAACTGGGGCAGCCCAGGGGAAGGCTGGGACTGCTTTGTTCGCTAAATTCTTAACAAGGCACAGTCAACACTTAGCTCCCACTTCTGTCTACTATTTGTTTGTTTTTGACAATTTGTTGTTACAAGAGCTTAAAGAATTTTTTTCCGTCTTTCCAATTCTTTCTGTGGGGCTGTTGACAGCCTTTGATGCATACACATTTCCATTGTTTTCTCTGCTTTACCCATTAGTCAGATTTGCCCATTTGTTTGTGGGTTCTTCAACTGGCAACAAGAGAGATAATTGTAATATATTTTTTTTAACTTAGGAAAATGTGATGCAAAACCACAAACATTATTAGGGGGGATTCAGGGACAGGTGTGGTAACTAGGGCTGCTGTTTAATTTGTTTTTGAAATGGCCTAGACTTCAGCTGTTTCTCTGTTCTTTAAGTGTTGCTTTAGAGTATGAACAACCAGGAAGGCAGTAAGTGCTTTCCACTTTCTAATTATAAATAGGGAATGAACAAAATTCACTAGAGCTGAGCAGGAAGAAAAGTACAAGGAAGGGGAGAAGAGGAAAAGACAGCCACTGCCCCTTCTTTCCAGCAGAGGTGGAGATTTCCATGGGGGCAGCCCTTCCAGCTCAGTGCCTCCCACAGGTTTCTCTGGGATTGCTGACCAGTCTGGGCTGATCCTGTGTAGGCATCGCTGTTTGTGTGTTTTGGGGTGGGATGGTGTCTGGAGACACCTGCCAGTGCTGGTCAGAGTGCTGGGTGAATATGTCAAATGATCTTGCAATAAAACCATTCCTCCAGCCTACACAAGTTGGTTGACTCTGCCGTGAGAGACAGCCTTGACCTGTGTCTCCCTTGGCTTATGCAGCTGCAGCCACCATCTGATCCGCCTGGCAGAGAGGAGCAGCTCACCATCACGTGGAGCTCCTTCATGCAAAGGCTCTGAAGAAAGCACTGAATGCAGATCGTAGTGTCCCCAGTGACAGCTGGAATATCTTCAGCAGGTGATGCTCAGGTTGCAGGAGGGCGATGAGCATCTTGCCCAGAGATTTTCCACAAAAGTGAGACCAGGGCTTTGGAGCAGTGGCACGCAGCAGATTGAAAACTGTGACCACTTTATTGTAGGAAGATGACAGAACTGGCAGGATGACTTTGAGCATGCCCTGAATTGCCTCGCTTTTGTTTGCTGGTTCTCAGACTGCGCAGAGCTCAGACAGGCTGGGACGTTAAGTCTCTGGTGTCAGTGTGATTTCTCAGTCGTGCGGAGCTCTCCATACTGATAGTGTTCAGGGGAGAACGTGGGGGGGAAGATCCATCTCTTTAATACAGGTATATGCATGTGTTTGGGTGTGTTTGCCTTTGTGTATGTATATTAGGCATAAATTAAATCGTCACAAATCTAGGGGAACCTCTAGTAACACACATCCCATTATATAGCTAAGCATGCTAGCTAAATATTGCAGGAGAACACAGGCATGTGCCAAACTTTATGTTGTATTGGACTTGCACATGCTGAAACAAAACCACATGCACAACCACATCCATTAGCTAAAATGTGCAGAAGAAATTGCTACCTAAGCAACTGACCTTTGGGCGAGAGTCCGGCTGTGTGCCTACCAGCGTAAGATGCAAAGCAAAGAGGGAATAAGCAGCGGAGGTACCAGGGGCGTACACAGTCATACGTTCCTCTTTTTAACCTCAGTAACCTCTTTTCTCCCACTCGTAGCCCACATACCTCCACCCTCAGCCTGAACAGCCAATGAGTATATGAAATGAAAACTCTGTTTGCTAGTTACATGGTTCATGATGACTAATGGAGACTTGGTTGAATAAACT
The DNA here is from genome assembly GCF_965638725.1 of Aptenodytes patagonicus. Lineage (NCBI taxonomy): Eukaryota > Metazoa > Chordata > Aves > Sphenisciformes > Spheniscidae > Aptenodytes > Aptenodytes patagonicus. The sequence goes on from NC_134950.1 coordinate 127,533,979, forward strand.
AGTGGGATTTTTTTTATTGGTGGTAAAAGTAAATTAAGAATTACTCACAAGCTGCAAACGGGGACTGTTTGAACTTAATATTGCAGAAATGAAATTCATATGAATGGGTGAGCCAAAATGATCATTTGGAATCAGTTTTAATAAGCAGAATTTAAATCTTAATGGCTGTAAGCCAGATTATGTTAAACGAACGATCAGGTGTAATGTGGGTGACTAGTTCTCGGAATGAGAGTTGACAGGGAGAAATGGACAAACTGGGGAAAAAGAATTTAACAGCAAAAAGAATTCATTAAAAAAAAATCAGTAAAGAACTTGCACAGAAACTTATAGTGCTTTTTGAGGAATTATTCCTTTATGTTCATGTAAAAGGCACCATGCCTTTTCTTTGTACATATTCCAATCTCTTCTCATGTAAATAATAATCAATATTCCTTTGAAAAAAGTCAAAATATATACATGATGAAGAGAAATAGGAAAGGCTGTTAAAGATCTTTGAAACAAAACAACTTCATATGCCCCCCCCCCCCCCCCAAATCTCAATTATTTTTCCAATCAGTTTTTGGCTTTTTGCTATTGATAAAATTTTGTAAAATAAAAGTCACAGAAGCCAAGGTTCAAGCACTACATTGCGTTATAAACATTCTGGGTGGACTGTTTAATTAGCATGAGTGAATGTGGATCTGCTCCATTTGCATTTCTTCCTCAAAAAAAAAAACAACCCAAGAACCTGAGCTTGTTATCAAGCAACATGATTTTAGGATGTAGGACTTTAGGAGAGGTGCCACATTTGTGAGATTTACGATAATCTGTACAGGCTGACAATGCCAAAAGCCAGCAGGCATTGATTGTGATATATAGACCCTAATGGACCAAAATGCTCATTTCCAAGTTTAGGTTCTTTATCAGAGTACTTATATTTGCATTTGTCTCCAAAACAATGCTTAGATTCCTGGGAAATCATCGTAGTGTACACATTTGCTTCTAACACTTCATAATCAAGTGAAAAACAGAGTGTCCCTCATCTGAAGCCCATACTACAGGGGCCATTAGCTGTGTTCCTTGAAGTCCTAAAAATGTTGATGAACTTGTGTACTGACTGAGCATTTCGATTTAAAGCCTTTCTGTGGAGGACTTCCTTCTGGTCTGGAAGTGGAAACATTGATGTATGCAGAGAAAACCTGTTCTCACAGTGTTTCCTGCCTCTCTCGCAGCAACAGCTCACAGAAATTGTGTTCTCCGGTCTTCATGTGTTGCTTAGAAGCTGTGAGAGATTGGGGTAGCCCTTTGGACAAATGTCCAAGTGCCCCAGCACTCAGCCAGACCAACCTTAACCTCCTAATCCTATCAGCCCTGGCCATCTTCATAGTCAGGTGAGAGAAGAGCAAATGTTTTTGTTATTTAGTAAAAAAATTAGTGTCCTTGTGTTTCTTTTTTTTAAAAAAAAAAAAAAGGTGCTGGCAGGGAAGGGAGGTAGGATGGGTACTGCAAGCCTCAGAAACAAATGCAAACAGTGAGGTTTGCATTGAACTTTTCAGTATGTTTATGGCAGCAGTTTACAGTGAGTGAGTGTCATTAATTGCACAGACGTAATGGTGTCCAACCAAAGACCTTTGGTTTTCAAATTGGTGTTGGACAGAAAGTGATCTCAGGTTCCATCATACCCCTCGGAGGTGTTGGCCTGGGGAGCACAGTGCTGGCTTTTAGCTGTGTGATCTTCCACTTTTGAGGCTCAGAGTCGTGTTTTTGATGTATTCATCAGACACTGGGGTGATCTGGAAATGGTCAGCATTTCTGGAAACCGGGCAGCTGGTTTCCAGTCCCAGCGGGGGCAAGGGACTTACTGACTCATTTCTGGGTATGGGGTGTTAACCCCTGTGTCGCATCAAGCTCGGGCAGGCGTTGCCACACCCCGGGAAGGAGGAGGAGGAGGTGCACGGGCGGGAGCTGGCACCAGAGGGTTGAGATTGCGGCTGGGAGAGGCACTGAACTCTTGCTAAGGAGGCCGGTGGTAGATGCAGCTTTGGCATAGCCAGGGCGGTCTGCAAGCAAGGATGGGCTCTATACATGCTAGACAAAAGGGCTGGCAGGCGGCCAGGGGCTCTGCGAGGCAGCAGCAGTGTGCTTGTCCTTGGGGGTGAGTGTCCTTGGCGTGGGGCCGGAAGGGCCCTGCCATTGTCAGCCTCCTCTTGATTGCCCTGCAGGCCTGGAGGGGGGATCTGTTGTGTGTTTTGTTTGTCATCTTTTGTTTGCAACTTGAAGCAATCCTGCAGAGGGTAATTGTGCTGTTTGTTTCTGACAGCCCTAGCGGAGCATCCTCTGTTGTTCATCAGGCCTTGCTAGTGTGTGTGGGAACCTGCAGAGGGAGGCCAAGCTGGCCACGGGTCCCTTTGCCCAGCGTATCCAGAGCCCAGCGGTGTGCCTGGACCAAGGAGAGTTGGGGCAATGGCCGGCCCCGGCCGTGCTGTCTGCCAAAACACCACTCTGCAGCTGGGGCTGGCTCCTTCCCTCCAAACTGCATTGCTGGGTGGTCGCTGGGGATGGGCAGGGGAGGACCCTGCCAGCTGGGTGCAGACCAGCCCGAGCTGCCCCAGGAGCTGCTAGGGCGGCAGAGGAGCAGCAGCCCAGGGAGGCTGCAGCTCACCACCCCGGTGTTGCCACCAAACACTTCACACCATGAAATCACAGCCACAGGAGGTGAAGCTGAGACCTAGCTCTGGGTCACCTGTCAGGGCTGAGCCTGTATGGTGGCTCTGTCCATCCCTGGCTTTATACCCAGAAAAGGGACACGTTCCTGCTGGGAGTAACTTCTGGGGAAGAAAAGGGGCACCATGGGAAAAGCCAACACTTCCGTATGGCCCAAATGGCACACACTGGCACCCTGGGCCTGCTATGGGACCCTGTTGTCCCACTGTGTGCCCACAGGGCACTCCAGCCCTGCCTGAAATGTGAGGGATGCTGAGGTCACCATCCACGGCCCAAAAAACCTATCTCCTGAACATCACCTCATTCCTGACAAGGAGGAGAGCTGCTGGGCTGCCGGGCTCCACACAGTTGAAAGCTCACGCCGGATCGCTGCATTTGTCACTGCAGACCCCGTTGCAATCGGGCGGCCGTAGGGGCCAGTCCTGACTCTATCAATTGGCAGAGGCCCCTATCTCGGGCTCGTGCAGGAAGTGTGCTGACACGTGAGAGGGTCGAAATCAGTCACGTCCTGAGAAGTACGAGCCGCTTTCCAGTTTGCAAGCAGCAGGGTCCCCTCGGTGGTTTGCACCTCTCCAATTATTTTTAAAAACGTTTTGATATGCTGCCAATTTAAAGAGATGCGGTTTCCGTCAGCCTTCTGCTCTTTTTAACGCTGGGATTTCTAACATACTGATTTATAAATGGTTTGCATTTTGATTTAAGAGTTTTTCTTTCCCCCACCTTGGTTTTGCTTTGCCTGTTTGGCACAGAATGGTACAGCTCTCTGCCACGCACCCAGCCCCTGCAGCTTTTAGTCTATATTAAAGGCATGAGGAGCCCTGCTGACTTGCCAGGGGGCAAGCCCCACTTGAAGGGGCTCTCAGGTACCACTCTTAATTCAGGGAGTGTGTGTACCCCATCCTGTTCACATCACCTAGTTGCAAGGACCAAATCTAATTCAGAGGGATCGGGAAGAAACAGGTTTGACACCCATCATCTGCAGCATGTGGAAATCCCTTGTGAACTTAATTTTCTTGCCCTAGAACTTCCCCTTTTTTTTTCTTTTTGTGCTCATCTCCAGCCCTTAAAAATCGACTGTGAAGATCTGAGCTACGTGATCTTTCTGTGTCACTGTTCTGTGATACATTAAGATGACTTGCAGTTTTCCCTATTTTCCCATTGCCTTTTTTTTCCCGTAGAAATGCTGAGGGTGCTCTGCTGTTACTTAAAAGCTTGTTTTACTGTGATCTCTCTCGTCTTAATTAAAGTGTTAAGACTGGTGCATTTCTAAGAAAGATATCCCTTCTCCGAAGTGCTGATCTAGCATTAAAGCTATATAAGCATTAAAAATAAAAACATGCTAGATTGTAGACTTTCTAACTAAGGTCTTGTCCACAGGAGTCAGGTGTCTCCCTTCTCCTGTACCTCCTGTGATGAATGTTAGCGATTTTTCTTGCCTCTAGGACTAGAAAAATTGCATTTTGAATGCAGAAAACAATCAGAAGCCTTATCACCTTCCTTTATGTATATATTTTTTTTAAATTCAAAAACACTCCAGGCATTCTCTATGGATAAAAAAGGTATATCTTTCATAGAGTATGTTCATGAATTAGCTGATATCAATTAATGCTAGGATTGTAATTTAATTGTTTATTTTTAATAGACTTAAAGAAAATTAAAAGGTAAAAGAATAATAATAGCAACTGTTGTGAATACATGGAACGGTACGGTTTTAAAACACTGTTAGAATATATGTGCGATATTAACTATATTCAGAGATTTTTTTGCACAGTATTTTGTGCTCACCATAAACTATTTTGATGCTGTTAACCTGCAGTACAGTATTGAGTGCTATTTTGTTGTAACTCAGTGATGAGACTATTGTGTGAACACAGTAAGTGTGTATTTATATTACTGACAGAGTTTATTGCATGCAAACCTGGGGAGATGCTCTTTTTCACGTGAGTTTGAAAGGGGAACAGGTAAATTCATAGCATATAAACCCAAATGGGGCTGTTAAATAGAAAGCCCCGTCTTCTGGCTTACAAATTCCCTGAACTTTGAATCTTTGGGAGAATAGTCTCAGGAAATATCAATACATGCTTTTTCTTATGCGCTTTCCTAACTGTCTACATGATATTGTCTAAATGCAGTCTAACCCAGGACAGGCTTTAAAATGTTCTTATGACATTTCTTATACTTATTGAGAAAACAATCATTAAGTCCTATGCCTCGTGTGTGTATTTGGTACCATTCGTTTCTCAGTGATCCTGTAGTTTAAAAGCATCAAAGATATGTGAAGCCCAATGCAGTCTTTTTTTTTTCTTTCTCTACAGACAAAAAGCCAAAAGATGTATAAGTGGCGATAAAGCAGAATGGATCTGGAAAAAAACATATGTGATACTATTATTGATAATCTTATCTAACTGATACAACAGAATCTAATTAATTATTTTAAAGTTAGTTTAAAAGTCTGTGGGGTTTTTTGTTTCTAATTTTGTTGTGGGAAAAGTCAGACTTTTGTCATGGTCTGTATTTTAACTGGACAAAGAGACAAAATGAGAACCAGTACTCTGAACTTCTTCAGATTTCTAAGCATTGTCTCTATGAGAAAGTGGCAAACTGGTTTGGAAACCTTCAAATGGTTTAGGAATATTAAGAATCTACTTTGGTTTAGAATTCTTTAGGCAAGGGATCAATTTAAATTAAAAAGACTGACAATGGGTTTTTTACTGGTTTAATTCTGTTTCCACATCTGTTTGCGTCATGTTTTGAAGCTTCTGGGAGCTGAAAACTAATTTTTTTTCACTGTGGTTTTGATTCTGGTTTAAATGCAGATCAAAAAAAAAAAAACTAAACCAATAATTTTGCAAATTTTCCTCGATATATAGGCTTTGTCTTGACTGAAATAGTTTTGATGTTGCATTTCTGTTTTCCAAGGCAACTACTTCACCGGTTTCACTGCCTGTTGAGCCTGAAAGCTTGTGGGAACAGCTAATTCCTAGCCCTGATTTTTGAATCCAGATTCTGATTTAATGCTAGTCCTGCTATCCTTCAGTCTGTCATCATGTTTCATTTTGCCTGGATGTGCTTTCTGAGCAACCTTGTATCTTTGAGGACAGACTGGTGATTGAAGATATGCATAGCTCTGAAGAGCTTTTGCAATGCCATTAAAGCTTTGTTTTCCTTTGATGAAAACTTCGCTTTGATACAAAAGCAACCTTTTGAGACATAACTGAGGAAACTTGTACTAAGCAGCTCAATGAGAAGTCCTGGGACCTGGAAAGATGGCTTTTGAAATAACTAAATGCTTGCTATTGTAGAAACCCATCACTGGGCTTGATGCCATCAGAAAGTGCTTTATTTTGTAAGGGAGCTCAGAAGTTGCAAGGGGAAGGTGGGGGGGACCAAAGGAGAATAGCTGGGACCTACCCAGAGAAGCGAGCCGGAGCAGAGCCCAGGGCAAGTTATCTCAAAGAGAAAGGACGGCTGAAATCTGTCCTTTTGTTTCACCTCCACTTCATTGCTGTTCTTTTTCCATTACTACTCTTTTACAGATGTAAAGTTCTTAAAAGTTTCAGAATCTTCTATAAAGCAATATATTCCTACTGGTTATTGCTAGCCTGAATAACGAAAGAAAAGAAAAAAGACAAACTTTCTTAAATTTAACTTCTACACCCACTTGTAACCTTTTGACTGAAACCAATAACATAACCCGTGAAACATCCTGCTGTATGAAAATCCCTCCATGCCACCCCACACACATTGCCAGGGTAGTTCAATTTCTGAACTCTCTGCAGGTAACTTTGTCCAGTCTTCAAACACACTTCAGCTTTGTGCTGAGCTCTGGGTTAGAAGTCAAGTTCAGAAATTAGTCCAGAGGGGCTGAGAGGGATCTAAAGCAGGGAAAGTTGCACTTCAGCTGTCCAGCTTCTTCTGAAGGGGCAAGTTAGAGCAGCATTAGGCTCATTGCACTTGCATTCGCTGCCAGGGATGTAGGATGAACCTCCTCAGTCATTACCTGCAAATTCGCAGTTGCTTTTCTCAAGGCTTCTTCGACAAACATATTCTCAATGTTGCAGTAACTGGTCTAGCACCAGAGTAGTAAGGTTTCCCCATACCTGCCGGTTCCCCTTCGATTAACAGATGTTACATCAGAAGGATGTTAATTTGAGTACGCTTCTAATATCTGTTTGAACTAGAACACATTTTTCAGGTATGTTCTTGATTTAAAGCTTTGAGGAGAAAAACTGAGCACATTTTCAGCTCATTACCTTCCCTCTATTGCAAGGGGCGTATGTCTAGCCTGAATTAAAGCTACTAACTTTGCCTTTTGCCTGGAAAAAAAAAAAGCAAAACCAAACCCCAACTTAAGTGTCCCTTCTTCTCCCAGTCTTTCACTGGTGTTTTCTACCTCCTTCGTTAGCACGTAGCCACACAGCAGGTTGAAGCAGGATTTGGCACAACTGAGGGAGCAGAAACTTCTGCTGCAGCAGTGGGATCTGCCTCCACCAGACCAGCTGGGGCTGGAGTAGAAACCTCCTCCATGGGCAGCAGATCTGATTTAGACCCCACGCTCCACCCACAACTCTTGCCAGGGGACAGAGGGGAGCACGTGGCCAGAGGGCTCTTAAAACTATGATAAATTAGCAAACAAAGCATACTGTGAAAGTGGACATTGGTAATCCAGTCTTGTTTAGTGGTATTATCCAAGAGCACCTTCCCTCAGCTCTTAGTCATAGCACGGTGTTGTGCCTTTGCAAACTAAATTAAACAGCCCTCTGATGCTAAAAATCTAGTTGACAAGGTGCTTAAGCTGCTGGAGTGTATTGAGTATAATAAGGTCAATTTGTCTAGCTAAGGTAATACACTCCCCTGCCGAGACTCAGGTCAGAATAAAGGTGGTAGAAATTTTGTAGCAACTCTGGTTGAGGAGGGGAAATAACATTTACGGTGCATTTATATCACTGTAGCTGCATTTGCATAAGAGATCTTCCTGACATATGTCTGTGAAAAAACAGACTCCCATGGTTACTACTTCCAGGTTTAGACCAGGCTTCAGAGGAACTGAGAGAAGACCTGGCTGCATGGACAGCTGTGTGGGAACCAGCTGCTGATCTACGTGTTGCCATCGGCCACTAAACCCTGCCCATTTTTCTATTGGGTTTTACTTTCTTTTTCCCTAGATTGTGCATCCTTGTAACAAAATGGATTCAAACAACTGTGAAATGACTTCTATTAAAACTATGTGAGAGCATAGCACAGGGTCAGTTTCAGAATGTATTTTCTTAAATGTGAACCACCTAAAGTAGCACCATTAGTCTAGAGTTTAGCTCTGCTATGGTCTTATTCCAGCTTGCCAGTGCCGATGGGCAATGAATTTGCCTTTCGTAGTTGCTTCATTTACTTAGGGCCAGGCTGCTGTGCCTTTTGTGCTTTAGCTATGCCACCAGAATTCAAAAACATGGTCATGACAAAATAGCCTAAACCAGCGCTGTTTTGGTGACTCACATCACCGATCCGCTGCCTCCGAAACAGTGGTTGGTATCTCCACCTGAGGCAAAATAAAGGGAAACCTGCCTCCTGCCACCATGGGCGCTTAAGGCAAAGCGTTTATCTTGAAGCAGGGATAAAAGCAAAACCCGTTCCCAATAACTTCTCCTGGGAGAAGTTGTGTCTGTGCCTACTGAGGCTCAGGGGCTGCTGCTGTCAGGCAGAGACCAAGGAAAGCGGCTGAGACAGAGCACCCAGGCTGCCTCATGTCTGCTAGGGGCTGTCAGACTGCTTTAGCTGTGTTAGTAACACGTTATAGTTTAAAGCTTCTCGCTTGTGCTTTTTAAATGTCATATCTGAAATCCTCTGCCAGAAGCACACTCACCAGAAGCAACCTCTAGTTTCGATAGACAATAGTTATGCCAAATTTCAAGATGACCATATTTTTAGCTCCGTATCTGCACTTCTGTCATTGCTGCTGTTCTTCAGTGCCTCTGGGCCTGTACACAGAAGAGATGGAGGGGAGCATCTGACAGCAGTATTTCACCAGGACATGTGAAATCAGTTAAATACCTCTCAAGAAATATTTCTGCTTTTATCCAAGACAATGTGAGAGTTGCAGACAAAGGTTAAGCCCATGGAAATGGTGGTTAATACCTGATTCCTAAAAATATGACTAGCATCAGTAAAAACGAGGCATAGATGACATAGCTGTATGCAGGTTGTGTGTGATGGATGTGAACCAAGCTGTGCAGAGCAGGAGGTTATGGGGAGGGAATCCAAAGGAAGCTTCTTGATGTCACTCACAAGCCTGGTAATGGTAGTGTCCTGAATGGTGTCAGCCTTTGCATCCCTCTTCCACCTCTTTCATGAGAGGATAAGTTGTTTAGAATGGCACAAAAGCCACACCTGTGGTTCTGTGGTGGATTTGAAGAGGCAGCCCAAGGAGGGATGTTTTCAGGTGTGCCATCCCTGTGGTGACTTCTCTCAAGTGTGGTTGAGTGGTGATGCAGTCTATCTCATCCACTCCAACATCAATAAACAGTGAAGGAGCACTGCAAACAGTAAAGCAAATAAAGTACAGAGGCAGAAGGAAACCCAAGAATAGCTTAACTTGGGCCCAATTTTTATTCTGTTATTAGGTCTAACTGATTATTCTTAGCACAAAACATGGATGTGCCCTTGCATTTAAAACTCAGTTAAATATGTGGTTGTGACCATGTGTTTCCAAGAACAGAGAAACATCTTGTAGCATGCAGTTAACTTTTCAAACAACAGAAGAGAGAGGCACCCCCCAAAAGAAGAGAAGCCTCGGCATATAAATATGGCTGAATTCCTCTGATTCCTGTAAGAAATCCGTAAAAATAAATAGTAGTTAGGAAGCTGATTGGATCTGATCTGCCTTCAGGATAAACCTGAGGCCACTGACTTGACTGAATGGCTCCATCACTGTACATCAGTGGTGTTTGGGAAATTTATTTTGCTGTTGCCTTTTAAGTCATGCCTAAGTTAATTTTGTGATACCCCCTCACAAAGTAGGCAGTGGGAAGCCTAAGAAATTTTGGGAGACCTTCCAGCCCTGTCCTTCATTCTGCTCTTCTGCACACGCATCTAATGGCCATCTCCGCTCATACAAGCAATAGTTTGTGGATGAACCTTGAAGTCATTTCCTATTTAACTCTGGAAAAGCTTTTACAGGGATGAGGAGATAGGGAGAACACAAGAATTACATGTGTGTATATATGGCAATTAAATCTTTCAAGCTGTATAAGTATACAAAGTATATTTCCTTGAGAAAGCTCTGTGTTCCTGCTTCCCCTAATGAGAAGTGTGTCCAGTTTGCCATTTCCCTCAACTCTTCCTTGAATGCTTCCATGCATAAACCAGAAGAGTGCGGCATTTCCCCTCACTTGCACGGCGGGGAGTGAGAGTCTCCAGGCCTGCTGAGAACCTAAGGTGTCTGGACTCGAGCCCTTATTTCAGCAGAAAAAATGAGGGCAAGAAGAGGCTGACGAACCCTGTTATCAAATAAGTAAGAACTCGGCGCTTCATCTGCACAATGCTAAACATAGGAGAAGTTAGCTGTTGTTCACTGGTGCGTTCAGACTTTCAGGATATGCAAAAATTGTGTCTAACAACCTTCGGAACAGAAGTGTAGCAGCTATTTCGGGTTGGGAACATTATGCTGCTGTTGGTTTTGCATGGTGCAAACAGGTAACCATATCCTGAGAGAGGAATCATTGTGTTCAGAAGGTATTTATTTTTTACTGTGAGAATCTTTAAACATGCAGTGTTTATTTATCCTTTAAACTGTGAGTGCATCTCTCCTTCCCAGCTAAAAATTGTCCATGTGACACTGTCATTTAGCACTTCCAACAGTGTTGGTAATACAGTGCATCTGTCATGAACAGGATTACAATTTGGTTTCACACCTCAGTCACCTCTTAAATCTTTAACAATAACAAAATCACGAATTGTGGGCAGAATACAAATGTATTTATCTCTTCTAACCATTTGAGATGTTTCAGGGCTTCCTAAAATTCCAGTGTGAGAGCAAGAGGCCTGTCAAGAGATAATAAGGCACACATCTTGAGTTAATTCTGATCTAATCAAATCAGATTTGATCTGATCTAATCTAATGTCTGTCCAACTAGTAGGACTTCATTATGCTATCTGCAGACATGATGCTCACACAATGGCTTGGGAAGTTACTCCCTGCTTTAGCCATGTGTCTTTTGATAGCTCTGCTGCTTAGTCCTTGATTTCTGCCTTCAGGGATTGTGCTATGGAAAGGGAGGCAGATTGCTCTGACACTGGTATGAAGACATTGCATCATGTCTAGAAGCAGCAGATTTGGTTCTTTTAGGTGATCCACTCCTCTGTAGAGAGCTGATGCAAGAGGAATTTTAATGGTAACAGCTGGACTGGTCTAAGGAAAATAGCAAGGGGGAGGCAATACCTGTTACTAGCTCAAATGATAGAAAAAAGGGATAAGCTTTTGGGCATATCTTTTTTTTTTTTTTTAAGTCTGTTATTGCCAGCTGCCTTAATTGGTCTAGTAAAAATCATGACTTGTCCCTGCAGAGCTTTCCTTGCTTGCAGTAGCTGTGGCTGTTGCATTCTTCTGTGGCTTCTCAATTTCCTTGGCTCTGAAGAGTTGTCAAGTCACTGGGAGATATGTCAATTCACTGGGGGGGGGGGGGTATGACAGACCTGCAGGGCCACCATCTTCATGGTCAAAGTGGAGCAGGTTCTGATTATATGCTGTGTGGCCACCATGATACATACCACGCGTATGCTGCAAGGCTGCTGGAGGCATCCAGAGGACCTGCGTTTCCTACTGGTCTTCCACTTATGCTATGGCAAAGCACAGAAACAGGGCTTATTTATCACAGATTTCAGCTGATTTATGGCTAAGCATATGTGTAAATGCTTTGCTGAACTCTTCTTTGTGAAGACTGTTTGCTGACCTGAGCCTATAGAGCCCTAATCCTTCTGTGCAATAACCTAAGCGAGGATCTTCAGCACGTGTCGCACTCTGTGCAGACACCTTGTCTGCGTCCGTCTGAGTCAAAAAAACAGTGGCAGGGAAAATCCCTGGGATGGGAACTCGGTCATCTGTGCTGGTACCCCGTCCAAGCAGGCAGCAGCCCTCCCAGCAGGTTGCAGGCAGTGCTTGGGAGCCAGCGTAGGCCGTTCCCAGTGACCAGACCGGAGGCAGCCACATCGTTTTGGAAGAGAAGAGCAGCTGGTAGCATAGACGCAGGCCATCCTGTGCTGGCTGGCCTCAGTGGCCAAGAGCAGTCCCCAGCAGGCTTAATTTAAAGCTGTACAGGTACAGGTTTAAGGCTGAAGTATCTTTGTGTGACAGTGGGATGGCAAATAGTTTTTCATGCCAAATATTGATGGGTATTTAATATATACTTTGGGTACATGCTGTGACCAGGGAAGACTGCCTACTGATGTTGTGTGAGTGCTCCTGATTCCTGCAGTGCTGTGGTGCGGTATGAGCACGACAGAGGAGAATCACAAGTGTAAAGTGCTTTAAGATCACACTCTAGCAACTTTTACCAGAAAAATACTCTTGATTAGAAGTGTGATTTTTTTTTTTTTTTTTTTTTTTTTTCCTTCCCCCCCCCTTAACAGCATTTCTGTACTACCAAAAGCCCTTTGTGGATATGGTTATGCTAAAGGAAAAGTAAAAGCTTTGGCCAGTATAACTTAGTTTGGGGTATCTGTGTAAGCTGCACTGTCAAAAGCCTGGTGCTGTAGGCAGAAGCAGCTCTTCACATGGAGGGCATAGGTACACCAGTCAATGTTGCCTGGCATTCTTCTTCCAGCACAGATTTATCCATTCTTTGCAGCACTACCGAATTTTCCATTATAAGCCATTTTTGCATGGATTTCCATGGGTGGCTGGAAGGAGTTGTCTGTTCCCAAACTGCTGTCAATTCCTGTGACCCTCCCTGCCGACAGCAGTGCTGAGGTATGGTCTGAGCGCAGGGAGGTGTTGAGGACTGCTGCTTGCCTCTCCACGCCTCAGCTCACGACCACCGCCGCTCAGCCGCATGGCAGCATCCCTCTTCCCTGGGTGGGTAGCATCAAATCCCTCACTAAGCCTGCCCCAGGGGGTCAGGTTACTCTGAGTTGGCCTTGCAGCAGAATTGTATTGTTTGGTTTTCCACTCTGTTGGTAACTTGGCTAAACTCAGGTGTAATAGTTATTGAGATGAGACGAGTCAAAAGTAAGACGAAAATAAACAGAGAAGTTAGGAGTACTTTATTGAATAAATAAGGGGTAGGCTGCATGATTTCTGAGCTACATGAGTATTTGAACTAAAAGAACGGTGCGAATACCTGACTTTATTGGGTCATTTCATTTTGTGAGTGCTCACACAGCCTCAGCTGCAAAGGCTGGATCTACAGCTGGCAAAACACTTGTTATGCTGAATTTTCAGTTCTTTTCTGTTACCAAAGAATTACTTGTTCACTGATAATAGATGCTGATGGAGAACCTTGTATAGGTGTTTCTGGGAAGGTGTTTCTGGGAAGTGCTGATAACAAACTACGTGTTCTGGGTCAGATCAAAGCTCCATCCAGGCCAGCTTACCGTCTACCCAGCAGAAGATGCCCAGAGAAGAATATAAGAGCAGGGAAAGCCTATATTGATCCTTTCCCAGAGGACTTCCATAGCCTTAATAAATTATGGCTCAGCCCCATCCCTAAGCCTAAGACATGACCTTGATATTTGTTTTTGGACAGGTATAGTGCTGCTCAGAAACGGTCCAAAAATTGGATCGAAGTCTCCTTTTATAATCTTCAAATTAGAAATTTTAACAGTTTAAAAAATAAAAAAGTAAGACAGTTTGCTGCTTTCAGCCATAGTGCAGCAAACTGTCTTCTGATTTGTCTAGACTGAACTCTAAGTCCAGCTAGAGTTTAAATAAAAGTTAGAGCTCTGCTGCAAGCCCATTTCCAGGGAGATGCATGGTTGTGTTAACGGCTGTTCCCTATCCTATGTGTAGAAATGTTTTGTCTGTCTGTCTTCCTAATACACTACTCTACATGAAGTAGAGGGAAGAAACACTGCAGTAAGAGATTTGGGTGGGAGGGGGAAGGAATGATAGAGGCAGGAGAAGAAAACAGAGAGAAGAGGCAGCTCTTGGGGATAATTAAAAATAATTAAATAGAGTAGGAAAGTAGGAGTAAAGGTAAAATTCCTTTCATCTAAGTGCTGGGGCAGTTTGTCCTTAACTCTGCCTGTGGGGTGCTGCTGAAAGGGAAGCCCCATTTCCCCCACCCTGGCCCAGATGAGTGCACTGAAGGGGGTCCACAGTGGCTGTGGGACTGCTAGATCCCCTGCACGAGGGAGGAGAGGGTGTGTGGACAGGAGTTTTGGCAGCTCTTGGTTCAGCTTAGTTGTAGCATCAAGCTGCATATTGGACATTTAGAGATAAGTGAAAGCCAAATACCTCAGAGTGTCTCTGCAGTCAGTGGAGAGAAGTAATGCCTCTCGTGATGGGGTGAAACCTCGCCTCTCTCCTGTGGCTATGAAGAGTGCTTCAGGCAGGCAGCTGAGAAGTCTCAATAAGATGCCTAACATCAAGTAGACGAATCCACCTCCTTCTCCAAGGAAATCCTGTGTGCAGCAGAAGAACTCCTGGAAGTGCCCTGTATGTAGTAAAAGAAAAAGACAAATCAAAAGAGACACGATAACTGATACCATATTCTATTACGGATTACATAGGGTTTACTATGCAAGCACGATGAGTCTGTACACATGCACGCTCACTTGTGCCTCTGGTATGAGCAATAGACACTCACATGCTCATATATGTCTGGTATGAAGCACACAGGGCATAAAAGGAAAACTCTTCTGTAAGCAAATTTGTCAGTGTTTGGATCCTGCATTAACAATGCTGTAGGACTACCGACAGGTAGGTGGTGCCGGGAAGAAAAATAACATGACTGTTATATTTCCCATTTCTGAAAGGGCAAATTGATACCCCTGTGCCAATACACCAGTGCCAGTAAGCAGGCAAACGTCTACTGCACATGCAGGAGATAGAGCACAGCAGGGAACCGCAAAGCTGGCACTTAGCGGATTGCATGTCAGCCTCTTCTCAGTGGGCTTTGCAAGCCCATCAAGGACAGAGATAGAAGAGAGGGGATTTTGCCTCCTACTGAGAGGCTGTGAGTGCAAAATGTAGATACATGAATGCTTTTCTCCTCTGCAGTAGACATGTTGCATGAAAAAAGAGTCTCGAAAGCAAAGGGTAATGGGAACAGTTACCTGCCCCATGTGAAATGTTCACCCTGTAGCGTAACAAAACACTTCAGAGAAGACTAGTTGAAAGGGTTTGGGCAGAATTGTGTTTTTTTACATGCTCTCTATCTGAGAGATGAAAGATGGGTCAGTGTCCTGCTCACAGGTCAGGACTCCACTGTACCAGCAGACTGACAGATTCCCAACAGAAAGACACTCCTCATCTTGGAGAACTCGTGGTCTGACAGCTGAACAAGAAGCTCCAAAGAGAGAACCAGGTATGTGAACCCGTCAGAAACAGTGGGGTGTTTCTGCTCGGCGCTCTGGCTGCCTACTTACCTAATGAAGAAGTGTGGGTTGCGAATGAAATTGTTGCTCTTTGCTGTAGCTTTGTGGAAATGTATCTCGTCGAAGCACAGAGTTAAGAATGATAAGGGTGAGTGCTGGGGAATTAATTAACCTGGTCACACTCATGCGGGATGAAAGGCACGAATCGGAGCGGCGACTGGGTTACAAGCCCCAGGGCAGGTGGTGACATGTCTGTCATGCGTTGGTCTCATATGTGGGCTGGATGTGTCTCTGGCGCTTAATGTGCCTTAAATGTGCCCTTGTGCTGGGCATGGGGAGGGAAGATGACTCTTGAATAAGAGCCATCACCTTTGACATAAAAACCTGGCCATGAAACCTGTCAATGAAATTGCATATTAGAGAAGGGACAGCTACAGCCCTAGTCCGAAGAAGGCTGCATGGCTGCAAGCAGGTCATGTAGGGCACTAAACGAGCTGTACAAGCACCTGCATGGCAAGGCTGCAGCGCCGCAAATCCAGCGAGCTGCGCTTGCTCTCACCTCTCCTGGCCATAAACCCCTAAGGTCTGATTCTTCTGGCTTTACGCTCTGTGTAATCATTAACACCGCTTCCAAGAGTTTGGTTAGTGGGTGTAAAATACTACCAATTAGTAAGGCATCATTTTACCACCACTTCACACCGCTGTAAAATGAGAACGTAGGTTATGGAGCAGCAAAGAACTGAGCCCTGAGTATTCACTTCATTAGAGGATCAGTTGCTGTATGAATGGGAAATAATAAGGGCAAATCCATCCGTGCTGGAATTACACAGGCTGCCTGAGCTTGGGCTAGATGGTTTAATGGAAAAGGAGAGCAATAGAATTGGAAAACTATTAAATGAATATGCAGTGCCAGTGAATTTGGAGCAGGGAGTGAATTTTACTTCCCATTTTCCTGCTCCTATGTGAAACTTCAAGCAACACCCTGCTCTACTGTGTTTAAAATAATTTGTATAAATATGTAATATATGCACACACAAACGTGTGTATGTAGGTAGTGTAAATATATATTTGGAGATTACACTATGCTCAATATGTTTTCCAGGGTAAATCTGTTTGAAAGAAAAGTTCTTTTGCCCTTTCATGTGGATTCTCACGCTCTTTGCATGTGTCTTGCCTGTGGAATGTAGGTACTTAAGTTTATTTTTTTCCTAGTTTAGTTTGATTTTGGGTACTCTTTTTTTTTCTTTTTTTTTTTTTTAGGTCTGCTTTGCCGTAGGCCCTGAAAACAATAATAAAAAAATACCGTGGCAGTTGCTTCCATGTGGTTTGCCAAAGGGGTGTTAAGAAATTTTTCTGGTTGTTCTGTATGTGTGAGCTGCAAAGAGGTGATAAATTGCTGAAGGAAATTAAAGTGGGGGGTTGAAGCTAAAGTTTTGTACTCTTGCGATTTGGGCAGTCTTGGATTACAAGCTGCTGGTTGTGTTGGAAATCGAAAGGTTAGTTGCTCTTCCTGACTTACCCAGGAGAGCTGCAAAGACAGATTAATAGATAAAAACATCACACAGCCTCTGGTGCTCTCTGTGCTTGGTTTGCTCAGGTGCTGGAAAAAGAAACCATGGTGTATCAAAGAGGAGCAGCTAAAGTGGTAATTCTAATACTTTGGACAAGCAGTCATCTCTAATCGTGGAGATTCCCACAGACCGGGGCTCTTGCGCTGCCCTCCCCCTGCTGCAGTGCGGAGGCACCCAGTGCCTGCACCCATCGGACGTCGGCTCCTCCTGTGTCACTCACTGGCTGGCAGCGAAGGCGGCTGGGTATCAGCTCAAAAGTTGTTTCCTGGATTCTTTCAAGGCTGTTTAGCAACTAGTGCCTCTCGGTGAGTGACGCTTTGCTGCGAGTGGGGAATTCATGGCTGCTAGAGTGCCGGTCACAGCTCGGTTATTTTGCTTTACCTTACAGTGCCCTCAAGGCACCCGCCCTTTCCAAAATGAAGGTATTTTTCATTTATGTGTTCATCTGTGGTGCTGCTTCACAGGTCCACACGAAGACGTTTTCTTTCCCTCTCCTTCCCCCAAGTCCTGGGCTGTTGCCGTTTTGCCTTCAGCATCATCAGCTGAACAGAAGTAACACCGGCTCTTCAGCTAGAACTTTGGGTCCAAATGTTTTGCAATGCCTTGCGAAGGAAGGGAAGTCTTGTGGGCTCTGGGTTGCAGGTGGGGACACCAAAGTGCAGGGCTGTGGCAGGAGTAACCCTGCATTATTCAGTAGCAGGCAAGGAAGCCTGGCCAGGGCAGGTGATGGCTCAGAGCAGCATGTGGTTGCGCTGCTAGCCAGGACCTTCAGTCTTTGCTGCAGTATCTTACTTTAAATCTGCCTGAAGCTTGCTTCAAACCCAGCTCCGACACTGGGCTGAGACAGGCACTCAAAGCTGCCCGCAGCCATGTGCGACGTCGCACGGGCTGCTGCTGCCCTGCTCTGCTGCTCAGGGTGGCTCCTCGGCCACAGCACCACTGTGAGAGACCAGCATCTGCAGCCATAGTTCACAGTCCGGCCCCTTACTGCAAGCTCGTTTTTTCTATCCTCAGTGGCTATAACCTGGGAGCCGGTGAGGTGCAAGCCCATCCTGCTGCACGCTTTTGTGGTGGGGGCAGAAAGGCAGGGACAGTAACGCCTACAACCCCCAGCATGCCTCAGATGTCTGACTCCTGGCAGTCCAGCTTGCACAGATTTTCCTGGCCTTGCTGCAATGGGCAGGACCGAAGAGGAGAGCGGGATGTGTCTGCTGAGATCAGCTGGATGTAGTGATGCAAAGGGGCAGGGGTTTCCCAGGCTGATATTTAGACTGGAGCTGCAGTGTTGATGTCCCAAGTCTGCCACTTTCTTGTGAGACTATCACTGCTTGAAAGAACCATATTTTTTGTTGTTTGCAAGGCTGTGAAAATACACACGTGCACAAACACGTATCCAGGATGAGGCTGAAGTGAGACACTAATGCTCACCTTCCTACAAACATGTGCGCGACTTAGGCAGCGGCTCACCCGTGTGCAGCCTGGCATAGTGTACAAGAGAGCTGCTGCCAAACATTGCTGGGCAAGGGGATCCCGGCCACTTTGGGTCAGCTCCAGCACGTGGCAGTGCAAAGGCACATACTTGCCCAGCTGCAGAGAGGGTGCATGAAGGAGGAAGAGGATTGCATCTGTCCTTTTTCTCTTGTATGCCTTGGCCCCATGAAACACTCCACAGTGCTGCTGCCTGGTGAGGAGTGGGCTGAAGACCCAGCGCAGTAGGTTGTGATGTCTAGCAGGTCAGGAATGACCTGTGCAGAGGTTAGGAACGAACGAGGAAGCAGGCACCTCCTCCATCCCTCCAGGAAACAGGAATTAAAAGTGGGGGGAATCACCCTTTAACCTACCTGCCCTGAACATCTTTGTTAAAATATTGATGTTTGACAAAGAAAAGCACTCTATTAAGGCAAGCTTACAAAGCTATTCAAAGCAGCAATGGCAAAACATTAAAACTGAAAGTAACAGCATGCTGCCCTCAAATCGGCATCGTTTGCTGTTCGGTTCTGAACCGTGGGCCCTTGTGAAACACCAGCTGCATGGGGGGAATGAGGTGGGAAAGGGTGGGAGTTTCTGTGAGCACAGACAGTGCCACACTGCCACGTCTGTTGCACTAGCACTGGACACGGTCATGGACCATCTCGAAGGGTCTGGGAAGACATGTCCAATCATGGAACACGAAAAAAAGAGGAGTGAAAAAACATGGTGATGTCCAATTGGATGATGTCGGGTCAGCCAGCGTGAGTTGTAAGTACATGTGGTAACCAGTCCACTGACCAGCCAGAGCTCACATTTTGCTCACAACATCATTTGTCCAACAGTTGCAAGTAGCAAACCACTATAGTCAAAATTAAGTTGTTCCTTCATAGAAACAAGGAAGGGAAGCTTTGTTTTATTAATAAATGTACCACAAATACTGCACTCTGCCTTTGCACAATACAGTGTAAACTTGCTTGTAATTTGTGCTGGAGGGGGGAAGTCAGCTCCGTGTCTCTACTTCATTGTAAACTTATACTTGACATCCTTTCCTTGCATTGATCGCAGCTTTGATATGCATTAGTAAACATTCATGACACCGACATTAATACTGAGTGAGCTTATAGTGATTGTTATATTAGATACTAAAGTCATGAGACCATGATTGATAGTGTTATCTCAACACCTTGCGTAGAGATGCAAGGATGATTTGGTGACATATTATCCTTGACACATGACACATAGAGACCATGCTTCAATCAACATGCCGTGCCTCTGGGCAGCTTGATGTTACAGCCTCTGCAGGGGAATGCCACAGCCTGCAAAACAGCCTCCTTTGCAACTAGTGGTGATGGCAGGGCTATGGAGACTCTGGGAAGCAAGAAACCAGGCCTGGTATTCAAAAATCAAATACACCAAAATATAACAAGTTTCCTGCATGATTGGTGATGTTTCATTTCATTCATGATTTCATTTCATGTCTTATGAGGAGCGGCTGAGGGAACTGGGGTTGTTCAGCCTGGAGAAAAGGAGGCTGAGGGGAGACCTCATCGCTCTCTACAACTACCTGAAAGGAGGTTGTAGCGAGGTGGGTGTCGGTCTCTTCTCCGAAGTAACAAGCGATAGGACGAGAGGAAATGGCCTCAAGTTGCGGCAGGGGAGGTTTAGATTGGATGTAAGGAAAAATTTCTTTACTGAAAGAGTGGTGAAACATTGGAACAGGCTGCCCAGGGAAGTGGTGGAGTCCCCATCCCTGGAGGTATTTAAAAGACCTGTAGATGAGGTGCTTAGGGACATGGTTTAGTGGGCATGGTGGTGTTGGGTTGATGGTTGGACTCGATGATCTTAGAGGTCTTTTCCAACCTCAATGATTCTATGATTCTATGATTATTTGCAGACATGTCTAAGTGAGTCAGAACCTGCTTTTCTTTTAATTATTTATTCTGCAAATAAATTGGGGAGTAATAATCCTGGTGGCACCGTTGGCAGTAGGCCTGGGCATAAACCCATCATAATTTGTGTCATTTCATTTTAATTCTGCCTTAAATCACTCTGTTTAACTAAATTCTAGTTGTCCTGATTTACTTGAGCATGGTGTGCCCATGCAATGTACCTCAAAATATGTGGCGGTAATGAGCAAATACCAATGGGGTGATGTTGTGATCAATAAAATTATGCCAGGTATGAAAAAAGCTACATTATTATTATTTGTTTAGAAGTAGAGTCAGGATGTGTTTTCATAAGCAGTAGTTCAATCTGGTTTTGCTGCAAGCAGGATCTGGCCTTAGCTGTCCCTTGACAAAGAAACGTCAGGTTTTGTCGCTGATGTCGTTCTTCTGAGAGGAAGGAGATGTTGACAAACCTTTCCCAGTGGTAAGTGCAACTGGTTGTAACATGGAGAAAATATTGGTGGAGGTGCTGCTTCACACAAATGAGACTTCAGGCCCAAGCTCCTTTTCAATCTCTTGAGACGATCGTGTGTTTTAGTGATGTGGATGTGCCTGTCATGTGAGGTGAGCGCTGACTTTTGGCTATACCAATGGTAACGAAGGGTTACAGAAATGCTGAAACTCAAAAATACAAACACAAATATCAGGCCTCCAGCCCACCCACTGGGTATTTCTCATTGTCAGGTGAATGGATGAGAACTGTCATGATAAATGTCATGTATCTTGTGGGTTGTTCCACAATGGTGATGGGGGAAAAAGGGAAGGCGCAGAAAGGAGAAAGCCGGGGCTGCCTGTCTCTACTTGGGAAAATAACAAGCCTTTCATTAGAAATGCCTTTAAAAATGTTATCTGGAATTTATAAGAAACTATGGTTGGTCCTGAAAATACTGGGTTTTGATGCATCACCGGTGAATATCAGATTGCTACCAGGGCTTTGAGCACACCGACACTTCAGGCTTGGTGGCAAATAGGCAAGTACACAGGTAAATGCTGGGCAGGTGGGAGGGTGTTCCTGTGCTCAGCCCACGCTGGTCGCTGCTGGCAAAATGGTTTTCTGTCCTTGCAGATAGCTGCAGGCTTTGATTCACAGTCCCTGACATTTAATTGCCAAAATGAAAACCATATATATATTTATTTATTTATTTATTTATTAATCTATAGATATATATAAATATAAAAATAAATAAAAATTCCTGCATTGCTCAAAATACCATTACGTATGGGCAGGAATATTAACATAAGGCAGGACCAATAGCAATTTAATTTTCCAGGTTGCAAATTGTGGTGAAAAAGGCTTGCACGCAATTCCTACCTCTCCTGATGCCTCCATATAAAGGCAGACAGCAGCAAACCTCCTAAATCACCCCAGAGTGACTTGCAGGAGCTAACGAGTCCTCAAGGATTTACAGTGCAGTATGCAGACACTAGAGTTTGCAGAAGCAGCATTGATCCTGTTAGGAGAGTTAAATTAGGACTTTGGTCCTACCTCGTTATTTACTTTAGTACGAAAACTTGCACATGTGATGTAATTTTTATACCTTTGTGGCTATTTTCACATGACCATTTTGAGGGAGTCTCTTCTATGGTCTCCTCTAATGCCTCTTGCCACCTCAGGGTGGCAAAAACTACCCTGCGGCACAACATAAGCATCAGCTATAGCTCTGTGTGTGTGCGCAGGCTTTGGTTAGGTACGGTGACTGTGGTAAACGGCAGCGATTTTGCTAACACTGTGCTACTGTGTACATGACGTTGGAAGTTACTATGGGCTAGTGCCCAAATTTGTAGTGTCATGGGTAGTAAGTACGCACTCTTCAAAGCCGCCTGTACTCAGGGAACTTTCAGTGGTTTCACTTAAAATGAGTTTCATACTGGGGAAAACTGTACAAGTACTTGGTTTCAGTTTAAATGCTATTTTAATGTCATCTGGGGGGGGGGGGGGTGTGTTTTTTGGGGTTTTTTGTTTTTTTGTTTTTTTACTGAAATAAGTGAAATGAAATGAAAGGTGTCTGCCTACAAGCAATGTGCTGGATGCCCCGGCACAGGCATCGGGGCCTTTGATTTGCATAGAGGTGTTGTGTTTTGTTAAAGCCTGTCAGTCGGTGTGATCGGAGGTGAGTCCCAGGCACACCGTAACATCACAGCTCAAGGGATTTGTCCTCGGGAGCCAGAGCTGCGGCCACTGAGAGAGGAAGAGCCAAGAACAGAGGAGTTTGTTCAGCTGCACCTAACTCCTGAAGACGTGCAAAAGCTCTTGCTCAAAGACTCTGACTGTCTATGTCCAGCTTAGGCATCTTAAATTAAATCTTCTCATTTTTTTAATTCAATTTGTTCATCTTTTTGTGTAGCTCTCAGCCATGAAGGTTTGGCTCTGTGATACGATATTGCTGAGCTGCTGCGTGAGAATGAACTGCACTTAGATGGTGTACACACTTGTGAGGAAAGCCACAAATGCTTCCCTCGTATGTGATGATTTTTTCCATGTCCAGTATTGTCTTAGCTTCATTGTCATCACTTCACACGTAAGAAGATAAATTAATGGATGTGCAAAACATCACACATTGAAGTAAAGCCACAGCTGAGTAAGGACTTCCACCCTAAGCAGAAGTTTGTCTCTCCAAACTTTGACCCTGTGTTAGAGCCAGGGTCAAAGTAAGTCCGTAACATACGTTTTAAAAATACATGCGGTAGCATCTTATGGCTTTGTTAATATATTTAGGCTCATTCTACAATATACACGGTCATTGCTTTTCAGTGAGGTCTTAGATATATGAAAGATACAAGAAAAAAATGTAAGTCTCTTCGTTGATGGCAAGTTTTAAAAAATAAAAGCTGGCTTATTACTTGAAGGAGAGAAAAGGCCACGAAACAGGTATTTTTACTCAGCAAAAGAGAAGATTTTTAGCTTCTAAGTATGCAGAGACACTATATCAACTATCACAAATGTGTGCTGGTGATGCAGCCAACAACACTTAATTATCAGTTCTACAGGAAAATTAGGTGAGAAAATTACTTGTCTTTTTATATTTTTATTTTATTTATAAAAGAACCCAAAGACAATGACAATTCTCTCACTACAGCATGTTAGACATAGATGGCTCGTCTGTCTTATTCTTCTCCCTTGGTGATACGGATTGATAAATTCCTGCAGTGCACACAATTTAATTTGTGTTACTCTTTTACACAGGTTTTTTTCTGCAGTTTTGAAGGAAGCTGTTCTGGTAGAGATGAAGCAGTTTCATTTTTTATAGTGTCTTAGATTAGAAACACTTGAGAGATGGGGCAATAAAGCTATTTGGTCCAATACGTTGACCTTCTTTGCAATGTGTGGGTCATTGTTTTTGTGTGTTGATATTATTTGTGTATGCATCTTGCTTCTTTCTTCCTCCAGAAATCATTTGGGGCATTAAGCAATATCTAGGCATGAAGATGCTGGTCATATTAGCATGGCTTGATGTGCCTTCGCTACCTTGGTTTGTGTGTATTTTTGGCCCCAATGGTAAAGCGAACCAGTCTGGTCTACACTTGTAATTTTCCTTCTAATTTCCACTAAGTAAACAGCAGACGTGCTCTTGGGTGATGGTTTTACCATACAGCATTTGTTAGCATCCCTACTTTAAGTTATTCCTGGGTTATGCCCAGCCTGATTATTTCTTCCCAATGCAGGGGCAGAGAGAAGCAGCTGCAGTTGGAAGGAAGAAGAGGGCAGCGCATGGATGGGACCCTGCCAGTACCGCAGGCCTGTTTTGCTGCCGAACATTTTGTATCGTGAAATCACAGCCCCATGGAGCATGGGAACAACAGGAGACGCTCACAGTTTTCAGGGTTAGATCTAGATTTCATCAGTGAATTGACTCTGACTATGCTAACCCCTGGAGCATGCAAGAAAAATTTCACCCTCTGAATATGCCTTAATATACGATTAGTTTCATATCCTAGATGGGCTTTAATTCCTTCATGCCCAGGTGTATAGTAAAAACAGGAGACTGCCCAGACCCACAGTCCAGTCTGTGTTTGGTTCCGACTACTTCTTCTGTAGATGTCCTCTCTTTCCAGATGAACGGAGGTCAGCTAAAATGCACTGAAAGATTTTGTGCTAGCAAACCTGGTTTGCTCCTAAAGGAACTCGAGGGGAGACGACTTATTTATTTTGGGTTTAAAAAGGTAACTTAAATGGCAATGGAAGAAGTGGTCTTAGCCTGAAAAAGTACTGAAGCAGTCAGGGATGATTCCACAGGTGATTTTTTTTATTATTATTTATTTATTTTCTTTCTTTCTTCTCAGCAGTGAAGTGGGCTGAAGTGGCACTTTCTTCCCCTCTGGCTGCCTGTTCCTGCCCTGGAGCGGCTCTCTCAGTTATGACCGAGCAGCACTTTGTCTGGCCGTGCAGCGAGAGGCACCTTGGGAGTTCATCACTCTTAAGGGTAATCTTTACCTTCTTTTTGCTTAGTTATATTTAAGCTGAATGGATTTCTCTGTCCAGGGGGCCATACACAAACAGGGAGATGGTGTAGCACGGGGGACGCTGAAGTAGACATTGCTAATGAAAGAAATGTTCTTCAAATGCCAGCCTCTGTCCCGTGCCAGAAGGGAGTCTCTGAGAGAGCAGCAACAGCTACCGTGACGTGTTTGTTTCATTTTCCTCACCCTGGGGGATCCCGAGCAACTCTGCTGCATGGAGTGAAAGATAGGCAAGGGGAAGTGGAAAAGCAGGAAGAGAAATCAATTTTTGAACATCAGGGTAAGAAATAAACCATCAAGGACTAAACTGGTTTTAATTTTGTCTCTGGTAACATAGGACTCTGGCGCACATCTGTCACCATGGCCAGCGTAGCTGCTACACAGGAATGTGACAGGAAAAATCTTGGCTAGAAAAATCTTATTGCGTGTGTATGATGGAAGATGAAAGAGAAGAGAAAAGCAATGTTGAGAGGGAACAGGCACCTCGCTCTCAGCAGTCTGCAAGTTTCCATCCAGTATATCATTCTACACCAGTGGCAACCGCCTCTTCACCAGTGGTAAGCGGAGAGTGCCCCTGGGAGTGCGTGCCATTTCAAGGAAAACAGATCATAGATAATGTCCTTTTGAGAGTGGTTTTGGTTGTTCCTTGGGCAAAATAGGAATAGTAATGGCTGAGCTGTAGCGTAGTGTTCCCAGGGTGGAGAGTAAGGGAAGTTGTTTAGAAAATGTTGGTATGTCAATTAGAAGGAACATGTTAATTTGCCCTTGATTTCCATCAGGTGCCAAGCCATTAAGACTGTATCTAATGGATTAAAACTAGAAGAGGTGACACAAAGAGGGAGAGGGGCAAATCTGGTAAGGGAGGAAATGTAAAACTGCAGCAGGTTTCCTTCCCAGCAGCCTTCCCTCTGGGGTGCTCGGGTGGGCTCACTGATGAGCCAAAACTGTTATTCCTTCCACTAATACCTGGTGACCCCCCCCCCAGTAGCATCCTTTTGAGGCTGCCTGGCCCACAACGCCTGGCGCAATTCCCCTTCATGTGCTCTGCTGCCTACCTGCTCTGGCAACGGTACGGTGTGGACGCCCCTTCCTCCAGCTCAGGGCCATGCCAGGTCGCCCTTGGCTCACGGAGACATTTATGAGTGGTCAGCATATGTGCCGAGAGGTCAGGGTGGGCAGGGGTGGGAAAGTCTGCCCCCACTGCGGCACTGGAGCCTGCCCCGCTTGGGCAGTGACCTGCTGCTTCCCGCGCAGCATCCTGACACGTGGAGAAGACCATGGCCAGGAAGGGAAGGGGCTGGTGGGTGGTGGGCAGCCGGGATGGGCAGGCTTGTGGCACAGCAAGGTTGTTCCAGGTGCAGTTATGTTCATTAGGTTTCTTTTTTATTTTTCCTGATCATTTGTTAATAAACATGCAAGCAAGGGCCTAGCTGGCTGTTGGAATTGGTACCAGTTCTGGTACTGGTGTGTCCAGCCAATTTCTGTATTTTCTGGGAGTGCACATGCCATTGCAGCCAAGGAAATCATGCTCTCCCGGGACTCAGATCTAGCAGTGTCTAATAAAAGGCCTGATGAAGAGAAATTTCTGCAAGATTTATTTTCCCCTGGGAAATTAAGCATTGTATACCACAGCACACATGGCATATGGCTGCCTATCCATGGGAACACTGAATCCAGTCCCTGATTCAGCAAAGTGCTGTAAGTGGTGTTTAGTTTTGATAAACAGGACTTAAGCGCAGGTCTAAAGCTGGGCATGTGCTTAACTGAATCAAAGCCATTTGAATTTTTGCATAGACAGATGTAAACTGCTGAGATTTGTATTGTGACCTGAAGCTATTTTTTTTTTTTTCTTAGGCAAGCACTGGATCAAAAAATGGAAGTGAGCTTTTTTTCCAGATTAGTTCCATTTATTTCAGATGTGTGTTAGTCTGTCTCTTCACCTTCCAGATATTACTTGCAAATGAGAAAAGGTACACATGAATTGATTTGCAGGACCAAGTGCACAATCCACATAGTGCAATGGGTCTTCTGTCTGTTATCTTTATTATTGCTATTATATCACCCTGCTCCGGCCGCAGGAGACAATGGCTATATACTTTCAGTGGACGGTTAAAGAACTGTCAAACAATCGACCAGATTTGTTTTCTTGGCTGATCATTTACAGATTTGTTTATGCTCTAATGTTGAAGTGTTTCTATCCTGGTGTGTCTTGCTGTCTAGGAAAGAAAGTACTTGTGCTGCCTGCCACCATTTAAGTGTCTAATTCTTTTTTCATGTTAATGGTAGGTTGTAGCAGAGAACCCTAGAACAACATTTTAACTCTTAAAAAACCTAGTATCCTTGGTGGTTTTAAGTTATTTGCTTCTTAATTACTTTAGAACTTGCTCTTGCATTTAAAAAAAAAATCTGATATTTTTCTAAATAGTGATACTTCAAAAACAGAGGCTTGCTGATGGGTGTCATTCTAGGCTTTCAGACATCACCATGTTTCTTTTGGAGCTTTTGGAGGCTCAGAAATTGGTATGCAAATACCCAATAGCCTTTTGCATTAACCTCATTAAGGTCAATAAACATTTCACTTTAAACAGCAATGTTCCCAGATGGGAGAGTTGAAGGTCCAGCCTGCTTATCTCTTTTCAAACAGGTGAATCGTTATTACCCTCTGAAAAACTGGAATATAAAACCTTCTCTCATCTGTAACTATTACAGCCTGTGATGCAGAGTGGTCAGGGTTCATTTGTTCTCTCTCTTTCTTTGGTGGCCATTTGGCCACGAAATTCAAACACACTCTCTTAAACAGTCATGCAATCACACTAGTCTCCAATAGCTGCACTAATTTCCTTGTTCTCCACTTCGCATTCAGTCTAGAAAGCTCTGCAGAGCCACCATAGTGAATCTGGGGGACAAAGCAGTGGCAGCCAGACAGACTCCCCGTCCACGTACAGCTCTGCTGCAGCTGGGGCACTGGACAGGCCTTCGGACAGCAGGAGGTTTTGGGGGGGGGCGAACTATGTGTGTGCAGGGACACGCGGGTACAGAGGGGGTGAATGAAGGACACACTGCGACGAAGAGCAAAGGCACGTAGTGCTGGAACTAAAACAGAAAACTGATATTTTGAGCTAAGCTTAAAAAGGAAAAATTTCTCGACATCCAAGGAAGAAGCATGGCCTGTTGGGTAGAGCAGGAAGCAGAGTCAGGACAGACTTCTGGATGTTATTTCTTTGTTACTGGCTGTGACGAGACGCTGTATGTGCCCCCATTTCCTATCTTTAACGTGAGGGTTGTACTTGCTAAAATGGTAAAAACCAATGGCTCTGCAGGAGCTTTGGCTGATAGACAGAGAACCTACTTGGGATCTCTTCTGTAACTCATGACAAATTTGTAACTACACTTCTTTAAAGTCACTCAGCTGAAGAAGTAAATGCCTGAATTAAATAAACTTAACAAATTTTAAGCTAGCTTTTAACATGACAGCTTTTAAAAACAGTGGGACCTACCCCAGCATTTGTTCTTCACCCAGAAGTCTTTTTCGTGCTAAAATAAAATATGCAAGAAGCATAAGTAGAAAGAAGAGGGGAGACTGTGCCCTCTCTCTCCTCCCTCACGCTTGGAGACAGCAGCTAAGATTCAAATGTAAATGCCAGTACTCTCTAACTCTCCAGGAACTTTTGAGTCTTGGTGTCTTACACCTATGTGATAACTTTAGGCTAAATTAAAAATCAAAGAGATTTCCACTGGAGTAAGGTATTGCTTGTCACGAGTGAGGATATCATAATCGGAGCTGCCAGGAGGTTTATGAACTCCACTTGCCAAAGGAGGCTTTGGGACTGCGAAGCACCAGAGTCTGTATTTTCTGTCTGGAGTCATCCCAGCTACTGCCTTCCCTGAGCCAGACATGTAAAACCAAGAAATGTGCTTCAGATTCCATTTAAATGCCAATACACCTCTCTCTTCTCTGTGAACTTGATGGATTTGGGGGACTGAGATTGTGCCCCAGGTCTCACCCTGCTGCTGCAGTGGCT
The DNA here is from genome assembly GCF_965638725.1 of Aptenodytes patagonicus. Taxonomy (NCBI): domain Eukaryota; kingdom Metazoa; phylum Chordata; class Aves; order Sphenisciformes; family Spheniscidae; genus Aptenodytes; species Aptenodytes patagonicus. The sequence continues at coordinate 127,562,674 of NC_134950.1, forward strand.
CCTAGGTGGAGTGAGAGGCAGGTCCTGGGTGCAGGTGCCCGCTGCCAGGGTGCTGTGCAATCTCCTTGTCACATCTCGTCTGACTGGAGCTGCATGATGTGACAGGTCAAGGTCTCAACTGTAGCTGCCAGTCTGTGCACTTTAAAGCTTTGATTCCCCCCTGCTTTCCCCTCCCCCTCCATCCCCTAAGGACACACACCCGTCGTAGCCAAGGTGGTCAATGGGGAAAAAAGCTTTTTGGTAACTTTATTTTAGCAAATCCAGGATGGGACATTCAACGTCAGTAGCAACATTAGTAGAAACGCAGAGGGAGTTTAATGGCAGAGGAAAAATTTTCTTTGATCTCTTTATATCTGCTCTTCATCCTTGGCTTTTCTCAGTAACTCAAATGACAATCAGACTATTCTTGAAGAATGCATTATAGCTGGGGATCACATTTAGGTTTTTTGCTATATGTGAAATTTCAGAACCACTTTTTTAATCTAAATCATGGCATAGAAAACGTACTGTACCTCTGCTGACTTGATTTAGTCACAAGAATCATGTGTGCACATAAGAAAGAGAGAGAGAGAGGAAAAAAAAGACCGATACTGTTTGGGAAAGAGCATAGCCATCAAAACTTGATGGAAAAAGCTCCAACGAGTTTACTAACTTCCATAAAGTAGCAACTTTTCAGCTTTACTTGGCCTATGATTACGTTGATGTTTCTTCGTTACAAAGAAAGGTGGTTGAGGAGGAAAAAATTCTCTGTGCAGGCAGAATGTTTTTTCCATGTTTGACAAAATTTGAAAATTAACCATTTGACAGGGGAAGGGCAGTTTTAAATATTGAGAAGATTGGTTTGGGTTTTTTGTGGGTTTCTTTTTAAGGGGAATCTGCAGAAGGAATAAAACTCCAAAGAACAGAGAGATAGTGGCAAGGACCACATTAACGTATTTGCAAAAAGAGAAATATGATTTTGTATATGATATTTCACAGGCAGAATTTGATAAGTTGTATGGGGCTTCCTCCAATTTCTAGTTGCTGGGAAAACTTTCTTTGGAGTCAATTCACTATTGACTAGCCCCACGCTATAGACATTTTTGATAGCAAGTAACAAGTGTCAAGTGCTGGCATTTTGCAACTGGCATTCACTTTCACCCAGTGTAAATGACACTACACAAGACGGTACACAGAGAATCCAACCCATTAACACCGAAGACCAGTAAGTGTAACCGTAACACCTCACCGGTGGTGTTTCACTCTGGCCCAAGTTAAAGGCTAACACAGACACATGATCTGGGGGATTCAAACCACAGGTAAGTAATTTTTTTTTTTAAATATAGATACATGTGCGTACACACTGCTGGATCAGTCCAAAGGTCCATCCATCCTCTCTTTGTCAGTGGCGTACACGCCACACTGCAAGCAAGGAGTGCTTCAAGGGCTCCCTGCATTGCGTGAATGTGCTTGGCAGCCCCATCTGAGTGTATTTTACCTGAGCTGTTCCAGGCCATTTCCCATCTCCCCAGCACTTTGTCGCGGTGCATTATCACCATTTTTGCAATTATCACAGTTAGCACTGTCTTTCCGCAAGTGAACAGCGGGGCAGCTGAGTTTTTTAGACAATGTGAAATATTTTACCATAAATATTTCTTTTTCTTGCACTGTCAAATCTTGTGCCTGCTTCTTTTCCATTTTCTATCAAGCTCTCACTGTTACAACTCCAGCACCTCCGCGTTGTTACTCATGAATTTCAGGAGTGCCAGTGCAGGAAGGCTCCATGTACAAACACATTCCCCCTTCTATTTCCACATGGTAACTTCTGTATGAGCAACTGGTTACAGATTTTTTTTTTCTATTACTGCTAAAATGATTTTTGGAATTGAAGGAGTTGTACGTCTGTTTTGCTTTAGAAATGTCTGCAAGTTTTAGAAATGTGTGCTTTGTGCAGGAGAGTTTACTCTCAGTCCATGCTGCAAGGCTAATTTTTCATATCTCACAGGAAAAGGATATTGGTGCTGGGATTGTCCAATTCCATGAGAACATCCTCATTTAAAAGGACATCAAGGATTGCCTGTTAATCCACAGGCTAAAACCTAAGTAAGCAGAGGCTAATGTCTCTTTACTGGTTTAATTAACAACGATTAGTTGTCTAAAGATAAGGTATTTCAAGTTAAAAGACATCTCCTTCAACCTCCGATCAGCTGAGAATAGTTCAAATTAGTTTTAGGGTAGGGTCAAAGACCAGAATTTTGGGGGTTTGAAGTTTTTTAGCTGAGCAGATCAACACGTATCTGCCGGGGGAGAATCCACATCTAAGTGAAAAGAGGGAGGCTAGGATTTCCATCTGCATGAAAGTGGATTGTTTGGGGGGTTTAAACAAACGGCTTAATGAGGTGGCACTGACGCACACGTCTGTCCTCTCTGGGATATCTGAAGTCCAGCGCATTGTCCATTTTAGTGTCACTGGCAGAGGCGTGAAACTGGAATAAACTAAAATGAAGCCTTACCTAGTTCTTTACAGGCTCTGGGGTGATTCGGCATATTACAAATCTGCAACCAGGGGAAGAAGCAACATTTAGAAAACAAGTGGAAACGTGCAAGAAAAAGAACAAAGAGCAGGGCAAAACTGAAAGCTCCTTTGTGCTGCTCCGAGCAGAGTTTTGGTGCCAGTTTTCTGCTGGGCAGCAATGAGGTCCTCCTACAGATGCTGATGCTGGCAGCGCTGGTCAGAGGGGACTGCCTTGGCCCCTCTTTTGAAAATCTCCAGTGGGCAGCACCGCTGGGGAAGGACTCATTTTGAAAAAGTGTAAATCCTCACTCTGATTTGAATTTTCTTTGTTGCAAACAGGAGCCAGCTCCCACAGCACGCCTCTCCATCCCCAGGACACAGCGAGTGAGAAATGACTGCTGGCATTGTGCTGCAGCCTGTGCTGGCTGAAGGCCTCCTGTCAGGCAACCTACAGTCGCTTGTCAGCAGGGCAACTCAGCTACACATGGCCGGGGAGGGTTTGGGTGAATAAAGACTGCATAGCTCTGTGCTTCATCTGCACCAAGAAGCTCACACGCTGCCTGAAGCTCTGTAGGAACTAAATCTTGTGGCTGTATCTGTAACTCTCCTTGCCCTGCAGGGCAAGGAGATGAAAACCTTGGCTTCCCCAAGACGCTACGCAGCCTCCACACTCTGCTCTGGTGTTGATCTCAAGGCCCAGGGTCCACAAATGTTTGTACTTCCTGCAACAGATGTTTCTGGAGATGTTTCTTCAGGAGGTGATCCTGAACCCAGGGCAAAGCTCCTACTGACTTGCATAGCCATAGACCAAGCAGAACAGGGACAAGGACCATGACTTTTGCACCCTAAGCTTGTGCTGGTTCTGGTTTATTGGCTCACCAAAAGCCCAAAGTGATTGCTGAGGACTCATCACACTATTCTGTAGGGACTTGGGTTCAGAGCTTCTAAAGTCCTGAGGCACTTAGTTTCCATTACCTTAGGATTTGGATAAAATAGTTTCTGAAGTTTGGTGCTGGATCGCTTTGCAGGTTTACATGCTCCATTCTCCCACGGTCTGCCTGTTCTCCTTGGTAGTGCTGCTCATGGTGTGTGTGCTGCCTCGTAGGTCTGGGAAGAGGCTCTGCCATGACACAGCCTCCTCATGATGCCAAGGTCAGGGCTTGCAGGACCACAGGCTCCTTTCTGTGTCTTACAGAGGTGAGGGGAGTGTACAGGCTGATATTGATAAGCTAGAGTCTTTAATGGCCCATCCATAATTTCAGCTGGCTAGCCACTGGTTTCTAAAGTACTCCTTGTTTAACGAGGAAACAAAACAAAACAATATCTGTTCCTGTTTCATTCAGCCTGATGCAGGGATGTGGAGTTCACGCCTCCATCCTGTGTCTTGGCCACCTGAGTCCAGCAAACATGACCATGCAAGGGTATGGATTCCAAATTTTTCAATTCAGCATCTTTGGCTTTACCAAAGTCTGCTCAGACCACTGTGAACTGTCTGTACCCCTCATCCTGGAGAAACCCACCCCCAGGGTGGCTGTACTTTGCAGTCCGGGCGCATGTGGCCCCAGGGAGTCATTTTGGGAGTCAAGGACCCAAGGACCTTATACCCTTTCCTGGCCATATTTTTTTACACTGTAAGAACTGCAGAAATGGCACCCCAGAATTTTCTTGGCCTTTCACCTACCTCTGCTTAGAAAAACACCTAAAAGTTTTTGCCTTCTTTTTTCCCTAGTTGTATTAGGCAAGGCCATAGACAAATAACCACGAGTAAAAGGGGCAGGATATAGTTATCTTGTCACCTCTTCCCCTCACCGCTGGCCTGGTCTCTGGAGTGACCTCAGACTGAATTTACTCTCTGAATGCAAACCCTGGGGGTTGTGTCAGCGATGCTGGAGATTCAATGACCCGTTTTTGTACGGAGCTGAGCTTGTGGGCAGAGGGGCGTTCAATACGTGCATAGGGCAAAAGGAAAGGAGCCCTTTTTCCGCCTCTAGTTTCAAGTTTGGCATGACCATTGTCTGATGCTGTTCAGTGAAAGCCGGGCGCTGGGCAGGGAAGCGGCAGCCGACTACTCTAACAAGTGGCTTGTTAGTGAGGAATGTCCTGCGGTAAGTACGGAGCAGCCTTGCCACTTCTCAGCCAATCCTCCGAGGACAATAAGGAAGGAGGACAAAATGAGTGCAGCCCTCCTGGGCCTCCCCTTAAGAGTTTAAAAGCAAAATATTGATTTTGAGTTACCCTGCTTCAACTCAGCTTCACTCTCCTGATATTTTTATTCCCTTGTAGATTTCTGACTCCATTTGTTTTTTAAAGAAATCACTGGTGAAATTGTGGTATGTCCATGTAACATTCCTGCACCTAAAAATATGGTCAATTGACACCTTGAAGGTTTCCAGGCAACTCTAACCATTTGTGACATCTTTAGCTGCATCCCCTGTATGTTCAAAACAGATGAAGTGAATGAATTGATTTTTAGCTGTATAAAACCCTTAACAAAAATCTCTTTGTGGCCATCCAGTTAGTCTCTTGATGATTTGTAGAGTATTTGCTGATGCCATGAACCTGATCCTTCCAACCTCTCCACTTGTTTTTCATAGCTCTGCCATGGGTTCCCCGCTCCTGAATGCACTGCAGTCACCTTCCCCAGAGCCGGAGCAAAAGCCAGAGTCAAACAATGCTGTACCTACAGCCACGATGTCATCAGGTCAGACCTGAGCATTATATATGCCATAATGTACCATATGAACAGCGCTCGATGGTAGCAAGACAACAAGAAGCAACTTTGTCAGGTGTTTTAAATTATTGCAGCACCCAATTTGCCCAATAAAATCAGCATATTCCTGTAGCCTGATTCAAAGCCCCTGCAAAGTCAAAATGGTCCTTCAACTTGCTTAAGGAGATAGTGCATAGAACAACACATCAAAAACCTTTCCCTTTGTCCCTAGAAAAAAACTGAACATTTGCATGTGATGAAACGTGCAGTAGGCCAGGAATAAATTAAGTGCAGAATCTCAACTCCTTTAATCAAATAATCTGCTAAACTGACATTTATGTGTGTGGTCCAAAGGAAATTCTTTTGAAGACATATGGTCTTTTCACTGTACACTATTTTGGCTCAAGTTCCGTTGTATTAACAAACATATAGATAAATTGTTGATGGGCTTGATTATTTTGTTTTTTTAAAGGTGCCTCTGAGTGTTTCTAACCCCAGGGATTCAGGCTTGTCCAAGTACAAAGCACAGTAACCACACATGATAAGCAATAATTTCAGAGCTCAACATTTGGTGTCTCAGCTCCCCTTGACAAAAATGGAAGACTGAATCAGAGACAGGATCCTGCTGGATATGCTGCTGATGGGGCTGGAGTGCTGATAATAACAGATCCTTCAAGAAGTGTAAGATATTCTTGATTAATTAGAAGAGGACTTATCTGAATCCAAGAAAAACAGCAAACGCTTCTTCTGGTAGTAAGTGTGTGCAGTAGGGTGTGAGCAGGACACCAAGGTCTGGCTTTGGCAAAGTATTTGATACATACAGAAGAGTTATGTCCATGCCTGGTGCCCTTGGTTGGCTAAACTGGTAATAACCACTTAATGCCTCTAACCTGGCTTCTCTGCAACACAAGTCATAGGATTTCTTCAGTCACTCCTGCATCGACCCCAGCCTTTCTGGTTGAGCAAGAGCATTTTCTGAAGGAAAGCATCAAATCTGAAGGTAGAGTGACAAAGAGTCAGGTAAGCTGATCTTCTAATGTTAAAAAGAAAAAAAAAAAGGCAAGAAAGCTGCTTCTCTTAAGTATCTGTTATTAGAGGAAGTGAGGTGGTGCAACTGAGCTTTCTCTCTGCCATCAACAGGAAGATGTCCTGTTTGTTTCCCCTCATCCCTGCTCTTCTCCAGATGCCCAGTCTGCTCCTCAGACCCTGCTGTGATTCAACTCAGTGGAATATTAATCCAGAGAAAATCAAGATTTTCATGTGAATGGCCACAGGAAAATCACACAGATGATTCTCTGTCAGCCGAGTGAATTAAAGTGAAGGGCCACGTGAACACTGAGACCAACCAACAGTTCAAGGTGGGAAGGAGGGCCATGAGCCAAAAGCAGGGAGAGGGAGAAACAGAGAATGGGAAGAACGAGGATTGCCACTTGAGACAAAAACTAGTCAGCTTCAGCTTCTTTGGGGACTTCATTTTTGGGGAAAAAAGGATACTTGCATAAAGTATAGAAACACACTGCAACCTATAAGTTCTACAGGTAGCCATACCAATAGGAAAAGGCTGCTACTTCTCCCATGGCGCATGGCGTCCATACTACTGGTTCCTAGTTGTACGCAAGCAGGCAAGACCTTGGGGTCTGCATACAGCAGGTGTGCGGCTGTGTCTGAGACCCAGCGTGGGGCGAGAGCTGCTGGAGGGTTTGCTCTGCTCACAGTGATGCTGTGCTGTCCTCCTGCACGCGTGGCTGTCCCTGGGCATATGGGGATGTGCGGGCTGCATGACGTCGGTGCGTGACAGCCCGGCCAGTGAGGGACAGTTGAAGGAGCTTTTCCAGATGCATTGGGAGCGAGAGGAACGGCGGCCATCCATAGATGCAGCATCTGATTTATTCTGCATTGCGGAGGTGAGACTGGATTCCCACTGGCGTGATGGCACTGGCTCAGGTCAGGTAGGACCTGGCACCAGTTCTGGTCAGGGAGAAGCTTTAGCTGAGAGCAAGGAACAACACTTCAGCATGGAAGTGAAGTGGTGCAGGGCTGCTGCAGGTGAGGATGGAGGAAGGGAGAGTCCTTGAAAGCCTGTGGGTTCCTGCTGCCTGCCCCATCACCTGCAGCTTCACCTCCAGGGCTGAGGGGTGCAGCATCATGCCCCGGGTTTCTGGCTGCTCTCTGGTGCGTGTGTGGCTTCCTGTGGAGCTGTTCTGAATTGCACTTGTTGGGAGCCTCTGTACCAGCCAACAGCAAGCTGAAAAGCGTCATCTGAGATGTCTTGGCTTTTGCAGCATAAGCTTGTTTTAAAAAGCTGTGATCATGTCAGCAAACAGCCCCTCACATTCGCCCTACCCTCCTGCTGAAACTACAGCACACTCCACGCTGACCACCCGGCACAAGCAGCGGTGTTTCCTCCAGCTGCCTGTGTCCGTGTTTCAGGGCTGTCCCCCGAAGCCCAGCTCTCCCCTCAGCCTTGGGTGGGCAGGCTGGGGGTCCACTGCGGAAGCTGAGGAGAAGCAATCTCAGCTTAATGCTGCGGGGCTTGTTGGGTTTGGGAACAGGCGTTTGAGTCTGGAGAGCTGCTGGGGCAGGCAGGGGGGTGGGATTTGCTTTCAAGCTGTGCCAATTGACTTCTGAGGCTTTTCTTTCTTGAGCCAGCCAAAGAGAGCCGAGGCAGATTTGCTGAGCGACTGCTGCTTCCTGCCCCTTGTGCCGGTACACGGGGGGAAAGGAATGGGGCTGGCGGAGCCAGAGCCGGGGGGACGTTTCCTCCCTGTTTGCCTGCGTGGACGAGCCTCCCTGAGGCTCTTGTGAGGGTGAGGAGGAGGCTGAAGGCAGCTGTTTCTGTTTGTTGGTGGGTTTCTGGCAGGGCATGTTCTTGGGAATGGCAGAGCAGAGTTTCCTCTCCGACTCCATCCCCGCCGCGGGAGAAGGACAAATGGGGAAGCCACAAACAAAAGCAGGGCACAGAGAAATGGGCTGGTGCTGCCTGCCGACACTTTTGGTTTTGAGGGCTTCACAGCCATAGCCTTTCTGCAGCTGACTGGAGCGTGTGCAGGCAGATCATGCGCTCTCACACAGGCTCAGCCCCACCTGCTAGGGTGAAGGGGGCAGATGGAGGTGCTGGCTCTCACCAGTCAGACAGCCTGGGCCCTGGGTGATGCTCTCCTCTGCCCCGGTTATGGATGCAGCGGGTGTCCTGGGAGGTTTCCTCTTGGGGTTTTGTTTTTCCCCCTCAGCCCTGAGGCAGCCGTGCTTTTGTACCCACCTCTGCCCTCCTGCCGGAGGGAGGAGATTTGGGTAAGGAGCAACCAGAGCAGCCACCACGCTTCCCCATGACAGGGTGCCCCAGAGACAGGACATAAAGCAGCTGGCAGGCAGCGGTGCCCGGCTGCACAGGGGACCAGCCAAAAAAAGTGCAAAGGTAGAGTTAGGAGGTCATGCCTATAGTAAAAATAAGGACTTAAGGAAGCTATAGAAACATATTTGTTGGCTAATGTGCCCTGCCTACAAAGATACCCATCTCTCCTTGGGCTATAAAGTCTAAATATGAAAAAAAGTTGACAAAGTAATTTCAGAGCTGGCTGTGGTTTTCCTAGTCAGGCACTAGCATGGCCAGCCACCCAACCCATTGCTCTTCAAACATGGTAATTTTTCAAAAGCATTTATTTTAAAAAGAAGAACATTATTCCAAGCCTCCAATTTAAATATACAGAAATCCAGATGGGAGAAGTGTTAATTTGAATTTACACATACGATATCACAGCCTGTAGGGGTTAAGGAGAAGGTAGGAAAATAAAACCTGTACCTTTTTTCTTGTAAATAAATTACATGATCAAGTTTAAAAAAAAATAATGCTGTATTCCAAATGTCATCACTTTTACCACTTCTGAAAAATATATTTAGCCATAAGTGGAGTGTTTAGTAAGATCTGTCCCTATTCCAGTGATAAGAAGGACAAATTATTTTGGTAGCCAAGCCAGCTAAGGTAGCCACGCTCAACCTAAGACTATTTCTGCACTAGTCCACTGGGATGTAACGTAATCATTTTTTAATATTACACATATTCAACTCCAGAGTGTCAGCACCAGTTCTGGTCAGGGAGAAGCTTTAGCTGATACAGCTGGTGCAGTAAGAGCCAGAATAATAGCAGGAAAGGGCAGATACGTAGGTGCTCAGGTTATTTAGCACGGCTCACGGCCTTTGGCCAGGCTGTGCTTTCTGAAGACGTCAAAGGTGAGTTGCTCCCAGCCCAGACACCATCTGTTCTGCTTTTTCCTCCAGTGGAACTTTAAAGTGTTGAGACCATAAAAAGCTGGTTGTATACCCCAGAGTACTCCAGTGCTGGCTGCAGGAAACCCAGATGGACATGGACCACTGTCGGATAAACCAGTACCCGGTAGCTTCCTGGACGTGGAGTAGCCAAGAGGCTGATGGGGCAATTCATGGGTACCGGCCGTTGTGGTATGACATAGGGCCTGTCTTAGCGTGCAGCCACCCTGGCCATCCCTGTGTGGCAGGGACACACGTACGGTGCAGCTCACAGGGCAGCGGGACATGGATCCAGAGCACTCCTGGGAAAGTGGGAAGCGGGTTTGAGCCTGGGTGCTGGGAAGGACCAGCGCCGGTGCAGGACCACTCGAGTCAATAGTAAGTGTATGCCTACACCATAGATTTGCCCCTACTGAAAAATAAGAAATGGGAAAGGTGTAGCTGGGGCGCTGGGGGGAGGCAATCCCCAGGGCTGCTGAGCCAGTGAGGGGTGGAGGCGTTGGGAAGGGGCTCTGTGGGGAAACATGGGGGGCTAAACTTACAGGAGACGTTTCAGCCCCAGTGAATCTCTGCCAACTTCATGTGAGTCACAACCTGGGAGAGTTGTTCTTGAATTGCTGCCGACTTCATGTGAGTCACAACCAGGGAGAGTTGGTGTCATTGCTATTGAGAAATATGATGGGGGGGGAACGTTGTCATAATTTCTTTTTTTGTTTAGTCACTGGTTTATTTTCCTGTGAATGGTAGTAACAGTTCAGCCTACAAAGCTGATGTAGTTGTGAAACTTTTTTTCAGCTCAAATGCCCCTGCATGTATGCTTTAAAGCAGACTGCCTTAATGGCAGTTTGGCTATACCTAATACTTTTACATAATCTTTTTCTTTAACTTGTTTTTTTTATAATGATATTATGCTAAGGATTTTTTTAATGCTTCATGTTACAAACATTGTTTCCACCTCTTGTTTTTTATAACTGTCAGCAAGCTCTATAAAGTCAGAATTTCCGAAAGCAACAAGGTATGGCAAGTCAAATATTCAATCAGGATTTAATAGATGTCACCGTGCCCCTCTTTCCTTAGGAGGTTGTTCACCTGGGCCTTTCAGGGATTCGTTATAGCAGAGATTGGTACATTTCCCAATTCACAGACCTTTAAACATTTTCTGTGGAAACCGCAACCTCCTTTAAAAAATGTAAATGTTACTGGAGCTCCTGCAGCTTTACAGGAGGAACTACGTGGCTGAATGCACTTTTTATAGTCAAGTTTTGGGGATGCCTTCATTGTATTAGTTGAAAACTATTGATGTTTATTAAGATAGGCTTTGCATTAAGTCTTCCATGTAGAGAGACCTGTCACTAGCTGAATGAATAGACTGAGGCAAACATCAGCTGAGTAGCACTGTACAGAGTCCACATCTTTGCAGAGAAGTAAGATGTCTCTGGCAGACTCATATTTATTTGGAAGGAGAGGATGGGTAATGGGGAGCAAATTTAAAGACAACTCTGGCAAAGCCTTTGCTCGGATAATGGGCACATAGTCCAGCTACCGAAGTTTGCAAGGCTGTGGTTTCAGTTAGGCATGCTTTAGCAGTTGTATGAGTTTATGGAGTTGCCTCGCTCCTTTCCCATGGGTTCTAGCCCCTGTAGCACAGTGTGTGACCCTAGCACAACCACGTGGGGATCTGGTCTACGAGCGTGGATTTGAAGAGCTGATTTAGGTTTCTGGCTGACAAGAAGATCCCACCAATGGTTGGGCCGGCCCAGCTGAAGGGTCACTGGCCACAGCTGGGAATAGGAGTGATGAAAAGGGCATGCCCCAAAGCAAAATGCTGTGAACCTGCAGCCTGAGCTGCTTTATGTTAACTGAGCCATAGCAAATCGTCATTCTAGCTCTTAGCCATATCAGATACCACCAGATTACACTTTGGTGAGAGAGACACAGAAAGTGCAACTAGGCTTGATCTGCCACTGCCTATTGCGATTCTGAACTGGCAGATTTTTAACTCTGGGTTTTGTGCAAGTGAGTGTAGAGGAAAGCAGGCAGCGGAGAGTTAGTTCATAGAGGTGTAATTGACTGTCCTGGGTGTTTGAGATCAAATCTGGAGAGAGAAACCAGTGCTGGCTGCTTTAACTCTCTAATTGCTGCTCTGCTTAGAGCTGGGAGGCTGACAATGTGACTGCCCCAGCCCCTGCCAGCTGTGCTGTGACCAGACCAGCTGCCAAGCTGCCAGAGTTTAGGGTGCGGCACTTTCAGGAAAATCATTATTTATCTCCATATGCCTTAAAATGCCGCCATGGGTCAGAAGCTGCAAGCAGATCAGACCACGGTTCAACAGATCTGGTTTTAAGATTCTTAATACTAAATCAGAAGTGCTGTGGCCACGGGCTTCAGATTGCCAACCAGCACACCCACGCCCGGGCTCAGATTTCTTCAAAACACGGCCACAGGTTGACTCTGCACCGGCAGCCTTTATGCTGAAGTGGGTGCTGCCTACTCGCCTGCAGCTGGCTACACCTCCATCAGGCATGTGGACCGATTTGACAGAAACGTGACCACATGCCTGAGCCTAAACTGGGTCAGATGAGCACCGCTGGGTGCTCCAGCAGTGCACGGGTCTACCTCTGCTGAGCGCCAAGCCCCAGCCCTCGGTGGCCGTGCTGCAGGCAGGCAGCAGGCAGCAACCTGGCCAACCTGCCCCGGCTCATCTGCTGGGGATGGTTCAGTGCGGTGCCTGTGAAACCAACGGAGGAAGTTTCTACCCCACAGCTCTTTGTTTTTGTTCCTGTAACGCTGCTTGTCACCTTCATTGTGCTGATGCAGCTGTTGGTAAGACTGCATGCTGAACCTTATCACGAAAGTAAGCAGGATTAAAAACACCCTTTTTTGGGAGGGAGTAATTAAGCAGAACTGCCCCCAAGGCTTGATTTACAGCACAGTCTTCCAAATGTTCGTACAGACTGACCTGAAGGGCGAAGACCTGAGCCATAGGAGCAGGCAACCACCAGGGAACAGGAGACTTCATGGACTGGCTTTGTCAATAAAGCTAATGCCTGGTGGAACTGTGGCCGGAGCCCTTTTGCTGCTTCTTGCAACAGCTATTCTCCACCTGGCACACTGCACTTGGACTGTGGGCCTTTCACGTGATGCAGGACCGTGCTCTTGTATGTACTTCATGTTCTTCATCTGAGCTACATGTACCACTTTGACTCCTTCCTCCCATGGGACAGGATTTTATTGGCTTGCAGATTGCATTCTCTCTGACACAGATTTCTTGCATGCAAATCAAGAAGTTGAGAGGAAGACAAAGTAATGAATATGCTAAGCATGGAAAAGTGGTATATTGTTATGGTTACGTTACAGTGCATTTAAAGCAGAAAACAATCAAATACGAATATTCCAGAACCAAAACCCAGTAGTTCTGCATCAAAACATACGAGAACAAAGATGCAGGATTTAAAGTTCTACTGAAAATAAGTGATTGTGGTTTAAAGTCTTTGCTGAAAACAAGTGGCTATAATCTGTAAATTGTTTACGAAAAGAAGTAGTGATTTTTTTGTATTTTGAACATTTCTGCCTTATTGCAGATTCCTTCTTTAGGATGCTGAGAAAAGTGTTGTTATATAGTCACGTGAGAGGATACAGGGAGGTGGAAATTTCAAAATAAAACTGCAGGAAAGGTTAGAAAAAGGTTGTGTTTAATGATCCTGTCGTCACTGAATAAAGGCATCGTCACAGGGGTACATCCACTTGGTCAGCACAGGATTTCCACATTTCTCATTGGCCAGCCTTGAACATGAAATATGTGAGCCTATCTCTTTCTTTATTCATCGCTGCACCCCTGGATTATAGTTCAGCTGGAATATTCTCCCAGTTCTGAGGGAACTGGTGGTGGTTTATCTCAGTATGTCCCCCTATAAATAATGAGATACCCAAAACCAGAGGCTTGCTTGCTGCCCTGCCCTCGTTCCGTCTGAAGGTTTTCATGCTTCACCGAGACACAGGAGTGAGAGGGAGCGGGGCTCATCTGCAAAGCAACCTTGGTGGTGTGATGCTCCGAGCATCCCACCTGGGCAGCCCTCCTGGGGGAAGCAAAGGAAGAGTCAGGCTCATAACTGGGCCGCTGTGGGAGACGGGCAGCAGCCTGCTGAGCCCACGCAGCTCGGTGCGTGAATGCAGGCAGCCAGGGAACTGGGCTAGGGAAAGCTGCTGGGATGTGAGGAGTTAGGTAAAGGCTGAGGACTGCTTCTGTTCATCTTGGAGCCTAAACTCTTCCACAGAGCCGTTGTGGGAACGATGACTTCCACCTTGCTGACTTGCTGTAGCCCTGGATGTCACCACTTTTTCTCCCATCTTTTCCTTAGCGTGCCTTCTTTTCTCTTCTCTCAGCCTTTCAGAATTTCTGAAGGAAAAGAAAAGGAAGGCTGTTAAAAATCACATCCCAAAATGCAGCTTCCTTTTTGAGCTTTCTTTGGTATCAGCGGTAGAGTGGTTCTCTTCTACAACACAATGTGCCTCACCAAGAAACACAATTCTGCGTTGTCACACAATTCATATGTATTTTGTATCTTTTTTTAGAAATGCTTTCTAATTAATTAAAATGAATTCATGCAATCATTAAAATAACTTAAAAGGCAATGAAATCGAATGGAACCTACAAAATGTAGCAGCCTGGCCTTCTCTTCCTTGCAACCTTTCAAACAGAGGTGTGCAAGACAGATTATTGCTTTCTCTTTTCTTTTTAATCTTTCCCTCAACACACTCCTAATCTTTTCTGTTTCTGTGAAGCTGAGTCTCTTCTTGCATTTGGTAACCAAATTCATTGGTTTTTTTCCTAGGTGATTCCTATCACATCAAAACTGATAGTAAAACTGGACTTCAGCGCGAGTTTTGCCTGAGTAGGGACTTAAAGGATTTTGGCCACCCTGTGTTGAAAGACAGCCTGTAGATTTGTGTGCATGTGTGTCTGCATGTACATTGTACACATACATATATATATGTGTATATATAAATATCTGTGAAAGTGCATAATTTCTTGGCTCTCATCCTAACCTTTGTGCAACTGGGTGCTGGGATCTGGATATTCAGTGTGCTTAGCAGCACTTTTTAATGAAGAGGTGTTTTCTCCCTTGGAGCTGTCATTCTCTGCCACATCACAGACTCTTTCAGACAGAAAAATAATTGGCCACTTTCTCCGAGCGTGGAATTGGAGAGCCCCAGGGACAAGCGGGAGTGTTCAGCGAACCGGGACAGCGGCTCACAGTGGCGCCCACTAGTGTCCCCCTAACCTGTGCTGGTGCTACTTCCCACGCGGGTCCTGCCCTCTGGGGCACCACCCACCCCTAAGCACTTGAATGAGGTCTGGTAGATGGTGCCATGAAATGTGACAGGCAAGACCCATAAACCCCGGAAGGAGACAGGAGAAAGAAAATGCACAATTATTTCCAGAGCTGTTCAGCTACCAGATGGAAATGCAGGATTGCTTTGCTTCCTTTTTTTTTTCCTGAAACCTGTGTAATTGCTGCCTGGTGGGATAGTTTTCCATGTTTGCAGTAGGATTTTTATAATTTTGCTTTAAAGGTGGATTTTTAGCAGCAGTTATTCTGCTCAGGAGCTCCTAACATCCACCTTTCATCAAATATTCCCCAGAGCTGTTAGCATTCAGAAACAAGCAATGCATTAAAAATTCATCCCTTAGGACCTCCCACCCACTACACTACATGTAGAAAAGTGATGAAATAAACGGTCGAGGCATCTATGCAATCCTCGAGCCCGGGTGAACGTTAAGAGCACTTGCCTGGCAGGAGCGTGCCAGTAACCCACGCCAACCAAATGCTCGAACACAGATACAACACAGCTTACCCTGTCTTGCAAAGTAAGTTACTCCGGGTCCAGCCCTGCCACTTGCAAACCACTGCTCACTGCCCTGACTGCTCTCGTTACGACAGCGCAGACTGTGACCCTGCGATGTCCCGCTACTTTTGTCAAGGGCAGGTAACTGAAGGAAGGATGGCCCGTGCCCTGCTCAGGTGCTGGTTGCCATCTGCCCCATGCGTGGAAGGCTCCTGCTTTCATAGCTGCCGTGACCAAAGGAAAAACCTGTCCTTTGCCTTGCTGTGATACCTCACGGGCTGACCGCTTAGGTCTGACGCTCTGACGTGTAGTTCAGGAGAAAAGACTGGACACTGAGCTGGAGCAGCAGAGGCAGGAGTTCCTCCCAGGAACCAAGGACAGCCATGCTGCAGGTCCCGGGGTGTCCCCTGCAACCAGGCTAGCACCAGGAGCACAGGCTTAGGAAAGTATCAGTCACCCCGCCACGGGATGGAGGGGCACAGCCCCCTGATCTCTATCATCGTGCTGGGGCTCTGTATTTTACCTGCCCCGTTGTTCCACAGCTGTCAAACTCTACGCCTTAGGCTGTATATAAGAGTAATTGGAAGGTGGGATTTTAGCTTGAGTAGGGCTGAATAAGGTGTAAACTAGGAAGAAATGTTGCCATGATAGTATTATGTTTACCAAGGCCTCACCACCCTGTGGACATCAGGGTCTGACTGCTCACACCAAGACCCTTGCTACTTTTTAATGGGTCATACTAAAGGGGGTTGTATTTTAATTTAGATCAACACCTAAAACAAAAGATCAGAAGACTTTTTTTTCCACATCCTTTTCATATTCATTACATCCATTC
Organism: Aptenodytes patagonicus; assembly: GCF_965638725.1. Classification (NCBI taxonomy): domain Eukaryota; kingdom Metazoa; phylum Chordata; class Aves; order Sphenisciformes; family Spheniscidae; genus Aptenodytes; species Aptenodytes patagonicus. Next base: position 127,578,823 of record NC_134950.1, read on the forward strand.
CTTTTCTGCCCTTCAATCCATAGCTGTGGGCAACAGGAGAACCAGTAACTGCCTGAAACGTGAATAGTGGAGAAAGGAAAGAATATAGTCAAAAACCGGAAAGAATATGCATTTGTGAGGTGGTTTAAAGTCCTTCTGTGATGTTGCTCATTTGTCTGTTCTCATCTGTATAACTCAAAGTCTTCAAGCTAAAATTTTCCCTCACTAATGTGCTAGGAATCAACACAATCATCTGTGCTAGAAAAAACAGTGCTCATACTTCACCCACTGAAGTTAATTGGAGAGAAGTGGTGCAGGGATCCTTTCACATTGTCCTTGTGTCACCGAGAAGCAAATTATGGTGGCAAAATTATGGCAAAGCAGCGATCGTGCTGTTGTGAGGGGTGGTTGGGGATTTTTTGGGGCGGGTGAAGGTATAGGTCACATTTTTTTTATTTCTTCATAATGTAACTTCGTTCTGCTCTATGTGTCCTAAATCTCTACTGCTGGGGGGGTGGGGGGGGGGGGGGGAGGGAGGGAGGGACAGTTCTGCAGCTGGTAGCAATGGCAGAAACTCTTCCTGCCCGGAGTGAGGGGGCATCTCACCAGGGTGTCCACAGCCGTTTCCTCCTCAGCTAATGTTTTTCTGATGGAAGTTTTTTTGACTGCTTTTTTTCTTTCTGGCCATTTAAGCAGAGCAGGGCGCCAGTCCCGGCCTCCTGCCCCCGCAGCCCCCCGGGGGCGGGGGCGGCAGCGCAGCCCGGGCTCCGCGCCCGGGAGGGCGCAGACTCCGCAGGTGCGGGCACCTTTGAAACTCCCGCTCCTGCAAACGGGTTTCCGAGCCGAAATTCACGTGGCAAAGAAAGTGCCCATTTGCTTCGATTATTTTCTAACGACTCTGCTCGCCTCTGCCTTTGGTCTTGCTAGTACCCAGATGGGTAATTTTGGAGCTATCTGCGTGCATAAACTTGTTTTGAAGGCGCATGGGTCTGCGAGCTCGGGTACTTAAAAACGTTTAGTGGGAATTACCAACTGAATGGGGAGCCCTAAGCGCCCCGACCTGGGATCACATGCGACACAGGGACTTCAAAGCGCCCGGCGTTAATCCGGCCGGATCGCCCGCCACCGCCCCGCGCTGGGCATGGGGATGGGCATGGGGATGGGGATGGGGATGGGCATGGGGATGGGGATGGGGATGGGGATGGGGATGGGGCTGCAGCGCCCGCCCCGGCGACCTGCCCGCCGGCCCCCGGCCGGGCACGCTGCCGGCAGGGGCTGGTCCCCGCAAGGGCTTACTCGGGGGGCGGCGGGGACGACGGCGGTTGCCGCCGGCCCTCCCCGCGGTTGGTGCGGGGGGCGAGGGCTGCCCGGTCTTTCCGCGGGTCGGAAGATTTGGCAGCGATGTTTCGCAAATGGTTAAAAAAGCGGGGACGGAGGCGGGGGCTGGCATTTCCCCCCACCCCCGGCCTGAAACTGCCTGAGGGGCAACGGGTGAGGAGCTGGCTTGGGGCAGCGCTCCGGGCCGGGCCGGCTCCCCGCCACCGACGGCCCCACCGACGGCCTCGCTGCCCGCCCCCTCCAGGCGGCCGCTGCCGGCCCCTGCCGGCCCTCGCAGCCGGGGAGACCGGGGTGGGGGGCGGCGCGGGGCTGGAGCTGCCCCCGCCGGGCCCCGCCGCAGACCCCTCTCCTCTGGGCTGCCTCCCGCCCTGGTCCCCCCGCTTGGTCCCTGCCCTCCCCCCCGAGCAGGCCTGGGCCGGCTGGAAGGAAAGGTGCCGGCTCCGTCCCATCCCCGATAGCGACGGGCTGCCGGTGGAAACAGCCATCAGCAGCTAGTAAACCCGAGCCCTCCCCAGGAGGGGAACCCTACAGCTATCTTCTCACCTTCCCAGAGAGTACATATGTCGCCCCGGTTCTGCTTTCTGCTTATTTTTATAGCGGACTCGCCCGTCACGGCAGTTATTTAATATGTGGTTCCCCGCTAGGCCTTGCTGTTTGATTGCTGTCACAAATGATATCAGGTGAAATTCCGCATTGCTTCTGCAATTACACAGTAGCCCACTGCTACTCGCTTCTCCAGCCCCTCGAGTTAATTGTTTTCCCACTGTAAGCCTCATACTGCATGCACGTAGAGCAAGCAAAAACCCAAACCCTCCAAAACTCATATTTCTCAGCTATTATGTTATCAGCAGGAAATATTTCATGGCTCTGACATCATAAACCCTGAGCAGCATGAAGTTTATCAGGGCCTTCGCATGATGAAATTGTACTTTTTAAAGTGTTAGAACAAAAAGCAGAACATCTTTTTATGGGATTTGAGCGGCTAATTTTAATTGCTGCGATTTAAACAGTGAGGTTGAATCCAGGCTCTTTCAACAGTCGTTTCTGATACAAAGCAGGGCAAGTAAGTCAAAATTAGCTGTTTAAAACTTTCTGTAATAGATCTGTAAATACAGATAGGATCCAACTGACCAGATCTGTGGCCGTCACACCCATGTCGTGGATCCTGTTATGTTCTCGCGTCTCTATCGCATGACTGTCAAGCTGACAATCGGCAGAAGTCTATAAGTGAGTAAGTGGTCTTGCTTTAAAACCAGGGAAAAGGTGCGAGGCATCCCTCATTAAACTCACTGGAGGGTGGAAAGGCAAGCATTTAAGACGAGCTGTTTGGAGATGCCTCTGCATGAATAATACAAAATATGAAATCTTGCTCGTGGTTATGGCTGGGTTTGTGATCCTAATTTCAGTCTCTTCTTTTCCTTAAGTTTCTACGAGTCCATTTGGAGCAAGGAAAGTCACCTGGAAACTAAAGCCAATTTAATACTTTTTCCATCTCCCTTCTTGTGGGTTCCCAAATATTTGTCAAATCACACTTTACAAAGACTTACAGCTTCTCGAACAGACTATTTTTTCTTTCTTTAGCCAATAGGGTAGCGCAGGCCCAAGGACAAAAAGCTGTTGTGTGGTCTTACCTAGCAAAATTATCCATTGCCAAAAATTCACTCCAAGCACTGAGTATGTTTATCCTCCTCTATGCTTATACTGCCATATTCTACCATTTAGGATCGGACCTTGACTAGTTTTTACTAACCATTGCGTTTCCCTTTAATTTAAAATCACAGATAGGGATTTTTTAGGTGGTTTTTTTCTTTTAAGGAGGAGAAAGGAGGTGACCAAGAAGGCTGCTTTGAATACCACCTTCTTTTCAACTACTGAGTTCTCTCCTCCAGCTCCTGATTCATTGACTGGTGTCTGTTCTTTCTGTTTCATATACCTCGGCTAGAAAAGGCTGCTCTTTACTTTCTCATTTTTATAAATTAGCCCCATACTTTTTATGGGGCTTATGCATACTTATGTCCATTTTTTCATGTGTATGTCTGTATTCTGCCTTTTTTAATTGGTTTTGATAGCTACAGAAGTGGCAGCTAAATTGAATTAATTACCAAAGGGTAAAATTGCTGTTAATGTGACACCATCCCCAGCTAACATTAAAGATAATAGTTCTTTGGTTTTGTAGGGTTATTGATTTCTTCTATTTAAAGTCCACATATATCTGCTTCCACAACAGTTGACTCTACTTTTTAACCCTTTTGGGTTCAAATTTTCACAACCTCAAAGCAGATTTTAAGCTACGCTTCTCGTATCTTCAGGACTGTACATGTCCGCACACTATAAATCCCACTTGGCATAAACTAAAATGGATTGATGGTCTTTGCAGCTACAGCAGAACCTCCTTTCATCAGAAAATAAAGAGCATTTTCAATTAATTTAGTCTCCTAACATTCCCACGGAAGAGATGGCTGTTGTCTGCATTTGACAGATGAAACAACCTGAGCACTGAAAAGGTTTAGCTGGCTTCTTCATAAAAATAGTCACTGAAGTTAAGCGTCAAACTGAAATGCCAAGCCTTGCACAGGCTTATTAATACCTCCTTGATTTTTCTGAGTGCTGTAAGCACTCAACAGCCTTGAAAAGAAAGGTATCAAGGTTTAAAAAAGGAAGCACTCACATATGACTGGCCACATCTGAAAAATCTCTGATTTAGTGATTTAAAAAATGACATTGAAAGATGGTGGAAGAGTGGAAGTCCCATGAATGCATTTGAAGGTATCCTCCTTCATTTGCCTAGCCAGATGCTCTGTATGTAGTTGAAGGGGGAAAAAAAGCCAGACTGGATGACTGGAAAAATAGAAAATCTGCAAAATCCCAGCACAAACTTGACATAAAGGTGAAAGTATTGAAGCCCTTTGGGAATCAGATGCTAGCAAATTGAAGAGGACATCCAGAAACCAACAGCTAGTTTTTAACCAAAATTGGACAAGGAAAAAATTACCTCACAGAAACTATTCAAACGTAGCATTCAGAAAATACCTGTCAATCCTGCCATGGTGACAGCAGGACTTCAGGAAAAGAATACAGTGATGGAACAGCGTGGCAGGTGAGCCTGATAACCAAAATTTTTAAGGTGTCCATATAGACCCAGTGGTGTGCGTGTGTATCCGTATCCATATTTATAAGGATAAAGGACATATATGGCTATAAATGGTGATATATGGATTTCCATATATGTATATATACACATATATAGGTGTACAACAGCCTGATAGAATAGATTTTATGGTTCCCAACTTCTTTTGCCCTCTTAGGCCCTACTGAGCAGGGTACTTCAGTTTAACAGTTTCAGTCCCACGAGTCCGAGCAATTCATTGAAGCGGGGGACTGTTTTCCGATACGCTGAGCTCCGACGAAAGAGGAAAGGGCTCAATCCCAGCCCAAAAGCAAAGGACGAAATACTTCAGTACAGTGTGACTCTACTGTAACTTCGGCTGCAGCAAATGAGCTCTTCTGGAACAGCTTTTTTAGAGTCAGAAACGCTCCTTATTTGAATAAACCCCAGGAGTATATTTGCATAAAGCCCAACAAAACAAGATAATCTGTAACCCTTCAAAGACCTACATTTTCTTTCAACATTCTTTCTGTGGTTTGGAGGTTATTTTAGTAGATTTACGAACTTAACATGCTCCTTTCTGTTTCACCAGTCTGCTGTTTCTGCAGTCTTATCTCTAAGATAACATCTAAAGGGTTGCGGGACCCATTCATAAATCTCCGGTCCCACACATGACTGAAAATCCCGCAGCTTCGTACGGCGATGTTCCCCTGCCAGAACCCAGAGACGTCCGGGGCGGGGAGCAAGGATGGAGCCGGCTTGCAGGGGGCCGGAGGGGGAGCAATCCCCCGGCTGCCTCCCCGACCCCCAGGGAGGGCAGATTTGCAAGCTAAGGGAATGACAAATACTAGGTCCCAAGAATTTGCTGGTGACTGCGGTGGTAACTTTAATTTGCAGGGTGCGGGGCTGGGGGGATTACAGCTCTTCCCGTACCGTACGGAGTGAATAAACGAGCCCCCAGTTACAGGCGGTTCCCTCAAACCCTCGCACGGCCGAAGCGCCGCTGAAGCCTTGCTCGACGGGGCTCCGGGGGGGGGCAGCCCGGCCCCGGCCTCCCCTGCCACCGCCGCCGGGCCCCTGGCTCGGCGGGAGCTGCGGGGTGCGAGGCAAGGATCGAGGCCAGGCTCCTGCTCGCCCGAGCTGAGCTGAAAATAACCCCCAGTCTGGAAAGAGCTGGATGAATCCTTCGTTCGTTAAGGAGAGCCTCATCCCCGGCGTATTTCGAACCAAACTGGAAAGCTCTTGCTTTCCCAGGGCGGCCACGGTTTTCCCGCCCCCCCCCCCCCCCCCCCCCGACAGTGCAATCCGCAGCAAACCTAAGCAACATCGAAAGCTTTTTTGCCTTTCTCTGTTAAACGCGAGGTCAGCCGAGTTTCGGAGGAAAAAAACCGCAGCAGCCTTGAACTACGCGACACCTGTCCTGCGGGCATGTTTTAAATCATGGGACCCCTTCAGTCTATAGTCTTGTAAAATTAATTCCCCTAAATCCTACGTAGTAGCTCTGTAAAAACTCCTTCCGTCTCTGCCCTAGCCCAGGAAAGGCAGAGCCCGGGGGAGCGGGCTGCCGGAGCGGAGCCCCGGGCGGGGGAGAGCCGCACCGGGGCTCGCCGGCCGCGGGAAGGGATGCAGAGGCTCAGCCTCCGCTGCGCCCGGCAGGATGCTCCTCGTTTTGTTTTGCTTCCAAAGCAGGGCTGCCCGGCCGGGCTCTGCTCCCCTCCTCACCCCGCGGTGAACGCAAACACCTTGCCGAGAAGCAGCCCGGGGAAAGGGCAAGCAGCGCGCAGCTTCCTGCCGGAGCGCCGGGCTTCTCCGACACATTTTTGTTGTCTTCCTCGGTCGGACGAGATCAACGCAAAAATTGGGCCAAATGTTATCGCGGAGAGAACGGGTGGTTAGGGCTGGGGGTGGCGGTGGTTTTCAGTGCCGGCTGTGACCAGCCCGTCGTAGGCTCCCGCCTGTGTGGCGGCAGCCGGAGGTGGGCAGAGCAGGAGCCGGTTCCCATCGGGGTCGGGATTGAGCCCCGGCTGACCTCAGAGCCGCCGGTGCCCGTCCCCTGCCTCGGCGGGCACCGCCGGGCACTCACCGCCACCCGCGGCCGTGCGAGCGCCCCACAGCTTGCGCAAGAGCCGCATCCCAGCAGGGCCCCGCCTGCGCCGCGGCCCCGGGGTTTGGCGGCCGCGGTCAGTTGTTGGCGATTTATTTCAGTCGCCCCGACGCGGCGCGGCCCGGCGGGAGCGGGGGGCGAGCGGAGGGCGAGCGAGGGCTCGGCGCGGCGCGGCGGCGGGGCGGGCGGCAGAGCTCGGCCGCTCCAGCCCGGCCGCTTCCCCGCGCCCGGCGGGTCCTTCCGTCAGGCAACGAAATCCTCGCCGCTCGGCGCGTCCGGTTTGAAATTCAGCCGTGAGGAGGAGGCAGGTTTTTGCAGCGCTCCCTGCGAGCGGGCTGGCGGCGAGCAGAGGGCGAGGGGCTGCGCATTTGTAGCTGCAAATCGTTCACGCAGGCTCTGCCCGCTCCGCAAAATCACACGGGCATCTACATCTTCCCAAGTGCTGGTCCCTTACCCTTTGGGGCAAAAGGCTCCGATTTTTTGCGCTGAGAAAAAGCGCCAAACAGATCTGGCACCCGCCTGAATTCTAAACCTGCCTTCCCGGTGGGAGATGCTGAAGGGAAACGCGGGTTGAGAGGAACCGACTGCCGAGTTCCTGAAAACTGAAATTGCGAACCAAGCCCGCCGCTTCCCACAGAGGCGTCCCTGATAAGGTGAAACCTGTCACCCCCATGATAACGATGCTGCCCCGGGAGCGGAGAGGGGGGAAGGCGGCTGTTGGGCTCAGCTGAGGCACAAGCCGAATTGTTTGAACGGCGAGACGGCCAGCGCGGGGGTGGCGGGGGCTAGTGTCACCCGCCCCGTCTCAGCGGCCCGGCGGATCGCCGCCCTCCCTCCCTGTCGCGTGCCGGTGCTGGGACCGGCTCCCCCCCCCGTTTTCCCTTTCGTCCCCATCCCTCTCTCCCCGCCGCGGATCCTCCCCTCCGTGCCCGAGCGGCTGTGCGCCCGGCAGGACGGTGCCACCTCGGCAAAAGGTCTTTTTTTTTTTTTTTTTTTGGGGGGGGGGGAAGTCGGGCCCTCCACTGCGGCCACCGAGGGTGATGCGGGCGCTCCCCTCACTCCGAGCGGCGCGGGGCCACGGGGCGGACCGGAGCCCCTCCGGTAGCCGGCTGCGGGAAGGGGGGCTGGGGAGGGGGACACACACACCAGAGTCACAGGTGACTTGTTCCAATTAGTAGCTGTCTAATTAAATTAGTGTCACGCGGCCCAGCCAATGGGCCGGCGGGGGTGGAGGGCGGCGATGAGACAGCCCGGCGCAAGCCCCTCCCCGGCGGCCCGAGGAGCCCGGCGCGCCGGTATAAATTGCCTCGGCGGAGCCCCGCCGCAGCGCTGCGCGGCCGCGGGTCGGAATCGGACCGTGTGGGCGCCGCACCGCCCACCGAGGATGCAGCTGGGGGAGCCGCTGCTGGCGGCGGCGGGGGCCTTGCCGGGCGCCCCCTTCTACCCGCTGGAGGGCGGCGGGCGCGGAGCGGGAGCCGGGGCGGGCGCTGGCGGCGGGTCCCGCGGGCCGCCCCGGTCGGGGTCGCCGCCGCGCCTCGACCTGGACAAGACGCCCAAGAAGTTCGGGGTGGCTCCCGCCGTGCTGGGCGAGGCGGAGGCGGGCGAGCCGCCCTTCGCCGCCCCCAAGCCAGACGGCCGCAAGGCCACCCCCTGCGGGGAGGAGGAGCTGCCCCCGGCCGCCGCTGCCCGCTACTCCATGGACAGCCTGAGCCCCGAGCGCTACTACCTGCAGTCCCCCGGGCCGCCCGGGGCCGAGCTGGGGGGGCCTTGCGCCCTCTTCCCCTACCCGCCGGCGGCGCAGCACGGCACCGTCTACCAGCCGCCCGGCGGGCCGCGCTACCCCTACGGCTCGGTGCTGTCGCCGGGCGGCTTCGCGGGAGCCGTCTGCCCGCCCAGCGGCCGGGCGCAGTTCGGCGGCAGCGGCGGGTACCAGTACGGGCAGGCGGCGGCCGGCGGACCCCTCTACGGCCCTTACCCGGCGGCGTCAGGCTCCTGCGGCGGGCTAGGGGCGCTGGGTGTGCCGGCCGCCGGCCCGGGGCTGCGGGCGCAGGTCTTCCTCTGCAACCGACCCCTCTGGCTCAAGTTTCACCGGCACCAGACGGAGATGATCATCACCAAGCAGGGCCGGTAAGCGGGCAGGGGGTGGGCGGAAACGGAGGGAAGTGGGGGGGGGGGGCGCCCGGGACCGCTCCGCGCCGGGCAGCGCTGCCCGCTCCCGCGGGAAGGATGTGCGCGGGCGGGTGCGGCCCCCCCCCTCCCCCCCCGTCGGTGGTGCCTCCGGCCCGGGGCCGCTTTCCCCGAAAAGCGGCTCTCCCAATTACCCCACGCTAGGCGGCCGGGAGATGAGGTGGGGGTCGGTTGGGGCTCGTCGCCTGCCTCCTCGGTCTCCTCCGTGCCGGGATGGATGGGGCACCCCGCGGCCGTCTCCAGCTGCCTCCGGAACCCGCGCCCCGTTCCCTGGCCCGCCTCGCATGCCGTGTGCGTTTCCTCCCCTCCCCAGGAGGATGTTTCCTTTCCTGAGCTTTAACATCACCGGCCTCAACCCCACGGCCCACTACAACGTCTTCGTGGAGGTGGTGTTGGCGGACCCCAACCACTGGCGTTTCCAGGGGGGCAAGTGGGTGACCTGCGGCAAAGCCGACAACAACATGCAAGGTAGGTGCGGGTTCTCCGGGGTCTCCCCGCCGCCCTCCCCCGCGGGTCGGCTTTCCAGAAAGAGTTGGCGCTTCGCTCACCTCTGCAGGGGTTTCCTCGCCCCCGGCATCCCGCTGCGGGCAGAGCCGCGCTTTTAAGGGCGTCTTGCAACTTTTTTTCACGCCGCGGTGTGCGAGGCTGTGTTGGAGAGGGGACGTCGGGGGACGCGAGGTGCTGCCCGGGCTCTGCCCGGCTGCTCCGAGCTGCCGGCGGTGGAACAAAGCGCTTGTGCCCGGCGGCCGCTTTACGCGCTTCTCTTCCCCAGGCAACAAAGTGTACGTGCACCCCGAGTCGCCCAACACCGGGGCTCACTGGATGAGGCAGGAGATTTCTTTCGGGAAACTGAAGCTAACGAACAATAAAGGTGCTAACAACAACAACGCACAGGTAAATGGGGGGGGAAGTCAGGCTTGACGGGGCTTTTGGTGGCTCAGCCGGGGGAGCCCTGGGGTTTTGGGGCTTTACAGCATTTAATCGAGCAGCTAGATCACTGTTCTTGTGACTTGTTCCCTTCTTGAACTGGATCGTAGGTTTTGTTTTCTTTTCTAATTGTCTTCATAAGGAGAAGCAATGTCAGAAATAGATATATTGGCTAAAGACAAAGAAATTCACACATCTATCTCCGGAGTTGCTCAAAAAGTGGGAGTGTAGCTGATGGCTCTTGATTTCCTGCGTTTACAGATTTTAGCATATTAGTAATCTAGTGAAACAGGGCTATAAGCTGTGAAGGATCTCCTGTTAACAGTTAAAATTGCTCCATTCCCAAGTCAAAAGATCACAATTTACAGGAAGAAAATGTCAGGCTATAAAATAGATAATTTTAATGTTAGACGCAGTTTGTCTAAAGATCTCGTCTCTCCCACGGTTCCTTTTAGATGATAGTACTGCAATCCCTACACAAGTACCAGCCCCGGCTTCACATTGTGGAAGTGACTGAAGATGGTGTTGAAGATCTGAATGATTCCTCAAAGACTCAAACATTTATTTTCCCTGAAACGCAGTTCATAGCAGTTACAGCATATCAAAACACTGATGTAAGCATGGATGTATAAAATGACAATTAAGAATAAAATTGTCTTGTGGGTTCAACATCTCATCTTACTATGTTCTGCTTTCACTTTTAGATTACCCAGCTCAAAATTGACCATAATCCTTTTGCAAAAGGCTTCAGAGACAACTATGACTCGTAAGTACGCTTCTGTCTTCTCTTGCAGCTGTCTCTAGGAGGCACGATTCTGGCCTGAAATGTGTGTGGAAGAGTCTTTTTCTTTAGACACTACTTCAGTTATTCAGAAGTAGTAATACTTCAGCTGGCAGCTTTGCTAGCTGATGTACTCCTTTCAAAGACATTAAATGTCTGTCTAGAAACATTAAATGTCTGTTTGTATAGTTACTGTATTGTCTTGATGACCTGTCTTCCAGCAGGCTTCTCAATTTTGGTAGAAAATTTGTACTGGCAGAACCTAGCTGGCCTGCAGATTGGCAGTAGTGTATCAAGGATCTCCAGAGAGCAGGCAGCTTCTTCAAATTGTCAGCAGAAGATGGGCCTATCGCTCACTTTCTAGCATCAAATGGCCTTTGAAAAACTGGAGCTGTATATATGCAAGTATGGTTTCTGGGAGGAAGGTGCTGCACCTCATTTAAAATGGGTTGGCTGGCAGAGAACAGTGTATATGTGTAACGGTAATACTAGAAATTTTATACTGGTTTAGGAAAAACGATTCCTAAATTGGATGAAAATGAACAGCCATCCAGTTAAACCTAGTTGTGATTCTAATTAAGAAATAACTCGGTTTCTTCCTGTTTGTGTTGTCTTACTGGAATTGTGAAGAACACCACTCAGTATTTCTCTTTTGTTGTAGCATGTACACAGCTTCAGAAAATGACAGATTAACTCCATCTCCCACGGATTCTCCTAGATCCCACCAGATCGTCCCTGGTGCCCGATACAGCGTGCAACCGTTCTTCCAAGAACAGTTTGTCAACAACCTGCCCCCAGCCAGGTTTTACAACAGTGAAAGAACCGTCCCTCAGACAAATGGCTTGCTCTCCCCGCAGCAGAATGAAGAGGTGGCCAGCCCTCCTCAGCGGTGGTTTGTTACGCCTGTACAGCAGCCCAGTGCCAACAAACTGGACATGAACTCCTACGAGACGGAGTATTCTCCTAGCACCTTGCTCCCTTATGGCATTAAATCCCTTCCCCTTCAGACATCCCATGCTCTGGGGTACTACCCTGACCCGACATTTCCATCCATGGCAGGCTGGGGGAGCAGGGGCTCTTACCAGAGAAAAATGACAACAGGATTACCTTGGACCTCCAGAACAAGTCCTTCAGGTTTCTCCGAAGACCAGCTTTCTAAGGAGAAGGTGAAAGAAGAAATTGGCTCATCCTGGATAGAGACTCCACCCTCCATAAAGTCTCTAGATTCAAATGATTCTGGGGTCTACACGGGTGCTTGTAAGAGAAGACGGCTATCCCCTAGCACTTCCAGCAATGAAAATTCCCCAACTATGAAATGTGAGGACATTAATGCTGAGGACTATAGCAAAGACACTTCAAAAGGCATGGGCTACTATGCGTTCTATACTAGTTCTTAAAGCATCCTTTTATTCCAATTGGCTAATTTTTTTTCAGGGTGGCCTTGGTTTTTTTGCATTACAATTGCCAAAAACACTCTTGCCTTCCACCTTGAATTGTTGTGTGCAATTCTAAAGAAGGTGCCAAAGCTTTTTGACTGTTGCAGGTAACGAAGTAGGGAAAGAGCAAAAAAGAGCAAACTATGGTAGAATTCTTCCCCTCTTTTAGAAGGAACCACACGTGGAAGCTGTAAGCAGGAGCCTAGATTTTTTTTACAATGTGGCTTATTTATTGGAGACACTAAAGTGTACAGTTAGGCTTGGCTCAGAGGCCTGATCAAATCTATGCACTCCTGAGCAAGGAAATAAGGGGGTAGGATCCCAAATTTAACTTTCTTCCCTGCCTGCCCCTCAGATAAAGGGGGGCTGGGTTGCGGGGAGCTGCACAAATGCTATGTTCTGCTTTAGACTGAGCTGGCTTCTTCAACCCTTGTCTGCAGCACAGTTGGCCAAGTTGGATATTGCTCGGCTGAGGCTTTCTTTGGCAGAAGACGGCCAAAATGAGGCCTGCTTGCCAGGCAGGATTTTGACTTGAAGGTCTTTTTGCTAACGATGGGGTTACAATGACCAAATCTGACTTCTTAGTTTAGAACTTGCATTACAAAAAAACATGCCTCCATCCCAAAAGCCTAACCTTTATTGAGGTGGCCAAAAACAAAGTGTACAGTTGTGTTTTGTCTAGGTACACTGTAGAATATTGTGGAATAATGTATAAATAGTTGACCTATAGCTGTTCAGTCAGAAGGACCTCTGGTGGTGCTTTGAAGTTCAAAAGGCTTTTTTTTTTTTGGTTAATCAAACCTAGCATATGGAGCATTGCGAAAAACATGAACGGATTTCTATTTACGTGTACGTAAAGTGACTTTTTCAGCTGCCCTGTACAAAATGAAGTGATGTAACTTGCCCACTCTTCTTGCCTATAGTTTCAGCCATTTTAAACTGATCAGCCCTAGAGCACTGGCACACAAACTCTTCTCCCAACAAAACTTGGTTCCGTTTTCTTTTTCTATGTACATAGTAGTAATTTTTAATAAATGTGGTGGTGCCAGGGACAAGAGTGGGGGTGGCTCTCTGCCTCGTCTTTGCCTCTACTGGGTGTCCCAGCTTGGGGGAGGAGGAGGGAGCACAATCTTTGGGGGCTGAGTTGTCTCTATATCTAGACATGCCTTGCAAAGTTTCTCCTTGCTGCTTTATCCCTTGCACTGTGCCCATTTGGACACTGTTAGGTGCTATCTGTGTGTGGGTGGGTTTTTTTACATCTTCTCACAGTTTGCCACAGTTCTCCCGTGCATCCCCCAACCTCTGAGCCCCCGGCTTGGTCCAAAAATGCGGCGGTGCCTCTTTTCCCCTGCCCCCGCCGCCACCACCACCCTGCTGCGGGAGGCGAGGTGTGAGCTCAGCCCTCGTCCCGGGGAGCGACTTGTGAACTCGGCTGGCCTCCCCCAGCAGCAGCGGGGCTGCCCCTGCCTGCCCCCTCCGTTTCCCGGAACACGGTAAGAAATTCCCCTGCCCGCTTATCTGGGGAGAAAGCTCCTCCTGGCAGAGCGATTGAGTCCCGGCTCCCGCGGCAGCGGGACCTTTCCTGACGATATGCAGGCAGTAATGGGATTAAACCGTTAGCCGTGCCCGGCTGCAAACAAAATAAACCAGGGGCTCAGGCCGGGGCCCGCCCCAGAAGAGGTAAACGCGATCGGGGGGCGCTGGCAGCGGCCCCCGGGCGGCTCCGCCGCTCCGGAGCGGAGAACGGCGGATTCCCGAGGAAATTTCGATCAGCTCTTCGCTTCTCGGTGCGAGGCTCCGGCTCTGCGCGTTGGCAGGCGAAACAAATCGTTGTCCCAGCGGCTCTCCCCCTGCAGAGAGTCACATCCGATTTGGGACAGAAGGGGACTGGCGGTAATTTTTAAGCGACTGGGGACGGAATATTTTTTTTGTTTCTTTTTCCTTATTTTTTTCTTCTAAATGGGGGATACCCCCTTCCAGAAAATCCCCCTGGAAAGGCAGGCTCTCCCCCGTTTCCAGCCCGGGGTGCGGTGGCATGCCGGCCGCACCTCGCCCGCCCTTCCCGGGCTCCAAACGCCGATTATACAGCGCTCAGGAGCGCGATTCCGCCGTGCTGTGTTATTAAGAGCGATATATTTTTGCACCGCGCAGTTAAAAAGAACTTAATACTTCTGAAAAGTCCTCACACTGTTTTAATAGAAACCTAAGTGCCTGGCTGGCCCCAATTAACACCTTGTGATTATAATGCATTCCTAAAACGGGGTGTCAGACGCCAAATTGTGAATAAAGGTATCTAATTAATCTTCATAGGATGACACTGATAAACAACTCTATATTTAAATAAAGATCAAGGAACTGAATGCTTCTTATTTGTTTACATTAACAGAAGATAAAGTTAACTACCCTTGCACTTTGCTTCGTAATGTGATTTACTGAAACAAACAGGAGGCTCCGGGTGGAGAGCCCCGCCTAGCCTCGGCGGGCTTTTTATCGCGGGCTTGGAGGGAGGGGGTGACCCCGAGGATGACTGCCCCTTCCTCCACAGCCGCTGCACCGACCCCCGCGGGCAAGGCGGGCGTGTGCCGGGAAACGCGGCACCTTCGCCTCGCAGCTTGCGGGCAGATAAACGCCGTAGGGAAACGCGCGCCCGTCGGCCCCGTCCCTGCCATTTCGGTAGCTCTCGCATGAAAACTGCGTGCGACTTCGAAACGGGGATGGGGGGCAGGCAGAATCTGGAAAAAAAAAAAAAAAAAAGCTATTTACATCGTTGCGGTGCTGCGCAGTGAGAGGCGGACGGTGAAGCTGTAAAACCTAGTTCTCGGTTAAGGAAAATCCAGGCTGTTGGCTGGAGTCGGCCCGCTTCTGCTTCGCTCCGTGCGGGCGAAGGCGCCGCCGGCTCTGCCCGCCCCGGGGGCTCCGCTCCTTCCCCGCCTCCAGCGCCTCGCCCGACCCGCGGGCCCCGTGAGACGGGGATACACCGGTGTAACTATTTGAGGCCGTTCCCCGCGAATTAGCAATTTTCTGGGATATTTCCCCACTGAGCCGAGGGAGCGGTTCCCCGCTCTGCGAGCTTAGCATTTATTTGTTTTTAATAGCATGGACGCCCGGCGGGTCAATAGCTGCAGCGGAGACGGGCTCGTCCCAGGACGGGGGTGACCGCTTCTCACCAAAGACACTGTTTTCTGGGGTTTTTTTTTCGTTAAAGCAGACCTGACAGCTCATCGTCTTTCCCGCCTGTGCTCTTTGCAGCGGCACGTCGGGAGCAGCCGCCTGATTTTTTTTCCAACGAAACTTCGTCCCTCGCTGCTCGCACGGTATCGCCGGTGCTTCACACCCGGGCGGGTAAACGAAACGACCCCGAAACCCCCCTTCTTCCGACGGCGTCTCTCCGACCCCGTCGGGAGAAAGGGGTTCCTTCCCCGGGGCGGCGGTCTCAGCGCTCCGGGGAGGACGGAGCAGGTATTTTTCGGTGTGTTTTCGAGTAATGTGATGGGGTTTTACTTTCGGTCTGAATTTCTGCTCCCACCTTCCTCAACACCGCCTATTTCACCACCTGGTTGTTTGTTTCTACCTCCTCCTCTCCGCGGGGAGCGCGGCGTTAACGGAGGGGGCGGGGGGGGGGTTCCCGGGAACGGTTATTTTCGCAGCCGCCGCCGCCCTCCCCTCAGGGCCGCCCCAGCGCGCCCACTTGGCCCCGCCGCACTGGGGCGGCCCTGAAGGGAGGGCGGCGGCGGCCGAGGCTGGAATAGGCCCCTGATGGCTTCTGTGGTACCGTTATGCTTCAGAAACGCCCCCTCCCGCCGGTACTACCGGCTAGGGGTGCCGGGGGAGCCGGCGGTGGGCGGCCATGGGGCCCCGGCCCTGGGGAGAAAATGGCGCCGAGGGGGTTAAGGCGAAGGAGATGGGGCCCGCCGGCACTTCCCTTGCACCCGGCCACCCCTTGAAATTGGGTTTTGCCGCCATCTGTGGTGGTGGTATTATTATTATTATTATTATTACTATTATTATTACTTCTTCACTGTTTGTCCCACATTTTTTTTGTACATACAAGCCAAATTCCCCAGCCCCTTGAGGTATCTGTAGCCCACTCCTCCCAAAATCTCCATAGCCCTGTTCATAATAATATGAGTATGACTAATATAAATATTAATCTAATCCTTTATGGAAGGATTTTAGTGCTTGCTGGGTGTCACAAATATGTAATCCAGGGGAGAATGACATTAGGCTGAAAGTGCGGAGTGCAAAATATGATTTGAATAAAATGATAGGGTGGTATCTAATATTTACTTTAGGGAGTACTATACTCTGAGCTGTCACAACCGATTGTGTAAATAGACGAGACTGAGGGATGTGATCCTAATCATATTGATGAAACATTCATCTGAAAGACCGAGTGCAACCAGAAGGGACTCACTAGGAATACAATTAAATCCTAATCTGGGGAGGAGGAATCCTCTGCAGGCTTTCCTCTAACCTGCCACCTTCTCCCCCCTTTTCATTTTGGAGTCAAATAAAATGTGGAAGAGGAAATAAAGGAGTGCTGGAGCGCTGGGTGGTTTGCCTGCCCGAAGGACTGCATCAACACAGGGAGTACTGGGGGGGAAGGAGGTACATCTCCAGTCCTGACCCTGCGGATAATAAATAAAGGCCTAACTTTGCTCACGGGGTAACTACCTGCCTGCAGAGGGTTTCCACCTGTGAGTGGTGTTAATCAGGTGCAGGAGTCCTGTGTGTCTGGAGGAAGAGTCCTTCTCCTACCCGGGGTTTGACCATCAGCTCAGTCCCAGGCTTGTAAGCAAAATGTAGTCTTCTGTCTGTTGTATGCCATTTAGTTTCCACCTGCAGTGGGGAACTGATTTCTTGCTGATAATATTTATTAGCAAAGGGCTTACTTTCCCTTTTACAGTCTCCCACGGGCTGGTTCCTGTCTGGCCCTCATTGCCGTGGTTTCTGACTGCCTTTCAGTAGTGTAGTGCATTGGGTGAAATGGCATCAGGCAGTTTGTCTTCCCTGCATGTGCTGATAATCCCCTCGGATCATGAGAGAAATAGGTTAGCTAGTGCTATAAGGGGACCAACCCATTTTGACCATTGTCCCTCAAAAGATGGTCTGAGAAGATGGATGGGGCAAGGCTCCAGCTGTGGTTCCTGTAACATAGAATCATAGAATCATTGAGGTTGGAAAAGACCTCTAAGATCATCGAGTCCAACCGTCAACCCAACACCACCATGCCCACTAAACCATGTCCCTAAGCGCCTCATCTACACGTCTTTTAAATACCTCCAGGGATGGGGACTCCACCACTTCCCTGGGCAGCCTGTTCCAATGTTTCACCACTCTTTCAGTAAAGAAATTTTTTCTCATGTCCAATCTAAACCTCCCCTGGCGCAACTTGAGGCCATTTCCTCTCGTCCTATCACTTGTTACTTCGGAGAAAAGACCAACACCCACCTCGCTACAACCTCCTTTCAGGTAGTTGTAGAGAGCGATGAGGTCTCCCCTCAGCCTCCTTTTCTCCAGGCTAAACAGTCCCAGTTCCCTCAGCCGCTCCTCATAAGACTTGTTCTCCAGACCCCTCACCAGCCTCGTTGCCCTTCTCTGGACACGCTCCAGCACCTCAACGTCCTTCTTGTAGTGAGGGGCCCAAAACTGAACACAGTATTCGAGATGCGGCCTCACCAGTGCCGAGTACAGGGGCACGATCACTTCCCTACTCCTGCTGGCCACACTATTTCTGATACAGGCCAGGATGCCATTGGCCTTCTTGGCCGCCTGGGCACACTGCCGGCTCATGTTCAGCCGGCTGTCGACCAACACCCCCAGGTCCTTCTCTGCTGGGCAGCTTTCCAGCCACTCTTCCCCAAGCCTGTAGCGCTGCATGGGGTTGTTGTGGCCAAAGTGCAGGACCCGGCACTTGGCCTTGTTGAACCTCATACAGTTGGCCTGGGCCCATCGATCCAGCCTGTCCAGGTCCCTCTGCAGAGCCTTCCTACCCTCAAGCAGATCAACACTCCCGCCCAACTTGGTGTCATCTGCAAACTTACTGAGGGTGCACTCGATCCCCTCATCCAGATCATTGATAAAGATATTGAACAAGACCGGCCCCAGTACTGAGCCCTGGGGAACACCGCTCATGACCAGCCACCAACTGGATGTAACTCCATTCACCACAACTCTCTGGGCCCGGCCGTCCAGCCAGTTTTTGACCCAGCGCAGAGTCCACCTGTCTAAGCCGTGAGCCGCCAGCTTCTCTAGGAGAATGCTGTGGGAGACAGTGTCAAAGGCCTTACTGAAGTCCAGGTAGACCACATCCACAGCCTTTCCCTCATCCACTAGGCGGGTCACCTGGTCATAGAAGGAGATCAGGTTGGTCAAGCAGGACCTGCCTTTCATGAATCCGTGCTGGCTAGGCCGGATCCCCTGGTTGTCCCGCTCATGCCTTGTGAGCGCCCTCAAGATGAACCGCTCCATAATCTTCCCCGGCACCGAGGTCAGGCTGACAGGCCTGTAGTTCCCCGGATCCTCCTTCCGGCCCTTCTTGTGGATGGGCGTCACATTGGCAAGCCTCCAGTCGCCCGGGACCTCCCCCGTTAACCAGGACTGCTGATAAATGATGGAGAGCGGCTTGGCGAGCACCTCTGCCAGCTCCCTCAGCACTCTCGGGTGGATCCCATCCGGCCCCATAGACTTGTGAGTGTCCAGGTGGCGTAGCAGGTCATTGACTGCTTCCTCTTGGATTACGGGGGGTTCATCCTGCTCGCCGTCCCCGTCTTCTAGCTCGGGGGGCTGAGTACCCTGAGGATAACTGGTCTGCCTGTTAAAGACTGAGGCAAAGAAGGCATTGAGTACCTCAGCCTTTTCCTCATCCTCAGTGACAATGTTCCCCCTTGCATCCAATAAGGGATGGAGATTCTCCTTGGCTCTCTTCTTGTCGTTAATATATTTGTAAAAACTTTTTTTGTTGTCTTTAACGACAGCGGCCAGATTGCGTTCTAGCTGGGCTTTTGCCTTTCTCATTTCCTCTCTGCACGACCTAACGAGATCCCTGTACTCTTCTTGAGTCGCCTGCCCCTTCTTCCACAAGCGGTAAACTCTCCTTTTTTTCCTGAGTCCCAGCAAGAGCTCCCCGTTCAGCCAGGCCGGTCGTCTTCCCCGCCCATTCTTCTTATGGCGTACAGGGACAGCCTGCTCCTGCGCCTTTAAGACTTCCTTCTTGAAGATTGTCCAGCCTTCCTGGACCCGTTTGCCCTTCAGGATCGTCTCCCACGGGACTCTCTCAACCAGCGTCCTGAACAGGCCAAAGTCCGCCCTCCGGAAGTCCATGGTTGTGGTTTTGCTGCCCCCCCTCCTTACTTCACCAAGAAGCGAGAATTCTATCATTTCATGGTCGCTAAGCCCAAAATGGCCTCCGACCACCACATCTCCCACCAGTCCTTCTCTGTTTGTAAACAGCAGGTCGAGCGAGGCACCTCCCCTGGTAGGCTCACTTACCAGCTGTGTCAGGAAGTTGTCTTCCACACACCCCAGGAACCTCCTAGGCTGCTTCCTCTCTGCCGTGTTGTATTTCCAGCAGACGTCTGGGAAGTTGAAGTCCCCCATGACAACAAGGGCTAGCGATTGAGAGACTTCTGCCAGCCGCTTATAGAACGTTTCATCCGCCCCTTCATCCTGGCTGGGTGGTCTATAACAGACTCCCAGCAGGATATCTGCCTTGTTGGCCTTCCCCCTCATCCTTACCCATAGACACTCAACCGTACCATCATCACAATCGTTGAGCTCTATACAATCAAAACACTCCCTAACATACAGGGCCACCCCACCGCCTCTCCTTCCTCGCCTGTCCCTTCTGAAGAGTCTATAGCCATCCATTGCAGCACTCCAGTCATGAGAGTCACCCCACCATGTTTCTGTGATGGCGACTAAGTCATACAGTACTAAAACCAGGCTGGCTGCTTTTCATCAGCTCTTGCTTTTGGGGAAGGCATTGAACAGGTGCGTTTTCCTAATGCATACCACCTTTTGGCTTATACCACTAAAATGAATTCAAACTGTGAATGCCTGAATTCACATGATGATGTTTAAAGCTTGAAAAGAAGCCTGTCTTCTTCATCCTGTCACTGTTTAAAGTCAGGCTTCCTTTGAGTGTCTAAGACCCAAATCTGGTCTGATGTTTTTAGAGCTTTTTCAAAGTCAGCCAGTCTTTTATCAGCAAGCTCAGGCAAAGAGCAAGGTGAGTTTCTTCTGCCTGGACTGTTCTCCATGGAAAGAAAGTCCCCAAAGACGACGTTCAGTTCTCTTTTAGTGGGGCATGATGTCTGTAAATGAGGGAAGGATGCATGGAGTGGGACATCAGTTGAACAAATCTGTAGCAGGAGCTCCATATGAGTCCATATTCTCTTCCGCTGAAGAGCTCTGCAGATTTACAGTTTACAGAAGGACTCTTGCGGTTGAAGTAGGCACTACTGAAGTGGTTGTAACATAAAGTATCATTTTAACAGGTTTGGGGATGAAACGTCATGTTAGGGTTCATCTGTACTGTGACTGTATACACTGAGGGCAAAGAAGTCAGTTCCGTTATGATCGTTCCCTGGTTTTCTTAGAGTAGATTTTTGTAGTGTAGATAGGGCACTAATCGTTGAACTTCATGGAACAGTTATAATCCCATTTGTCCATAAAGCAGTACAGTCTTTGTAAATTGCTTGACACAGCTGCAAATTTCCTTTGAGGAAGAAAACAATCCATCTTTATTTTTAACATAAACTGTTTCCTATAAGAAAATTCTAGACTAGACTAATCCTAGACTGTTCCTATATGAATAGCAAGCATACTTAGCTATCTCTTTTTAGGGTCTTCTGTCTTCCTGTTCGATGAATTGGTAGCGATGCTCTGGCTGTTCTTCTGGGGAGAGGAATTCTTTGGAAACTAACTCTTTTGTAATGTGTTGGTGCTCGCTTGTTCTTAGTGATAAGTTCTCAATAGCAGAAATGTTATTACTTTCCTCTCCTTACTTCTTGTGCCAAGTAAGAATGTAAGAACATGGTATTTCTGCCCTAATGAAAGGTATATTTTAGACAAGGAGAGCTCTTAAGCTGATGCTTCAGAGGTCGTGTCAATGCAAAGAAGAATTTTCAGGAGCTATTCACAATAGCAGGTAAATTTTACCCTATATGTTACTCCAGATAGGACAGACAAAGCCTAACCTGTGTAGCCTAGTCTCCACTGATACATCAAGTAGCTTATTTTCCTGTAGCGTTGTGTTTTACGTCTCAAGATTATTTTTAACCCAGCTCTTCTGTTACTTCTTTCAGCAAAGGCAGGATTCTGCTCTGCTGCCTTTACATTGCAACTCCTTTGCAGGATCATTTGAGAGGAAAGATTAGGTGAATTTCTTGTTTCGGGTGGAAATGTCTTTGATCCAGAACAAAAATTATGGCAAAATCTGTGACATTTGAATGGTTTTGGTTTTATTTGCAGCAAGAGTAATGTTCCTAAAGTTTGTGCCAGCAATGATCTGAATAGCAGATAAATCTGCACTGTAAAGCTCTGTTTCAACTGTGCAATGTATTTCTCTACTTGATCTGCTTAAATTATATGTACATAATAAACCTCTGGAAATACCTGCTGTCAGGATGGGCCAGTGAGTAAGGGTAGTGGATTGGAAGTGAAGAATCGGGTTATTTTTCAGTCAGATCAGTTCTCTAATTCCGTTCACTGTGCAGCAGCAGAAATGCTTGTGCTGGCACTGAGCAGAAAGAAGAAAGAGAGCATAATGTAAGAATGAAAAACTTACGTATTCCTGCCCCGGATGTCGGTGACTGCTTTCATCAGTTTAAGCAGCACTACTTGTTGGTTTTTTTTTTTCTCCCCCCCCCCCCCCCCCCCCCCCAATAACAGCACATGACAGCTAATGCCTGGATGGTGAAGTCAGTACCCAAAGTCAGGGCCGGTTTAGGTACCAGTCTTCAAAAGCATTTAAGGAGCTTGGTATAAACGCCCTGTCTGGAAAATGGTAAGGGGACTTTCTGATCGGGTAGAGATGCCACAGTGGTACAATCACAGCATTTAGGTAGCTGTGGGAGTATGGTGGGTTTACAGCACCTCTCATACCCTACAACAGCTGTCCGTGGGCACGCACTTGCTCCATAGTTTACTTTGTAGTCCCCTGCCTATGGTTAGGTCTAGTGCTCTCCCTATTTCAACCACGGGAAAAGAAAGCCATTCCCATAGGTATTAGAAAACACAAGCTTCCTGTTTTTGCTGTGCTACAAAAGGCTTAATCATTGTATAGTATAATGGAACATGTTTAATAACCTGAATGCAGTTTCAGCTCACAAAAATTGTGATTATGATGTGGGTTCAGTTCTTGTTTCTGACATTCCCATTGGGTGAGAATCCTTAGGGAGATGTAATTCCCCTGGAAATGGCCTGAAATATTAGGAGTTCCAGGGCAGTGTCTTTGATCAGCAGCTGCAGGAGGGATGCTCTGTGGCAGGCTGCTTTCCGTTTCATGTTTGGAGTGATTATCTAGAGGAACAAGGAGTGTGTTTGGCTCTAGTACACTACAGTACACAAGAAACGAACAAACAAACAAAAACTATTGGGGTGTTTTACCAGAGTGTTAAAAAAACCAAACCCCACAACCATTGATGGGATTGCTCTGAACTGTGGGGTGACGACTGATTTCTGCTGGACTGGACTGTGGGTGTTTTTGATATGTGGCTAAGGTAGTTGCCCGAGTCTCCCCCTGCTCTGAGTTGTACTGAGTCTCTGCAGGGAAGCCTGGAGAATACAAGATGAGAGGCAATGCCCTTCTGGTGTTTTCTCAACCTACCCAGGGACTGGAGATAAAAAAAAAGAAAACGTGGATCTCTTTTCTTGTTTGTGGGGTATTCTCCAAACCAGGAGTCGCAGGGAGAGCCAAAGCAGCAGCAAACAAGGCAAATTGTGTTCCTCTACCCTATTCACTTCAATCAGATTTGATCTGCATCATTCTCCAAGCTGGTATTAATATTGTTATGCTGAGAAGTGCTAATGGCCGCCCATAATGTTTAAAGGTCACCGAAGTATAGAGTGAAAACGCTCTATAGAAAGACTTAGATTGGCCATAACCACACCTAAAAAAAATCCGGATGGAAACTAAGTGGATTAACTCTCTTTTGTCTAACAGCTAAAGCTTTCAGTCTCCTCTATTATAACAGCTACAGAGGTTAATAGCTAGGCCAAAGCATCTCAAGTCTTATGGTGTATCTTTACTGAAGAGGAAGGGTGAAGCTATGGGAGGGGGTTTGAGCTGATATAAGGTTCCACTTACTGCTGAGAAAAGATAAAGTTTCTTATCCCCCCTTCGTGTTTCCTTTTTATGCTTGGCTTGTGGGTTCACTTCTTACCTTGTACCAGCTGTGGGGCTCATCAAACCACTCTGTGAGTCGATTCATTTCATAGACCTGGCAGAAAACACATCCAGGAGAAAAGGACAATTGCATTCTGCTGGGTTCACGAGTTGAATCGGCTCCACTAAGACCCAACAAGAGGCAGAGACAGTGCAAAGGAGAGGGCAGGATTACATGGCCAAGACTGGTGGAGAAGGGAGTTGTAAGCAACCTCCCAGGGACTGTAGGAAGAGATGGCAGGATTTGGCTTTGGTGTAACCTTATGTTGGCTTAATTTGTGAAATTGCAGCTTTATCATTCAAAGAGACAAAACTCTCTCCTTCAGATTAAATGGTGTTTCCCCAGGCTGTTGGGACAAATGCTTCATTACGGCCTTTCTGTTCCTTCTGAGTGTCCAGAAAGGCCAAAGTCCCTGGGAATGAATTACAAAGTCACTCACTGTGTCACAGCTTTAAGAAACGTGGGTGGTCAGGTAGGAAGAGGTGACTGAGAACACAGTAATGCGGATATCACTTGGGGTGTGTGATCTTTCTTGTGCAGGCTGGTGACCTTGCCATATAGTCATGATCACCCAAATTTAACTCTGCCATGAATGACATGCCTCTCAGGATAGGTTTCCTGGGGTTAATTTGGGAACAAGGAGATACTCATTGATGCTTTTTGGCTCAGGCTCTGGAAGACTGTTTCTTCAGGTAAAGTAAGCTTGCTCAAGGAATCCACGAGAATGGGTTGTATTTGTGTCATTTGCTCAGAGAAGTGGGGATTTGGGTATATTTCATTGATAGTAAACTACATTAAGAAAAGACCTGCTTTGATGCCTCTGCTTCTCCTCCAAATAAGACGTAAACATTCAGGGTCAAATACAAAAACCTGTTCCCGCTTGTTAAGGGGGCAAAATCAGCAACGTCAGACAAAAACCTGATGTTGCCAATGCTACTGAACATAATACATACTGCTGTGAGACTTCCCTGTGTAGACCTGCGGCCTTCTAGAGTAAGTACCAAACTTACTAGCGTTTGCGAGATTATATTGTAAGCAGTCAATACCCCACTGCAGGAAAGGCACTCTATAAGCTGAAAATAAAAAAAATAAAAAGGTAAACCTGAAATAAATGGCAGGCCAACAGTGCTACTTGGAAGAACTCAAGTTGTGAGCTAAATTCTGCAACACCAGATTTCAAAGGGAATTTTGCAAAAGTGAAAACCACCGAAATTGGTTTATGATACTAACAGATTATTATTTAAATTCCATTTTACTAACCCTCTAGCTACCTTTGTTGGTAGGGAAGAATTGCCTCCGACGCAGATATTTTTACTATTTTAGGGAGATCTTCCCTAGTTCTTCCTCTTCTCATTATCATTTCTGTTTTCTGAAACTTACATATCTATAGCTAGGACAAATATAATAGAAAATTAATTGACTGATAAAATATACCTTGCCTGTGAGAAAATGTCTCTTTTATTGGTGGGAAGAAGCTACAATTGGAGAAAGCTACAATCCCGTATGTGAGTAGCAGGTTGTGCTATGAAGAGTAATCTGAGAAATTAGAAGGTCGTTATTAAGGACTGGCTGATTGAGACACGGTACATAATGTGCTGCATAGGCAACATCATGTTTGTTCACTGTCATCTCGCAGGACACTTGGAAACTCCAGCCAACAGTAATTGAGGAGAGAGAGAGAGAGGTGAGTGCAGAATTGTGTGGTGGTCATGTAGCCAGTTTAAGTGGCTTGCAAAAATCTTTGTCTCATTTCAAAAAGATGATGAGCGCATTCAGGATCAGGGGACAGTAATTTTTCAGTCTTAAAAAATGCAGTAATGATCCTTTGTTCTTGACCCGGTTTTGCAAAACTGTTGGTTCAGGAAGTGAGACATAGCTGTGGCTGGGTCTGGATAGGTTTACAGAGATGTGTCACTATAGGTATATCAGTAGCTATAGAAGTATTCCATAGATACAGCTGGAAGTTATATCTGTATTGTGTTTCTGATGCATGCTCTGATGTTCTTCCTAACATGAGGTTTATAACCTGTTGTTATCAAACTCAACACTGGAATCACGGCCAGAAACTCTGCTAAACTCCAGGCTAAACGCGGAAGTTTCAAATGAGAACTTCAGTAAGCCAAACAGTTATAAATGGTCATGAGCTAGAGGCAAAATTATGCCTTGTTTAAGTTCATCAGAGCCTGCAGAAGAGTTCTTTTTGGAGGAAAGAGAAGGAAGCTCACTGTCTGCATGGTAGTGCTTGCAGAAATTTACAAAACTTCAAATCATCTGACATAACTGGAGACAGGAGCTGAGCCTAAGGGACTAAGCCCACTCCTGCTCCTACCTTCGACATACTTCCTTCTTGTATTTGAACTCAGGAGTAAGGAGCTCTCTATTCATCCATGCTGGCCTTCCACCACGCTTGCTTGACTTCCTGCATGCAGGAATGGGCTGTCTTGTGCTTTGAGGAGGTTGTCCTTGAAGATCAGCCAGCTCTCACAGGCTTTCCCTTTACCTTCCACAGCAGTCTTCCATAAGATTCTACTAAGAAGATCCCTGAACAAGCCGAATTCTGCTCTCCTGAAGTGCCAGCTTGTAATTGTACTATTTGTCTTTATCACTTCTCTCAGAATTTTAATCTCCACAATCTTATGGCTGCCCTTTACATCCCATACTTATTCTTTGTAAGAAGTCCAGAAGACTCATCAGTCACCTGCATCAAGAAATTACCATCAACGCAGACCAGAAATCTGGATTGCTTGTGCCCAGCTATATTACCCTATTTGCAGATATCAGGGTGGTTCTCATCCCCAGTGAGCACTAGTGGGGACTAGAGCTGGAGTACCAGCTCATGGAGCTTCCTCCAGCTTTCAAATGAAGGCTGCTTCTACTTCCCCTTCTTCTTAAGGAGGTCTGTAGCAGGCACCTAGCACAATGTCACCCATGTTGGACTGTTCTGTGATCCTTACTCATAAGGTCTTGACTGCCTCGTCCCTTGTTCCAAGCAAAGGAGTGTGTTGCAGCCAGCCCTTTGCATAGATTGAAACCCATCCATGTTCTTCACCGTCCCAGACTGTTTTTTCTCAAGAGCCTGCCTGAGGTGCTGAGCCTTAGTACTGCACCACTTCAAGTTCCCATACTGTGATGTTTGCTTTCTGGAGGCAGTGGTAAATGGAATTGGTCCTCCCATTGCTTGGCAGTAGGGTCTTGCATGGATGCCCTCTAGCCTAGGGGGCCGATATTCCCAAGGATGCTTTTACAGTCATGGCTGACTGGTGTGGGGACCTAGTTCTGTCTGCTCAGCAGCAGCCTGCACAAGGATGCAGGCTGAATCAACAGGTTTGAAGTTGATGGGACACTTCAGTAGCAGAAAAAAGAAGGCCTGAGTCTGGTGGATGTACAAGGGAAAGAGAAAACTTGGAGGCCTGGATCAGCGTTGAAGGGCACACCAGGCATGCATTATTGAGTACTGGGAGAAGAAAAGGGGCAGGAAGGTACAGAGTAAAGGTCTGAGCTGACTGAGGAAGGTCAGTTGCAGAGCAGTGTGAAGAGGTAGTACCCATCAAACAAAGCCTGCTGAAAGAATGTACCTTTCAAGACTTAACTGAAGAGCTCTGATCAAGCAAAATTATTTCATGGAAACTTAGTGTTTTATGTCATGTGCTTCTATCACCTTTTTTAATCTGATGTCAAGTGCCCTAAAACCAGACTTACCATTTTATGGAACTACGGCTATAAACACTGTGTTTCCATTTTAAAGGAGAAATGTTGGTAATTGCCAGGAAGTCATGCTCAATCCTGTCACAGAATTATCAGCATCACCATGTGTGTTTGATATGGTATGAATTTTGAATGCTAGTATTATTATTAATAAGCAAAATGCGCCTTCAATCTGTATTTTGCCACTGCATGGAAAACTTGCAGAATGCCGTAAGGTTTATAAATTATTACAGCCTCACAATCAGTGTATTATGCTATAGTATTAGAAAACTAATACCAAGAAAACCTTTTCTTGAACCAATACTTTAAATTGCTGAAAAAAGTCAAAGTAAAAATAAAAGGTGCCAGTCTGTCTGGTAAATAAGTATATTGTATTACCCACACTGAAAATCCCATTGAAGTTTCTATAGAAATGCAGTAGCCTCCTGCAGCAGTTGCTCCAAAATCATGTGTAATACAATGAATAAGGCAGGGGTTCTGCTTTCTTTTAAACTGAAACATTCTGGTATCATGTCCGAGTAGAATAACCTTGCTTGTGGGATTAAATGGGCTGAATTCTGAGCGGAAGGTTTTCAGTCTGTATTTTTTCCAAAAGGGCCTGAAATGTTTCAGATCAAATGACTTTGAATGTTTTGTACCACTGTAGATTTTTGTGGCAGAGTCTGATTTTACGACCTCAGCCTACAACTGTAACAGCATATTTAGCTTGCTGCCTTATGACAGTACTCATGAGCAAATAGTATCCTGGGTTCACTGCTATTTATTAAGAGCAGCAAAACTTTTACTGAAGTGGATCACCAGGAGCTGGCTCAGTGGTTCCTGTGTCTGCTTTCCACTGCGCTTTCTATGCAATATTCTGACACTTTTGAATGTTTCCATTTCAAATGAGCAATGCCCTGTTCATTTCTAGTACAATCCTGAAAGTCTCTGGCCTTTTTCTGTGGATCAGTCAAAATCATTGAGCTGCTGAACTCTGAAGGTGGTTCATGCTTTTCTCAGAGATGGTTCTGAGTAGGTCAGGTACCTTCCCTGCCTGAGCTCCTGATGAAAATGTTTGACTTAAATCCCTAAGGCAGGGTCTGGGTCTGCTGAGGGCATTGGGTACAGGGTGTTGAAAAAAAGAACTGACTGCAGCAAAAATCAAGTGGTCAGCACTTCCCAGGGACAGGCCCTTGAGCTGTAGCATTTAAATGCCAAATCAGAGCTTTTCTCTTGTTGTTTCCACAAAATGAGGTCCAATCCTGCAGCATGAAGCCCAGCACAGAGTCACATCAGGAGGAAGTGTGAAGGAGTTGCATATGGATTCTCTTCGCTAATACAGGGTCTTGGTGCCTGTTACATACCATTTGTGTACGTCTGCTCTGAACTTGACTTCCTTTCAGCACTTGAGCTGAAAGCTTCCAGACCCGTCAGGAGCCACTTCATCTGTACAGAGTGTTTCTCACTGCTGAAGATGTTCATGTTAAATTCCACTCTGTAACATGTTGATAATAATCTCCAAATTGTGTAGCTGTAGCTGCTCCTAACTTGTAAGAATTACCATGTCACTTAACACAGGACATCCTGATGAGGAAGCTCTCCCCAGTGTGGAGGAAGGTTTCAGGTCACAGCCTTGAGGGATATGCATGACTTTTGTAAGCATGTAGCCTCAGTTTCCAGCTTCAATGCAGCAACTCCGACAGGGTTTACAGACTTGTTTTCTGGGCTTGCAACTCTAGCACTTCTGATTGCAAATGTAACACTTAAAACATACCCCATTTGATGTAGTAATGGTTATGGACCATCTAGCATGCTCCTAAACATGCAAAGGGTGTATATACGTGAAGCATAATGACATAGCATGCAGTTTTTCAGATGCAATCTGGAAAAGGCAAATAAAGGAGTGTGTGTAGGAGAAAGCTACAGATACTCTGGAGATACAAGTAGGAAAACTTTTCCTGTAGGATACTGGCTGGAATTGGAGACTTTCCAAAGCCAGGGTGCCTTCTGGCTAGGTAAGAGAGACACTCTCACAAAGGACCAGATGTGGCAGTCTGCACACAGAGTAGCACTTACCAGTATAAGGAGTCTCAGTGAATGCTATTTATTCATGCATCCCTATTGAAGTTAATATGAGTAGAATATGTTGAATTTGGCCCTAGGTTAGTAACATAAAGTTGTACCTCTTTAAAATGGATCTGAACAGAGAGGTATGGTCCAATGCTGCACTGCCTCTGAGAGTTTGTTGGTTTCAGGGGATTCGGGATTTTTGTTTTGGCAGAGTTTTTTTAGGTGTGGGGGATGTTTGGGTGAAGAACATGATTATTTTTCTTACAAATCTAGTAAGAAAAGAATTAGCCTAGAAGAGGGGAAAAAGAATCTGCTCCCTTTGATGTTATTTAAGATGCTGCCTTATTCCTCTAAGAAATAGAGCTTTCATGTGTTATATTACATAGTAGCCCCCCAAAAAGATGCATATCTTTTGCCTGGGGTGAGCAACTCCTGAGATTTCTG
The DNA here is from genome assembly GCF_965638725.1 of Aptenodytes patagonicus. NCBI lineage: Eukaryota > Metazoa > Chordata > Aves > Sphenisciformes > Spheniscidae > Aptenodytes > Aptenodytes patagonicus. Next base: position 127,608,269 of record NC_134950.1, read on the forward strand.
AAGTCAGGCTAGTACATTAACACCTTAGATTTAGGTAGCACACGGCTACAAGCAAATGTCTTTGGATGATAGAAGCAAATCAGACACTGCTTTTGTGTGTCACAAGGGATTATTCTATTTTAGTGCTATGCCCTTTGGCTTTACAAATGCACCTGTAGTGCTCCTGTGGTTAGTGCAAAGAATCTTGGTAGAATTAATTTACTATAGTTGTTTTGTCTTTGTAAATAGCAAATGTTAGAACTGGCTATACACAAAGAGCTTTTCAAACCTTACATGTATTGTTTGCAGCAGTTCATAGATAGGGAAGGCTTCTGTTCTTTAATGCTAGCACTGAGTTCAGCAATGTACTTTTCCATTCACAAAAGGTGACTTTTGTGGAAGCAGGAGGAATTTATGGCTGTGTCTGGGCATAAAGAAGGTGGGAGATAAATTCTAGGAAATGTAAAGGTGGATCAGCAGATACAGATTTCAGCTGTGCCTTTGTGAATCTGAAAAATTGTCATTTGATTCCATGTAATCTGCTGTGTTATTTTTATTGGAATAAATGGCTCTGAGAGCTCAAGGTGTTTACATGGCACTGTCATCAAACAGTAGCGAGCTATTAACTGTTATCTGGCATTTCGGGAACGGAGATACTGGTCTATCAAATACCGTGGCAAATAATTGTCACTTTGAATCTTTTGAAGAGATGGAGGGGAGCTAAATGTTTGTAATATCAAGAAGGTTTTAATTTTACTAATATCCCCTACAGAGAGGATTTTTAAAAAGAAATTTCTTCCCCAGTTTTGACAGTTTTGTGGTTGGGCTTTTTTGTTTGTTTGTTTTTTACACAGCCTAAAGATGGTAGCATGTGTCCTGATATTAGATGGAGTGTGCTAGAACACTCACTGTGCTTGTTGTAGTCCAAATCTGCTTCACAACAGCAACAGAAGACAAGAATGTAAAAGCGAAGGAAAAATAACAGGGAAGAGAGAGGCTGTGACTTGTAGTAAGACTAGGTGGCTTTCTAATAATCTTGCTATTACAGAAAAGCAAGTTCAGCATATGAATTTATTAGATGTTCTGAGACCTGGCAAATTTTAATCAATATCAGCTGCTGAAGTCAGGTTTTTAGCTGCCTTTTTAATCTGAGTCTTCTAGGAGAAGACTACATAAAATAGCCTCACCTAAGCCAGGCTGTTGTTTTGGTTTTCTTTTCAGTAGTGTAGGGGTTGGAAAAAGCGGGGCAGAGAAAGAAAAGGAGTTACAAGAGAGGTGTTAAGAGCAGGAAAATACTTGGAAGTTTTGTGCTTCGGACATGTTAGCACTTAGATGAAGGTGGTGGGGAGGTAGGCTGAAGGCCTAGCCTGGTTTGTCAGGTCATCTCTCAGGATCAGTAACGGTATGGGTTCCTGTGTGTCAAGGTGGATCATAGGAACATAGTGGTTATACGGCATTAGGCCAAAAGTCTGTCTTGTCCAGTATGTTGTCTCTAGAGCGCTAGCAGCAGAGTATAAGAATAAGATATGTTACAGATTGATAGTTCTGAGAGCTTCCAGCAATCAGCTTTAAGGATTTCCTGAGCTATTTCTGGACTGTCACGCTTAGCACTTCCTTCATGTGGTTTAATCCTTTAAGTGAACCTCGTTCCCCATAGGAACCCCTTAAATTCTGCAGTCTGATGTTGCAGTGGTTTGGTTGCAGATTTCCCCACCGGAAATCTCAACCCATGTTGTTGAGATTTATACTTTTCAAACCACTTCTATTAATCGTCGGTGCCAAATGAAAAGCACTCCAAAAGTGCAAGTGGGATTTGCTTATTCTCTTATTAGTTGGTTCCTATTACCAGGAATGGCCGCCTCTGTGGCTGATTTTAAATATGATTTTCATCTTCTAATTTTTCCCATCCTAAACTTCTTTTTTGCTAAAGAGCCTTCATGTCCACCCAGTGCTTGAGTTGAATCAGAACATAAATATAATTGTGTGTAACAGACTTCTCTTACTTTGTTTCTAGAGCTGCAAACCTCAGGTGCTTTGGGGTACTGAGCTAGGACGTAAGTATTTCACCTTTTTGCTATTTGTTAGTCATTATTATAAATGTAATTGAACTATTAAGTGGGGAGCCTAAAGTTAGGTAACTCCGACAGGTATCTTGCCTTAGTGGTAGCCTGATATTTTGGGGTATATTGTGCTTACTACTTGTATCTGAATTAGTGGGAATTGTGAATGCTCTGATCCTGAAAACAGGCCATTTATTTGGAAGCGTAAACACGCTTGAAGATTTACAAGCGGACAGACACGCTAGGAAGTCTTTAATACCCTTCATCTCAAACTGCCATGAGCTCTCTTCCAGTTGTCCTGTGAATATCTAGGAGGTTTCTGTTTGCCAGTATAATCTAAATAGTCACATTATTACAAGCACAGGATTTTCCTTTCAACAGCATGAACTGGCATCAAACTTTTTTAAAAAAAAAAAAAAAAAAAGCTTATGATAGTTTCCCTGACTTCAACTCCCTGGGCATGCAGGTAAACCATAACTGTCAGATTTTATTCAAGTTTGGAACTGGGATAAACTCTGCAAGGTATATTTTACCCCAGAGCAATCCGTATGTGCAAGGTGTACCAGCGCAACACGTCATCATACTGCTGTGTTTGCTTCCAGCCTGGACGAGAAGACAAGGGCTCTTAACTCAGGGGAAGAGTTGTTTAAAGCCTGTTTCTGCAGATGAACAGCTTGCTGGGCTGAGGCACTCTGCCCCGATGTGTGTGGCTACAGTGCCCTCTTGTGCGAGTGAGCGCTGGTAAACAGCGGCTGATTCAAAAGGTCTCTCCAAAACACCTGGCTGCCAGAGAAGGAAGGAGACTGAAGACAAAATCCTCTTCCTGCTGTGGCCTTTTGCAGCTGTGTTTTAGTCACCAGCAATTTGTTTGGTTCTGTGATATGATGCAAATGTAAGGACCGCCTTTGGGCTTTTACAGCTTTAAATGTGCTTTGTATTCTGCTAGTATTTTGGCATTAGCTGGAAAATGCACACTTACTATTTCTGTTGTGGTGATGCCCACAGGACCTGTTATGGAGGGGAGCTCCTGGTTGTGCTAGGTGCTGTCTCCACACTCGGAGGTAGGGCCCTTGCTGTGTTGTGGAGCTCTAATTGTGTAGGAAAAGTAAGTAACCAAACCTGGTTATTCTTTTGCAGGAATAAAGACAGAAGTTTCCTCCTCCCCCCACCCCAAACTTGTCAGCTGCACTTCATCTGCCTCTGAAATTAGAGAGATTGAATTAATATATCTTGATTGGAAAAAAGAAGGAAACTTCAAGGGAAGAAAGGGCACAGTGATCAGAACTAAGTGAGCAGGACAGACCCAGGAGGGTTTTGACACATTATCATTTGAAAATGGCAAAGCAAAAATCTGCTGTGACCACACTGTTTCAAGATTACTGTAAGCCAAGAAAAATACCTGCCTATGCAAATAAGTTTAACCATGACATAGAAAATTCAGGGGGTGTGTCCCACTGATTTGATCAAATGCCTTTTGATCATTCTAAAATTATAGCTACCCTTTTGAGGGTATAATTCATGACAAAGCTGTAGGGAGTGTAAGTGACAGCTAAGAAAGAAGACTTGAAGTGTGTAAGCAAGAATGTCATAACATTAAAAAAAGAAAAATCCAAACTTAGTTCCTCAATACAGGCTATCGAACTGTATAAACCTAGAAAAAGAAGGACTTGGCACAGGTTTTTCCAAGTGTTAGGTACTTTGACTTCAGTGGAAGTCCACGGGTAGAGGAAACATGCAGTATCTCTACAGTCAATGAAAAAGCAGACTTTTTTTTTCCCCTAGCGTGCTCTTCTCTGATTAGCATGTAGATTCAAAGCCCATTTTTGTCTCATTTTAAACATTCTATTCTAAACATTTGCTCTTTATGTAATAAACTGTGAGAATTCCACCCTAACTTTATTTGATTGAGAGTCCACAGAGGAGAGGCTGGACAGAGAGATACAAAAATGAGGGGAGAGCTGGTAAGGTGAAATGCAAACTGAACTGAGCTGCACCGAAAGCAGCACAGAAACAGCGAAGGAGGGAAGGGATAGTATCCTGACTAGAAAATAGATGCAGTGTGCCAGAGGACCTGTATGAAAGTAACTGGGAGCAGAATTTAGTTATTAAAATGCTGTCATCCTGTGCCTGTCTTCCAGTCCTATTGATGTGTCCCATCATATTCTTCAGTCTGTCCTTACTGCTTCTTATCGGTCCTTACTGGGCACTGGGCTTGCACCTGCAAATACCATCACCAGCCCTTAAGCTAGAGCAATGTGAGATTCAGCTGGAGTTGTGGAAACACCATGTCTTCTCGCTTACTGAAGTAGACAATTCTTATAGGTTAGGGCCCTGTGGCAGAAAGGAAGTGAGTGCGCCATAAAACTAGTTCATTTACTGCTTTACTTTGGTTTAATAAAGATAGTCTTTGTTTACTAGCCAAATGCAAGACATTAACCCAGTTAATAATTACCTTAAATATCACAAATTTGCCTTAAGTCAGTCTTTTTTCATCCAAGGATCCTATTAATTAAATGCCAGTGCTGCTCAGCAACATGAAAATGTAAAAATCTATGTTACGTTCCGTACTTACCAGATTGTATTTCTTCCACCTTAAGTACACTGATTATATAAACACAAGATATTGGGTAAAGCCACTGCCTGCTGAGGGTTGTCCTGAAGACCAGGCTTACTTATTTATGCAGTACTAAGGTGTAAGGGTTGACTTGAGCTCTGATTCTCCTGGGATAGTGCTTAGGCTGCAACACCTTCCTATAGAGTGCATCACCAGGAGGTTCAACTCTGCAATAAATACATGTATTTTTTTTGCAGATGAATGAGGTGCTTCCACATATTTCCAGCTGCAGTGCTTTCTTATCCAAGCATGTGGTTGTAAATGTACTTACAAGGATTTTTCACAGGTTTCATAATTTCTGAGGTATTTGCCACTTGGCAGGTGAACTTTCATATGTCTGAGAAGTTGTCAGATTTCAGATATAGGATCATCAGTGCCTACACGGACACACTGATTCTTGGCTGCTGTTGAAATCAGAGCACAGTTGAGTGCAGCAGCTGGAAGCCTTTGCTTTTCACAAAAGCAAAGTGATCAGCCAGGTTGTCCATTTTGCTTTTCATGATGGACATTGACTCCAGTTGGAATAGGAAGGAGCTCAGCAGGATCCAGGAGCTTCTGTCCCATTCAGGAGAAAAACCCAGAGAATCTGTTGCTCCCAGCAAGGCAATGGCTCCAGACTTTTACCTAGCTGCCAGGGATGCCGTGGACTAAGCTGTTGCTCTGAGCACCTTGCAGCTCTGTGAGAATACAGCTCGTAGAGCAGTCAGCTCTAGAGGAGCCCAGCCCTAGCAGGGAGTGAGTGGACACCTTTGCCTACGAAGAAGGCTCATGCCAGCTGAGGTAAAAGCATGGCTGAATAATGGCACAGCTGCAGGTACTGCTCAGAGAGGAGAGCTATCAGTCCCCAGAAGGTTGCAGAGTTTGAATGTATGCACCCTGTGAAACTATGAAGGTGACTAAAAGCATGTTTGATTGCTTTAGATCCATTGATGTTTCAAGTCCCACCTACCCCATCGGAGTACCATGTTGGGGGATCACATTTACAGGAAAGTCGTCTCCAAACATGGTTGAACACAGTTTTGCAGGTTCTGGGACACGTGCAGTGATACCATTACACTTTGTGGCTGCAGTCTTTCAACTAACCCTGTGTTTGTGCAGGAGCACTGTAAGGGACGAGGCCCAAGTGGCTGTGCTGTGAGCACAGACAATGCCCCAAGAGAAAGCTCCACAGGTGTCGAAGATGGCCTTGCAAAACCACTTAGCCTTAGACATGCTGCTAGTTAAAGAACAAGGTGTATGTGGAGTGCTAAACCATACGGCTGGAGAATGCTGCGTTACCATACACAATGCCATGACCACGATTGAGGAAGCACGTCAGAAGATGCAGGAAATCACAGCCGAGACAGGAGACTTGTTCCAATCAATGTTACCGAGCGAATGGAAGGGGGATTGGAACCCTGCCTCGTGGATTTCAACTTTGCTCAAAAAACTCGGACTTACGGGATGGTGGGATTGGATAGTGGAAGCTTTAGTGATGCTTTTGTTAATATTAATTGGTCTGGCTATTGGCTTTACTGTAACGAGGTGCCTAATTCTCCGCTCATTCTCTTCTATCTCCTCCTCTCTACGATATGTCCAGATCACTACCACCGAAGAGGACCTTGGAGTGTTTGAGCCACGGGGTGGTGTAAGGGACGAGGCCCAAGTGACTGTGCTGTAAGCGCAGACAATGCCCCAAGAGAAAGCTCCAGAAGCCAGCCACGGGGAGGGGCCCGGTGTCACTCTCCTTGACTGACTAATGTCTCAACCACTCCTGAAGCCGGGGTGAGAGAAGACTCTAGAAACCTTGGACTGGGGCCAATAAATAGGGGCGCACACAAGCTTCCTTGGGGTGGTCTCCACACTGACAGCCCCTGTTGGTGGGTCCAATGCTGGATCTAGGATTGGTCATCTCTCTCTCTCTCTCTCTCCCCCCCCTCTCCTTCCTCCCCGCCCCTTCTCGTTCTTTGCCCTTGATGCTGCTAAGTAACATAAGGCCTACCTCAACTTCTCATAAAGCCACTTAGCTTATGTGACATACCAATACACAGAGGGTTGATGCTTATAGAGTGTTTGTTCCATTAAAGTTGATGTTCGTGTATGGACCTCGAGTGTTATCTCGCCTTAATCCACACCGAAGGGATTTGCGGACCTTAGTCACTCTCCCCTTCTCGTAGGTGGGACGTGACAAGCACCTGGGTACAATTATTTACTGGCATAAAGTCCATGAAAAAGCAGAAGCTATAATGTAAGTGGGCCTGGAGTTCATCTCTTGGCACAAATGTTTTTGAGCTCGTGCCCTTAATAGCTTCTATTAGCAACATGCCCAGGTTGGACAAGCTGTGATACTCGGGGGTAATAAACCAGAGGATTTAAGAATGAGCCACAAGTTAGCTCTAAGCTGAGAGTGGGTGGCTGCTGGAAGAAGTAGGGCTTTTCTTTTGCAGTAAGTGAATGGTACCTACAAACCATATATTTACAAAACACTCAACATCTGCAGCTTTGCTTGATTTCAGTAGGTCAGGGAGCAAACACTGGTCACTCTCATTTATTTGGTCTAGGTGGTCCTTTATTTGCAAGGACACTGAGTTTTAACAAGGTTATTCTATTTAGATGAAAAATTATGGTTTCATAGCAGGCTTAAGGGCCTATTTAATGTGCATTGATCTTTGTGTATGTGAATACAGGATACATGCTGGAGCTGTTGAAACAGGTTTTTGTTTTTTCTAAGGCAAAAAATAATTGAGAATAGGCAGAAGTGGGACAAGACAGCAATGGTAGATGTGACTTTCACAGTCTATGGAGGGTGAAAATATTAGAGGAAGATGAATATTCCCAGAGGTGTGGTGCACATGTGCAGCTAGTGGGGAATTTCATGAGGAAAGGAAGACACTGATATTTTTATCAGGTCAGTGCTTCCTGCAGACTCTTGACTGTACCAGCATTTGCCTTCTTGCATAGACTTAAGTCTATGCAGGATCAGTAACGTTCTGTTGGTAGATGAGGTATTTGGACATTGTTCTGTAGCACTGAATAAAATGGATTATTTAGAGTTTGAAAAATTTGTTCATTGTCATTCAAAGAAAGAGAACATAGAATGTAAAGAAGCGCTGTTTGTGTACAAAAAATATCAAAGGTATCCTTTTCAAATTATATTGGGATTTTCTTTTGTATTTACCATTTTCTTGTACTTCCAGCAGGGGGCAGGTTTGTGTCACAAAACCGATACGCTCATTTTGTGAGACTCCAATGTGAAGTTCACCAGTCATGTTCAATCCTAGTTAGAAAAAAAAAAAAAGTCTTATTCTGTGGTAATTTTCCTTGAAAATTACATCAGGGGTTTTTTTGGGTTTTGGTTTTTTTTTTAAGAACAAAATAAAAAAACTAGGTGGAATCCTATTGGTAACCTTGAAGCTTCCTAAAAATCTAGCCCCCAAACACATTCTTCTTGTTTTCTAAAGTTGTTGTGAAATTGCCATTGGTTCATTTCTCCCAGTGCATTTCTTTCCTGTTTCTATCATACTGGAATATCTAAGATGGTTTCAGCATCGGTTTCATGTGAAGACAACCAAGTGATGCACTTATTGTTGCAGAGACATGAAAAGGTGGTGTTCTGTTAAAGTTAGGTAGCATAAAATACTGTTGTGCCAGCAACACACAAATATAATTAAGGCCTGGAGGCTAAAAATGGTAAAAATTTTATAATCCTGGCATGCAAAACACTGAGGAAAAAATCAGGTGGTTACATCATGGTAACAAGCCCCAGCAAGGTTAACCACATGCCCACCCATGTTTGTGTAATTCTTCTCAGTGCCATTTTGGTTTCAAAGTGACATGTTGTGGCAGTGCCAGAACGGGACGTTCTGAAGCAAAGGAGGTAAATGCTTTTCTAATTCATGTGTCATCACCAGGAATCCTGTTCTTTCTGCTGCAACTACTTCACTTCGTGTTGTTTATGTGTGAATCAACAGGACAGTTTGAACTCATCAGTGGATGCACCAGCTTTTGCTTCTGCTTCCTTAGTGTCTCATCGCTGCTTATTTTGTCTTCCCTGTGGTTTTGAGCCTTAGGTTTTACTTTTTTTTCAGTTGTCACTTTGCATCCTGTGCCCCCCAACGACATTGTGATGAAAATACCCATATTTTGCAGGCATTTATACCCATTAGCCAGTGTTGCTGTTCACTTTAGTATCTGCTATACAAATGCACACTAATGCTCTTAAAAAAAATTGCATTGCTTTTCATGCACTTTTAGATTTGTGTAATTTTGAAAAGTATGGACTAACACAATAGTACTGTACTCATCATTATAATCTAACGTTTTGACAATCACCGTGAAATATCACTATAGTCTACTGCCAACAAGCCGTGCACTGCTGCGTTAGGAGCTTTTATTCGACAACTTTATCCAGGATAGTGCCTCTTCCTCACCTTCAAGCTGGTTTTGTAGTTTCACATTGTCTGTTCTTAAGGGGATGGCAGCATTTTCCTTTGCATTTGGAAATCAGCTCTCACTCCCCCCCCAGTCTAAACATTATTATTAAGTTTACTGTCTGGATGATTCAGTAGTGTCTAAAGAGTGTGAACTTCATCAAGTCAGGAAGCATAGCCTTCAGTTAACTGGTGAAATGTTAACGAGGACTCTTTAACAGCCTCCAGCGTATAACTGGCGTGGCCAATATTGAACCCAGGTCTCCAGAGGTGGAAGACTAGAAAAACTGTCCCTGGGGACAGATACCTTTTCTAACTCCCATCACATTTCTAATAGTTACTAGGGCAGAATAATGTTTCATGACCTTTGGGTTGTCCCATTACCACAACATAATCTAGCTGTGCAAGCTTTGCAAAGGTCACTGTAAAAATAAAAATATTTCCTGCTGTGATCCATACCCTCAAACACAAAGGAAAAGAAATATCTTAATAAATGTAGTGACATTTGCACTATAGGGCACAGTGCAAAGATCATGAACCATTATTCTGCACTAGTAATAATGTCACCATTTTATTCTTGCCCAGTGGTTACTGTATGACATTTGTGCTCACAGGGAAATTCCTGTGAATATCAGTAACTTAAAATACATTGCCTCAAGGTCCTGTCATTCTCTCATTTAAGTCAATGGAAGCTTTGCCATTTGCTTACCAGTAACTGGGAATAGGACTGACCCAGCATTTCTCATGATCAAAACTGAGATAGTTTTAAGCTGGGTTTGGTGGGGTTTTTTTCCCCATTAAAAAGTATTTGTTCATTGGACCCCTGATGAAACGTGTTTCTTAAAAGATTATAACAGATAATTTTATTATATCCATGAGAATTGCTGCAACTATATTTGTAGAAGACAGATTATATGAATATTTTTTTGAAAAAAATGTAAGTCCTAATACTTCTTGGTACTTGCGCAATGATTTATGACTTGGGAGACAGATGTTACCTAATATTTCTTCACTACATTCTTATGTGATAGGTAAATAACTGTTCCCTCTATTATCAAACAGAGAGATAGATTAATTCAGAATATTCTGACTGAGGTGACTGCAATGATGTGACTGAATCTACAGAATTCTTAAAAATAACAATAATGAAGGCCTGAGTTTCACAGGTGTTGAAGTTCCTGGTCTTGTCTGATAGACTCCAGTTCTTATGCTAGTTATTTGCAAATGCCCTGGAGCAGATTTTTTTTTTTTCCCAAGCTAAAGTATGTCAGCCTTGATCAATCTCTATGAGATTATGACTGAGCTCTTGGAAGGAGAAGGTGGAGGGTTTGTATGCAACTGTAATCCATGTTGGCATTGGCCCCTCTCTAGAAACACACCTTAGCAATCAATGTGTTTAATGTACCTCTGATAATATTTACAAGTCTGAGAAGAAATCCATCTCTCCTTGTGTGTTAAGGAGAAGCCTATCTGAAGGAAAGGAAGCATGTGAAAGCTCAGTCAATGGTAGGATCACTTTATTCATTGTTTTGGATAAGATGGTGCCTGCCTCTAGTCTGGCTCCACTGTGGGGGAGGGAAATGTTTCCTTCCCCAGCCTCAGTATGTGTCTGTATCACAGCAAAATACACCACCAGTTCTGAGGGAAGTGCATAGGCTGTTACTTCTTAAGAGCTTGTGGTGAGTAAAATTGTCCCCAGCTGCAGGGGATGGTTCATGTTTACGATTTGAGGAAGAAGGCAGCATTGTATCATCCAGTGTGCCGCCTCCTGATTTATTCTCAAACATGTGCCGCAGCCAGGCTTGTGATGCGGGAAGGTTTCCGGTGCAGTGGGTTGTGCAGGTAGAAGAGGGGCCCATGTTGATCAGGTGCATCCAGTATTGAGACTTTGTTGAACATGGGAACTCAGTAGGTGGTATCTGGTGGCAAAAGAGCTGTAGCCTCTTTGACTCTGTGATCCACTAAGCTTACCTCAGCTGTAACGCCAGCCTGTGGCTCTGTCTTGAACAAGAAGTTTAACCCTGGCTTCAGGCAAATGTGAATGGGGAGCCACTCGTGTGAGCCAGCATGTCCAGTGCATGAGACTGAGCAAATTCAATAGTACAGGGCTAACATTCAAGGTGTGCTCCAGAGAGCTGGGGGAAAGACAGGGTCTGCTTCTCAAAGGGCTAGCAACTAAACAGCACAGTCTGATCCTATGCTTATTTTCCTGCACCTTGTCCAGGCCAAGAGAGCAGACAGGCTTGCATAGTCTGTAAGCAGCTGAGTACAATTTTTCCTGTGGGTGGTAGCATTTAGAAAGTGTCCCGCCTTGCTTCTTTCAGATTGCTATCACCCTCCCCTGATGGGATTAGGAGCCTGGCTTCATAGGCATTGCCTGATCCAGCTGGCTTTCATAGGGATGAGGTGGGTAGCAGTGAGAAAACAGGATGGGTAATAACTTTGTAGCTGTGCTAGTAATCTTTGCTTGGGGGAGGGGAGCGAGGGGAAGACATGGGGACAGAGTAAAAAGTTAGAATTCTCACCCATAGCAGGAATTCCTTTAAACACTTGAAGGAAATGATCAGGGAGTGGACATCAGTCATGCTTTTCTGACTCACTGTCATGTTTTCAGACAGCATACCCCTCCAGTCTCCTGCTGCCTGTAGCACTGCTGTCCCAATTTATTTCTGTAGAAAGTTATCACAAGAATTTTCCTCTTTAAAAATATAATTAAAGAATTAATGTTGTAATACATGAAGTTTTGAAATGTACTGAAATCACTGAGAAAATTAACTCTCCTTTTTAAAAAATAAAAAGCAGCAACACTCAAGTTATTTACAACCTGGATGATTTGATGTGCTCTCATGGGCCCTTTACTTCTTTAAGAAGAGTCTGCCCTTCTCCCCCAGCTGATCTTATCACAGGATGCCTACAGAGGGGGATAAAGTACAGTTTGATCTTATAATGAATGGTTAACTGGCTTGCTCTTCTCCCTAGCTTTGGAAGAAGGAAGACCCGCAGAGGAGGAATGTTCTGAACATCAGTGGGATCCACAAAAGAGCAGGAATAAATGGAAGGGTGGTCTGTGAGGTAGCAAGCTGTGTGTGCTTTCTTCCGAATCTGCTTGCTAACTTTGTTACTGGCATGCTGTTTGGGAGTACTGAGGGACAGGCAGCTGCCCGTTTCCAAGTTTCTTTTATATGGTGGAGCCTGGAGGTGAAAGGCTGGTATAACTTTGCAGTATCCTCATGAAAGTTGCTGTGAAGACTGATTCTGCCACAGGTACTTTTGAAAGCTTGACTTAGCATGTCTTCAGCAGCAGCCGCAAATACTTTCAGTTCTGGGCCCAGAGTTTTAACGATCAGCTTAGTCAGCAAGGGAAACTCGGTCTTCTCATTTGATAGCCTTTAATTAGACATGCATACATATATAAATGCATAGATTATCTACTACCTCCTACTGCAAATCTCTCACTGAAATTAATGAGGTTATTCCAAGAGTAAACTATGAGTAATAATGAATAATATTAATACTTAGCATGACTAATAGTGGTAGGAGGGAGAGTCTTAATGACTTAGACAAGGAGGGTCTGCTGGGAGCCAGCATCTGATTTGCATGAACAATTCCTTTTCAGAGTGGTGAAGCTGTTTCTCACTTGTTACCAATCATTAAATTACAGCCCCCATTTTATCAAAGACTTCTTGATCTCTGTCTTTATGCCTTTCTCAAGGCATAGCTTACATGTGTGGCAGAAAATGAGTCATGCCCAGGCAGTTGGTCTTCTGATCCCTTTTCTGTTTAGTTTTAGTGTAGTCTACATCTTTGCAGCAATTTTTTATTTAGAGATCATGTTTCAAAAAGCCTGTGACAAAGCTCCTCACAAGAGGCTTTTTTTCATTTAACGTGGGAGAGAGAGCGTGAGATGAGGAACTGGTTAAGCAATAAGAAAAAAGCAGAATGAGATCATATTTTGAAACAGTTAACGGTTCCTGGTACAGTGCCTCAGAGTCTGTCTGAGGCTAAGCCATGTTGTTACATATTGGTGTGTATAAAGGATCTGAAAGAGTGGAAAAACGGATGTAAAATTAACAGAGAAAAGAAACATTCATGAAGGTTTTTAGAAGAACAAAACATGAAATTGTTTTCCCTGATATGGGGTGTTAGAAGGCCAGCTCTCCATAGATGTTACTGAATTTTTAAAGTCACTAAAACAAACTGGTGTGTGTGTGTATTGCTGTAGAGTGATATACAGTAAAAGAAAATCTGCTGCCATTCTGTTCCTCCTTACTATAATTGCAAGTTTTTGGGGGAAGACCTGCCATGTAAATTAGGTTGGGATGGGGAATGGGGAAATTTAGTATTCCTCCTCAAAGACAAAGCAATCTGAATGCCTTCAGAATGAATACTGAAGGGGTGAATCTTTTGTCAGTCCCAAAACTCAGACCAGTTCCTTTCTAATTCTTATTTCCAGTTCTTGCCACTTCCTCCCCATCTGTCGTAGCCTCTACTTTTCTCCTGACAGATTTTACAGTAGTTTCATGCTGCTAATACAAAAATCTGTGAAATGTTAACAATTTAATAACCTAGAGAGATCCTTGGTCAGGCTGGGTTTAGGAAAATGAGGTCAAGAGATTTGGGAAAGAGGCAAAGCTATATAATTCCAGGGTTTGTCCTGATGTGTAATTTAGATTCTGATATGCCACCTAATTTTAACAAGCTATCATGACTAGAATGATAAGTTAAACCAAATAGGTGTATCAGATCATGGACATTGAAAACCAGGTCATTTCAGGCTGTCTTAATTGAAAATGTTGTCTCAGGGATTTATGATGCACGTCTGGACCGGAGTAATATTTAATAGTCTAATCTATTAAATGTCTTGTGTTGGTTAAGGAAAAATATATGGGTCAAGGTGTGAAAGGATTAGTTCCATCAGAGAATCTCTTTCAGATGCTATTAATGTATAATTAAAGCTCAGATCAGAGTAGTGTCTCTATTATGGCCACATCAAAAGCTAGAGTCAACCTTCTCTCAGCAGTAGTTTTGCAATGTGAATAAATGCTCACTAGAGACTTACCTGAAGTCACTCAATCCATTTTAATTCTACTTTCATATCTTACCTGACTCCAAGTTTTCAGATGCTGTAGGCTAGTGTAAAATAATCCCTATGCTGCCTATCCTAAGGGAGAATATTACTGTAAATGTTCTTGAGAAGCTGGATCATAAGCAGCATCTAAGGGATGTAATTTTAAAATAATTCTTGCTTGTACTCTTCTCATTACAGCATTGTCCTAAAGATGATCAGGCCCAATCTGTTTAAATGCAGTTGTCAGCTGCCTGCTTGTCCGGTGACTGCAATATTGCCTGTTGTGTGCCAGAAGGTAAGAGTTTTAGGGTGACGTGGATCCTGGGGTTCAGTTAGTTAACACAGCATACCTTTTGCATTAATTTGACCAACACAACTACTCCTTCTCTGTTTGATGGGTTAGATGAATAGGCTACCAAGATGTGTTCTTTACAGAAGACGACTCAGCAGGTTGCTTGTTATGTGAGGCAATGAAGGTCAGGTGGAGGGGCATTAGAAAACTGATGAATGATTTTGATTGATGGAACTTTTATTCCTAAGCATGGAAGAATGGAAACCTCTTTTCTAAGAGCTAACAGAAGGCATGCCAGAATAACAAGAATGTTCTTGTTGATTTATCTGCAAAGGTATTGGGTCTCTGGTGTTGATTGTGTGTTATATAAATAAGTAACTTCTCAAAGCCAGCAGTTCTATCAAGTGTTTGCAAATGTGAGCAAGATCAACAGCTTTCAACAATGCATCAAAACTGAATCCAGATCTCTGGAATATAAACTTTGTATAGGCTGTGCATTTTCATGTATCACAGACATTCACTATGAACATTCTCTGATCTTACCATTGGTATGGTGAATGAATACTAAATGCACTGTGACTTTCAGGAAGACTGTAGTTTACTTGTGGCAAGTTGCAGTTTGGTGTTTCTTCTGGAATCTTCTCTGAGTTTTAAATCAAAGTCTTAAAGTGAGCAAAGCCTGTGAGTGTGGTTATTTATATACCATCTGCATGTCAGTCAGCAGCAAACTAAGTTATCTTTTAAAGAATGTTTAAACATTTGAATAAATTATGGGGGGAATTTTTTGGTTTTTATCTTGTTTTGTTTACCTTATCTTGATAAACTATTGAAATGGATTCAGGAATCTCCATTGCAAAAGAATAATGTGCAATTAACTTTTATATGTGACAGCTGTTAATTGCATCCTTCCCCCTTGCAAAGGAGATCCTTCTGTGTGGTATAGCTTTGCTGATATCGCCCAAGTTAGCTCTTTGTTCTCTAAGTAAAGCAGAAGAGAGCAATACTACAAACACAAGAGATTCTCGATACCTTTGGAATTACTCATCCACTGTGTTGGAAACTATGAAGAAATCTTTCTTGTTGTGTATCCTTCTTCATCTATTATTTTGAAAGAAAGAAACTGCCATCAGCCAGCCAGAATCACCACTGAAGTCTTCAATAAGCAGCTGCTAGGAGTTTGACTTAGAAATGAGACAGAGACAAGAAGGGGAAAAAATCCACTCAAAGTGGGTGGGAAGAAAAGAGAGCTTTTAGGAGGTAGAATTTCTTGTTTTTCTTTTTGCAAGTACATTATTGAAAAAATTGGCTTTGTTTTTCAGGAGGGAAATGCTGCTAGTGAAGTAGTTACGGGTGAACCGTTCTGTCAAGGTATCTTGTTAGGGCCTGGACATGTGTTTCAGATCTGCTCTCATTTTATGTTTGTGCTGATTCTTATGCCAATGAAGTTTTGTTGTCGACTTAATTGTGAACAGGCACTGTTCTGTCTCCTTAATGGTTTACGAAGCTCTATGTGATAGCTAAAATCTTCCAGTTGCTCTCTAGGGAATGCGCTCTTCATAAAAGACTGCCCATCTCATCCTGAGGTATTCAGCTTCGTTTTTTATTTTGTCAATAGAGTTAAATGAACATTTTGCAGATTTAGTATTCTGTAATACCAGTAGTCCACACAAGCGTGTAGAGTCTTAACAGCTGGATAAATACCTTTTGGAGAAATGACCGTGTTTACTCAGAACAGTTGTCTTATCATTCCAGCGCTTGCACAGCATTAACTATTAGACAGCTTTCTTGCACTGACTGTCATCACATTCTTCAAACTAGAAAGAAAAACAAATCATTGCAAATAGGTTTGAACGGTTGGCAGTGAAGAAGCTGGAATGTACAAAATAACTCAAGAGAAGACTATTGCAGTGTTTGCTGACTGCCAGTTGTTCACCAACAGTGGACAGATTGGTTCAGGCAAACACATCTTCCAGGATTAAAGCTAGACAAGACCTGGAAACGAACCTGTTTTAATTTGAGGCTTAAACTTGTTTATTGTTTGTCCATTTTCTTTCTCATTTTTTGTCCACTTTTTTGTTTGCTGTCCATTTCTCTGTGTGTTCTCATCAGTTTCCGAGTTCTTGCTTGAGACAGAAGTGGAAGCACCAAAATAATCTGGCAAGATGTAATATTTCAAACATGAATTATTCACCCCAACCAGTTAACAGTATTCACCCCCGCCTGGGGTGGCTCTGTGTGCTCGAGAGGGACGATGTGAGAGTGGTTACTTAACCATCACTGCAAGTGAGAGAAAAGTCTTCAAAATGTGGCTTAATAAGCTTAGGCTTATGGATTTCTTGGAAGCAGGGATTGATGGAGGAGAGGGAGTAAGGCTCAGAGTTTAGGAAGTCAGATGTGTTAAATCATTCTTTGAGAATGGTTTTTAAACAAATTACTTACCAAGTTACTTACTTTGACAATGGGGATGGCCTAAGTAGCTCCTGTTTTCAGTCTCTCTTCCTGTGTTGGTCCCTTTTTGCACCCTCCCCATGTGCCCCTACAAGTTGTGCTGCTACAGCTATGTGTGGGGCGGAGTTGTGGGTAGGATCAGAAGACTGATCTGAGAGATAACCTGGCTGAAAATAGTTACATGTAACTTGGGTCAGGTCCCGCTGTGGTTCACTGTGCAGCCCTGGTGCAGTTGTCCTAGTGCTGGTAAGGAGTGGTGTAGGATCAGGTATGATCAGGCAAGGGCCTCGTGGAAATAATGTAAACTGCTGCTACGAAATTTCTGTGTTATAATGCCCTGAAGGACATGGCCCCAAGGTAGGTGGTTGGCAGAAGTATATTGGTTGGGGGCTTTGCAACAGGCTGCCTGTGTGCCGTATGGGAGCGCTGTGAAGAAACAGGCTTGCGTGTGTTTGCTAGACAGCTACCTACATGATGGCTATCTTGTCTCCTCAGCTCTATTTCACTTCACAGGAGGAGGGAGGTCTGGAAGCGCCTCAAACTTGCAGCCACTTGGCAAGGGCAAAGGTATTACATGAGAGTTTGCTTTTGTGCTGTTCTTATCTTTGACCATTTGGAGCAGGAATGACTACATTTGACTTCTGAATGGGCATGCGCTGAGGTAAATACATGCAATACTGATGGTAACTGAGCAGCAGATCTCTGTAGCAGAGACAGTCTGCTCTTAAGATGGTTGCTGTGGTCTTTTTAAGGTAAGATCTTTCTGGACATTGTGGCTAAGAGAAATGCAAACAATCATTAACTGTGGCTTGAGAGAAATACCTGTCTGGACTCCTCAGAATCCATCCATCCTTTACATTTTGGTTTTAACTAAAACTCTAAACTTCCAGAATACTTTCTTCACTAAGATTAGACTACTTTCCATATTTTTGCCTTTTTTTTTTTTCCTTCCTATAGCTCTAAAAAGGAGAAACAGTATTTTTTTGTTGTTCTTTGGCCTTCCCTTCTTCCCCAACTTCTTCCTCTTCCCCTCTTGCATTTCAAGAATGGGGATTTGTAAGAACCTGGATTTATTTTCTAGGTATGGAAACTTTCTTTGTGATGTTAGGAAACTATCTAGGGAGATTGCCTGCAATAGCATGGAACTGGATTGATAAATCCAATTGTATATGTAAATTAATTACAAACATATAAATCCACATCTGATTTTGTTTAGGTTTTTTATCAATCTAGATATTCTATGCATTAAATATGTATAAATACCGAACAACTATTTCCATAGTGGTGAACAGTTGACTGGAATTTGACTTTCCAGAGTGAAAGACAATGTTTATTTAGTGATCCTTTATATAATACTCTTTGCTTACTGTAAAATTGACAAAATATGACTCCCCCCTCTGAAAATACACAACTTCAACTGATAGTATAAGGAAAGACAAAATATTAGGTGATGCCTGAGACACATACCTATAGCTTTTAGGCAGCGGTGTTGGTCTTTCTAGAGAGGTCTCTGTTTTAGGAGGCTGGCATTCAGGTGACAGTCATCAGCCCGCTTGCTTGTTTTGGCTTTTGCTCGTGGAAACATGCTGTCTAGAATCACTATCTGCATTATAAATATATTTGTAGTAATTATGCCTCTGCAGGCCAGATGAGCCATTACCTTTTTATTGTGGCATAAAAATGTTTTTGAAATCTCTGTACCAAAGTAATTAGCAAAAGTAAAGGAGGAGATCACAGGGGGTGAAATTTTTTGTTCCATTAAAATAACAGCTGGATTTGCTCTAGCAAGTCGGAGAAGGCTGATGTTTCATTCTGACTTTGTTGATGCTGTAGGTACAGGAACAACCATGAACACTGTGCAACTGACTAATGGATTTACTTGGGTGATTAATGCCTATTATCTGCTTTACTTCAGAGTTTGATACTTACTAAACTGATTTTAATACCTTGAAATATGCTGAAATCACCTCAATTTCTTGCAAAATTACTTTGCGTGAATAGGGTGGTGCTTAATGCAGGCTGGAACATGCAGTAGGTTATAGCATTAGGGAATGGGCCTGCAGAGAAAACAAAACCAACTTTGAAAGCTATTGTACGTTTAAGGCATAGCATGATTTTGGAGCTAGCAGCTCCCAGATACAGAGTGATGCTGTGTCTTTTTTCCCTGTACCTTGCATCCTCTGTTGGACAGAAACACCATCCTAACCAATGGCCTTATCTGGACTTCAGTACAGGCTCATGGGACATGCATGGAGGTAGAAAGTTTCCAAATCCAAATTAGATGCATAACTCCTATTAAAGCTAAGGGAATGAGATGCCTAAATGTATTGGACGTTGGTGTGTGTACATGGCCTGATACTATCCTGCATCAAGATTTGTGATGCTGTAGGCATTTTGCAATTCCAAATACCTGTTGTATTAAAGGTTGTTATATGCCAATATTTACATGTTTGGCTGTTATTTTATGCTCCTTCTGTAATACTGTACTCCTCTTTCCCCTGTCCCACCTGCCATGTTTCTCTTCACAACCATGACCTGAGTTACTTGCACAGCCTCTGTTCTCCAAAGAGGCAACGCTCCTCTTCTTACTCGCCCTCTCCTCAACTCCATATGGCAACATTTCCCTCTTTCTCTACAGAAGTCCCAGGACAGAGTTGCTGTGTTCCCAGTGAGAGAAAGGGCGTTACATTTTGCCAGAGGGACCGTTTCCCAAGAGATTTGAGGTGCATCAGCATTATCTTTGCCTTATGACCCTGTGCCGGCGACATTTGCCAGCTTCTTACTTCTCTCAAGGGTCCTGAGGTTAGTGGTAGAAAGAGAAGGATCCCCAGCTGGTGTCCTATAGGACAGATCCTGCTTCTCATCAGGGCTAACTGACCCAAGGTACTGTTTGTTTAGAAGAAAAGTGAGTGTAGGCACTGCTGGGAAAAGTCAAGTGTTGCGGGCAGGCTGTCCAGACAGTGCTGTGCAATCTCTTCTTGCCCTTGGGGCTACAGGCTTGGGTTTCATTCTTTTTCCCATGCCTCTTTAGCTTCAGTAGATTCCAACATGCGCTTGGTAACCTGGAGAACTACAATGAACTTTCTTCCTCAGAGCAAAGGAAGGCAAAACTGCAGGCTAGGCTGCCCTGCTCCGGAGGTTTATAGCCAGTGAAATGAATGATCTGAGTGTAATGGCTGCTCCTTGTCAGGAGAGTGAGGGAGAAGCCCTGTACAGGGAGGAATGCATGTGGCAAAGTGTCCTTGATGGCAGGGCCTCAGATGTGGACTGAATGGGCTGTATGTGTGCTCAGGTACTTAACAACTGTCTGTATGAATGTGGTGACCTTGAGTCCTGTGGTCTTTGCTAGGAGTCTGACAGCCAAGCACAGTTCAAGCAACTTAAGGAATATGTCTCTGCAAATTCTGGCATGTCTTGGCCTTTCTTCTTGTGCCAAGCTGAGACTCCAATCATCTACATGATGCTCCCAGCACAAATTCACCCTTTTAACCTCTTAACACACCTTGTATATGTGCGTGCACATCCTCACGCTCTAAGGTGAAAGGGAGCCAGGTATGGCAAGTACTTCTGGAGAGGATAAGTAGGTACAAGTTGGATGAATCTCCAGGGCTGGTACGTCTGTAGTTCAAGCAGGCAAATTGAGTAACTGGAGAAGGAGGAATACTTTAATACTCTATGAGCAAGCTATGCAGGAAACTTCCTATAACTTACAGAATAGAAGGTAAAATCAGCTCACAAAACTTTGTCTTTAGCAGGTTTCTAATTCTGTAACCAAATAACTGTATTTATATGCCTTGGCCTTATTTCTGAGAGAGGGGGAATGGGAAGAAAAAACTTGGTATAGCCCCAAAAATCTTAATTTTTTGACTCTGATGTTAACCTGCTATTGTTGTCAGTAAGTTTCTAGCTCTTTGGGTTTTTTTACCCCCCTCTTCTTTTTCTCCTTACCCCTCTTTACTCTGCTCTTTACTCAAGCTTTGCCCAGGCCTCTTGCAAGGATTATGGTTAGAATAACCCATACTGCCTCATGTATTTTTGACCAGGGGTCTCTTGTTGAGAGTCTGATCCATGTGGATGCAACGATAACGTGAAATCTGCTACTGGCTGTTTTAGCTTGTGGGACATGAGGTTAGGCATGTTTTGTGAGAGCTCTACACCTTTAACCACCAGGTGACTGAGGCATCTCCTCATATAATATATAAAGACAGATTTATTTATTTATTTGTTACATATCCACTGCAGTCCTGGGTCAGGACTAAAGCCTAGGATTTCTTGTCCCTCTTCCCACAGCCTACCCTGGCCCACAGTTCATGTACTTGCTGTCACTAGTCAGCTATTCACAGCAAGGTCAACATTTAAAAGATTGGTTTGCATAGGCGTGTTGCTTTTTCTCTTTTTATCTGCGTTACTCTGCTCACAAAAATACTACTGCAAGTGCCATTATACCACAGAAACACACTCTAGCTGTCATTTTCTGCTTTCCCAGCCATATGTTGTAAGCGTATGTGTTTGTGGCAAGTAGCAGAGCAAAACAAGACATCATCTGGGTATGAGTGCAACTATGTAGGGAGGGCTGTTAGACCAATGCTTATATCCCAGCGGCATGTTCCCAGTGTGCCCTAAGTTCAGGTCTTTTTACAGTCTGAAGTCTTCTCTAGCTAGAAGGCAAGTCAGAAGAGTTTCTAGCAGAGAGCAGAGGAGAGGACTATTGCACTGATAATCATAGCCTCGTGCTGAATGTTAGCTGTGTTACTTAGACAGCTATAGCTTACAGAAGCTGCCTGGGTGTTTGGAGTTGGTAAAGTGCCGTTCTTCCATGTAGTCATGCAGGACTAAAAGTAATGAAGTTCTGTTGCAGAAGTTTGTCTAGTGCTGGCTGTGATAATTGCTGTCCCTTGAGTAGCAAAGGAAATGTAACCAGGTTGGGCACAAATAATTTTAAAAAAGCCCGCCATAGAATTGGATAATTTCCTTAGAAAATGTCACTCTTATCTTTTGGCTTTAGGAGTTCTATAGAATGGACTATACGATGAAAAGCTTCCTAAAGACTTCCACAAAGGGGGAATTAGCCAAGTCCTATTCATAGAACCGTATGTCTGTGCTGAAAACGTAGCAAGAGCCCACTCTGCAGTGAGCTCTCCCACAGCAGCCAGGAGTTACTAAGCCTTTCAAAGGCAATAATGCTTCCAGGCTTCGTGCACTCCTGTCCCCATAAACGACCCTATAGTTTGCTTGGGTACTTAGAGGAAAGTGTTTCAAATAGCCCATTTTCCTGAGCTACCAGAGTGCTAACAGTTTCCCTGACAACTTGGCTATAGTAATTTCTCCTGCTTTTTTCCTATGCCAATTTCCCAAGAACTGGTAATTTCAGTGAATTCCCTCCTGGGAGTATGGGAGTGAGATATTATGTTTGTTTTCCTGTGATGAATTCTGCATGAATGGTTTTGCTCTGCACACAGGATGCAGGGAAAGGAAATTTAGAAAAAGTGTATCAAACAAAGGAAGAAGGGAAATAAAAGGGACGGAATGGTGAATTAAAAAGGCTTTTAAAAGATGGAGAACAATGAAAAGGATATAATTCTCTTGCTATGAATAACTTAATTTTTTCAATTATTTACCTTATTTACAAATGTGTGAGTTATGATAGAAAATAGTATTTGAATTATTTGTTAAACTTGACAATCCTGTAGCGGGAAGAATATTAGTGTCTGTAGTCTATAGATCAAGAACCTCTGAATCTATAGTGTAGGCCGCATTTCAGAAGGGTTGGTGTGAAGTGGATTCTGCATTTTTAATGGAATGGATCATCTTTTCTGTTTTTCTTGTCCACAGGAGGTCCACATGGCCAACTCTGATAGCAGCTTACAAAAGAGCAGGTTAACTTTAGAATGTTTTCATCTCAGCTTAATGCCATTTAGTGTTGGGGTATATGGGAATTGTACCCTCCCAGTTGTAGCCTATAGGCTCTATAAGGACCATGAGTTCTCCCGGGTGTGAGACAGCATGTTATGCAGTGCTGGAAACTGAAGATAACTTGTAGGTGCTATGTGTCGTGAAATTGTCCTGACAGAGTATCCCAGCTTTGCCTTGCCATCTGGAGTGTATTCGTAGGCTAGCGTTTCTCATTGTCAAAACATATCAAGATAATTTTTCATCAATTCTGTCAGCTGTTGAACATTTAAAAAGGACAGGTAGGATCAGATACAAAAATGCTGTTAGTGCAGGGTACACAATAACACTGCGTTATGGCTTTAGTGGTTTTCAAAGAGTAAAGAACTGAGATTTGGTAAAACCTCCATATTTAACCACTGGACGCTGGTTTTACTGAAGAGACTTAAGGTTCATCATTAGGATCTTAGTTTTCAAAATCGCTTAATAAGCAGTATAGCTAAATCAAATGTTGCTCCAGAGTCCAAGATGAAAGGTTCTGCAAAGCAACTGTCCCTTTTAATCCCGGGTTCCCAAGAACGGCCCCATTGCACTTGCTCAATGTCACCTTGTCTTCAGAGCATTTCACTGAGGACTTTAGCATAGAGGAAGAGTTTCAGGTGATTCATCATCACCTGCTCCATCACACAAACCTTGTCTGCTTTAGGGTTACAGAGAGATTACAAATGTGTGTAAGAACAAGAGGATGGGAGGTGACCTGATCTCGGGATTCTCACTCCAGTGAAAACCTTCCTGCTTGGGAATTGAAGTATTCCCACGGTTTTAGCCACTAGAGGGAGATGTTACACACGCGTAAATCATACTCTGCCTGAGGTAGCTGTGCCCTTAAAGGGGGGCACCAAGCTCAGCCCAGCACACATAAATGGAGGGGTTACTATTTCCTTCCTACGTGCCATGGTTGTTTTAGTATGTTTTCCAAAGCTGCTTTCTTCCGGAAGAAGCTGAAAACTTGGTGTGGAAAATTCTGTAAAAATTAAGTTGCTCTAAGCATACACTGAAAGAAGCAAGAGTTTATTCATTTATCCAAGCGAATAAGTGCTCAGGCAAAATAGGTATTAGCGTATACCATTTGCAGTGTCACATGAATGTTTTCAGGTGCCTGCTATATGACCTTTAAGAGCTGTTCTGATAACACTGTTACGAAGTAATGATCAATAATGGTAGCAGTGAGCTGCAGGCAGTGTATGGAACAGCTACTAAGTGTTATAATATTAGTGCCATATAATAATGTCAGAGCTAGGTTTGTGACACTCTAGCAGTCTGCTTCCCTGCACAGGTGTACCACCTGGGCACATGGAAAAGCAAAGGCTTTATTACGGTTTATTATGGTTTTTTAATTGTAGGTAGATGCCATTAGCCATTGGAAAAGGGAAGTGAGAGAACAGTGGAAAAGCACTGCAGACCTAATAGTTCTTGTCTTTCTTTATAGTGGGATCGAGCTGAGGCAACACGGAAGGGGAGTTGGCATGGATGGCGGTTGCTTTCCCCTCAGATGTCTGTGTATATGGGGACACAAGGGTGTTATTTAACATACACTGTTTGTAGAAGAAGGAGCTGCTCTCCATCATGACTCTTGGGAAGTGGATGCTCTCCATCATCCACTTCTTGGGAAATCTTCTCTTATTTCTCCTTGTGTTGAGCAACAGGATTCCAGGTCAGAGAAAGGAGTTGGGTATTTGAGCTGATACAGTCACAGACTACACCTCTCTTCTCTCCTTATGCTAAACAAGATTTCTTGGCAGGTGGGTGGGCAGGGTTGCTTCAGTGCGTGTTACCCGCATTAGTTCACTTTTCGCCACAAAATGAATTTGACAGATTGGGAGGCCATCAAACCTCTATGGGAATTGCTGTGTTCACTTCAAACATGGCTGATGTAATGGCTGATTAATTAAACTCCCTTTGCTTTGTTTATAGCAAGATTAGATTATTTTTATATTAACAGACTGTAGACCCAAGTATCTTTTGTCTCTTTTACTGCTACTCATAGAGCTTCTTTGGGACCATACTTTGAAACATAGATACATACATACAGTTGCAAATGTGTGTTTGAGTTTGGTATGTCCTGTAGTTCCGTTCTCGGGCAGCATCTCATAACCATCTTATCCAAAGGAAAAAAAAAAAATTGGAAAAGGTCAGAGACTGCCTCAGGCTTTACTTTAACAACCCCCTCCTATTGATGTGCCTGAATAAAGGCTGCGGGATGTGACCATGATATCTTCTACTTTAAATGTCTGTATTGAATGTATGAAGTGTTCTTTGTGTATAATTTTTTTCCTCCTTGCTATTTTAGAGGCTTTGCTTTTGTTCTTTAGATTACTTTGGATGCTGACTTAGTACTGTAACATTCTCGTGGCAGGAAATGTCTGTATATGGAAATCTTGCAGCTAGACTTCAGTAATTCCCACACAGACTGTCAGTCCTATGCAGTGACTATGTATACTCTGTCCTCATGTTGGCAAGAGAATTCAATTGTGTTCCTACAATGGGATAGGATTTAAAGCTTTTAGTTGCTTTTGTTTCTTGTGGAAACGATGGCTTCTGGCCATTTGAGTGGAGAGTGACATGGCCTCTTACACAGGACTTTTACCCATGTTAGGGAACTGATCAAGCTTGGTTTTAAACCAAAATTCCAACCTGATACAAAAGAGGCTCTAGGGCCTGATCTTTTTCCCCTCCCTTCCCCCTCAGCAGCTCAAACTCTAATGTACACTTACAGAAATTAAAGGACTTGGTGAACACTGAGTAAAATGTCAGCACAGCCAGACAGATTTAATTGCTTTCTGACTATCTCCCTGCCTCCCTGGCAGACAATGACCAAATATCCATGCAAGCCAACCTCTTAATACCATGATAGCACAATTCCAATGGGGGTTATTGCTTCTAGTATTTATTATAAAATTCCAGGTCAATAAGAGGTGAAGGTACTTGGGACAACTGGAGTTTAGACCTTTCTAAGAGGGTAATAGTCAACACTGTCTCACATCGCCCATGATTTGATTTAAAAGAAAGCTATGAAGTTAAGTGAACGATCATCTTTTTGGCTGTGACATATTAGACTCTCCCTGCAATCAGTTCATTTTATTTGTGAAGTTCAAGCTTATCCTGACAGCGTTATATTTCCAGCCCAATCTGCCCTCATTCTTTATATCCCTCATCCACTGCTTACTCTTTGCAGGCCTTTTTGCTAACTGCTGTCTTTGGTCATATTTGCCCTGTGGAGTCAATGGAAAAACTCTTACTAACAGCAGTGAAACTGGACCAGACCCTTTCCATTTTTCTTCTCATATCTCATTTTTTTTCCTTGTGCTATATGTCTGTGAGAAACACTGCTAGTTCTCATGCCCAAGTGGCACTTCTGTCTTTTTTCAAATTTCACTTGAATATTATTTCGATGTTTTTAGGTTTTTATTCAGAAAAACTGCCTATAATTATCTCATCAGCTACAGGTCCTAGCAATGCTTCAGGAAATTTTTTTCTGCTTTTATTGTGTTTGATGGTTAAGTGTGTTTGTTTATTAGATTCTTGGAACAGTGACCACATCTGTTCTTCTGACCCATGTAAAACTTATGATAATCTATAAATAATGTATCTGGAAAGAACAACTCTGAAATCAGCAGAGCAGAGATTTTCTTTGTTTACTGCTTAAGTCCTGAGATAACAGCACTCAGTATGTGGAAAGACATCATTGTGCTAAACTGCGGAGTTACCTGATTTAAAATAAAACAAAACAATCTATCATGTACTTTGACCACCTTGCCTGTATTTTCACCTTTAATCTTTCTTTGTTAGGGGTATTGCTTGCACAGATCCAGTTTTAGATACACTTGTCATATTGGCCTTAACAATGGCATCTAGATACAGATAAACTATTCTACGTAATCTTAAAAGATTATAAATGCATTGAGGAGATAGTCCTTTCTTTCCCAGAATTGTATCATTTAGACTCTTGGCAACTAATGGAGGCTGGATACAAATTAGCTAGAAGATAGCCCCAATATGTAGCATGTATTAACGACCCTCTCAACCCCGATTCTTAATGTTTCCAAAATTATCCCATTTCTTCTGGCCATGTGTAATGCCTATTGCTTACAGCTGTGGACTGTTTCATTGTCCCCCATTGTAAGATGGTAAAACTGGGGGCAAGTGACCTACCCTCTGCAGGTTATTAGCAGGACCAGGAGCAGAATTTGGGTCTGTCTGCTTTCCCGACTCTGACGCTTCCATCCCTTGGAACAGATGCAGATATTATTCATAAAAGTTGCTGAATATTTATTTTTGAGAGTAATTTGGGAGACTGCATTTGAGTTGGTCATAGAAAAACTATTTAGCAACTGGGAATCACTTTCATTTTTTTTTTCATAAGTTGTCAGGGCATTGAGGGCATTAATGGTCATGCCCAGCCACCCCACGGGGCTCCCCCTAACCTGCCCATGGCCCAGGACCCCATTTCAGCCCAGCCTGGGGCTGTCAGTCCCTGCCCCAGTGATGCGGCAGCAGGGCCGGTCTCCAGCTCCCCACAGCCCTTCCCTGCCTGGCTGTGGGCCTTGCAGCACCTTGACAAAGGTCACGGGAGTTGATGCATTTTCAGGTCTGCTGCAGCATGAAAATTCCTCTTCTCCGGCAGTGGTCAGTATGGGATGCTGTAGGGAAAGGCACAGCATGCCTTTAATTAGTATGTGAGAGATAATCTGTTCCTCAAAGGAGCGTCCTCCCTGTTGCAATGCAATCTCTAAATACTAAGCCTGGGAGCACGTATTTAGTTGTCCTTCCCCTTTGGAAAAATGGTTACTGTAACTCTGCTTTATAAACGTGTAAACCCTGGTAGAGTCTTGCCTAATTTATAGCTTCAGTGACACTGACTGTTGGGTTTGGCTGAAATTCTTATATTCTATATAACAACATTGTTATCAGCTCTGAATTTATCGTCTTGCAGTTTGCTTCAACGTTTTCTTGTTCTTTAGTTATGAGGTAATGGAAGTTTCCACTTTACGTTGGTTGTTTTTTTTTTTTTTAAACCAACCAACATTTATGTACTTGTATCACCTTGCCCTATTCATCTTTTCTCTAAAATCAACTCTTAACAAGGGAGCCAAGATCCTGTCTAACTCAGATCTGGGAAACCAGGCAGTAATATGTGAAAGCCTGGATCTTAGCAAGGCAGGTGCCCAGCTCCTCTGTGGCAGTGGAATTACATGCTGAAATATCTCATATGAAACCTGGCATTGAGCAAGCCCTTTAAATGTCTTTAGCCATTAAAATCAGGCATAATACTCAGTGCTCCTGATCCCGTGCTGCAGCTGGAAGCCTGTGGGCTCCATCAGTCTGGGTTGCACTGTCATCTGGGACCTCTTGATACAGAGTGGCTGCTTTGCTGCAGTTTAACTAGTTGCCAGCTGTTTGTTGAGCTGCAGTAACTGACCGGGTCATGCACCTGTCCAAATTTCAAAGAAATCATGTTGCCTTAGACCCGTGACAAACAGATTTTAGCAGTGTAATGCCCAGTCCTTGCTTTCTGAAATAAGCATGTAAATGGCCTAGGGTTAACATTTCCTGGCATTTGTTTTAGCGCGTTTAGAAACAGAGAGCTTGACTTTTCTTTCCATGCACGTTGTGGAGTCATGAACATGCTGTCAAAGGATGTGGGAGATGCCAGAATGCCAGTCTACTGGGTGCTAGCAAAGGGAGCTTGAGGGGATGGATGAAGACCATTCTTCAGGGAAGAGCTGGGCCTGGTAAAGTTAAAACTCCTCACTGGTAGTTTCAGGTGTGCTGTTAACACACAAGCAATAATAATGCCTTCCACTGAATTGATCTGGTTCCCCTCTATTATTGTATACAAAAGTAAACAAGAATTACACACCACACCTTCCTATTCTTGCAGCTGGAGCTATTCTTCTGATATCTTTGATGTTAGCTCACTTTTCTATTCTTTAAATCTTTGCTTTCCAGTTTGCTTTTTCAGTCCTCTCTGCTTTTTTTTTTTCATTCTTTGCCCCTTTTTATTTCTCTTTCCTTGGGCCAGACACTCTAAGAGCTCAAGATAAACATTTGAGAGGATTGCTATCGGGGCAAGTCAAACATTTTGTGGCCAGGAAAAACATTTCAGCTGTATGAAACTATTGTGGCTGAAACTGTAGAACTAGCAGGTGACATGGCAGTGAAGAAACTACACCGATATTCTACACAAATACTAAATACCAGGAAATGTAAATGAGCTATCTTTGTTGCAAGGTTAACTCAGATTCCTGCTTACGTGGCACCTCTGCTCTGCACTGATGGGCTAGAGAGACTTTTCCACAGCTCCAGGACTTCGGACTGCTTTGCGTGGTCGTTCTGGGGTTCCTGTGTGTTACCCTAAGCTTTCTTGGCAATGCAGTCCATGCCATTTTGTACTTGGTGTCCTGTTCAAAGTTGTTAGCTCAAGGGTGTTTCACACCTATTGAAGCCCTGGAGCTGCCTCTGCTCAGCAAAGCACCCAGTCTCGTTCCCAGGGTAATGAGTCACTGCCATTATAACCTCTGCTGTGTTGGGTAGCCTCTACCTCCTCCTCCTTCCTGTACTGAGGGTTGTATTGATCTCAGCAGCTGAAACAAGTCCCCTTTCTGAGTTGGACCCATGCCTTGACACTGACTGAAAGGAAGCTCACAGCCAGAAATCAAACATGTGCCATGCTGGAAGTAGTTCATTTCAGTGAACCCGTGATCTATGACCACATCTGCTTGTGCCCAGAAAGTTCAGGCAAGTTCTCCAACAATAGTTGTCAGATAAATTCAGCTCAGTGCAGCTGTATCAAGAATCGCAGGATGTAACCCACTTCCCTGCTGTTGGATAGGGCGTGGATGCGGCTGCTTCCACTTGCCTGAGGCCAACTGGAGTGATCTGTGGAGTGAAAACAAAGGAACTGTTTTTATATCCTTATCTCTATTCTTATGAAAAGACCAACTTCTATTAGCTGTGTGCCTCAGTATTATTCCATGGCTTCTATGTGTCTGCTTGCTTGAATAGGCCCATCAGTATCTTCTCTCTGAAAAGCTCCCACCCATGAAATAGTTAGAAGTCCAAATTGCTGAAACATGTTCTCTGTTCAAAAGAAGCCTGTGATACAAATAGGTCTGTTGTCATATGACAGTTTAATCCTACCAAACAGTGCACTGACAGGATATAATAAGGATGTGTACATGTCTGTTCACATAAGGACTCTTCTTATTATCTTTTTCTATTAAGGAACAAGGGTGATCAAAATTAAACCCACTTTTTAGTTCAGAATAATCCTGATGAACGACTATTTACTGATCATCCCTTCTCAAAAAATACTTTTCTTTTTTAGACAACTTTTGAAATAAAATGCAAACAGTGAGGACTTTCTATTATTTTCATCAGAGTAAAAATCAAAAACCATTTTGAAGGCATCAGGATTTACTACTGGCAAAATCACTGGTGAAAATAATTCACCAGGTCTGTGATGACTAACACCTCTGAATTTCTTTAGGTGGAAAAAGCAGAAGGAAATGAGAACCAGATAGCCTAACGACAGCTTGCCCTCACACAGGTTCTGTCTCTCTGGAGGAGGCGCTACCCAGTTTGCTGTGCCATTAAGGTTCAGAACAGTTGCCCATTGTGGCCTCAGTTCATGACAGCAAAGCTATGTTTCAGCTTGTACAGCTTATTCTAGCCCACCTCAGCAAAACAAGCTCTAGATGCAAAACTGAACTTCTGCCACTGACATCTGAACAGAGTATGGCTATGCCAGGAGGGATTAATTATAATTACACCATACGTCGTCTTAGATCGTTCCTCCTCTGTTGTGCCGCTGCCTTGCAGTCAGTTCTGCATCGGTGCCCTGCTACTTTCAAAGGAGGAGATGGCGGCAGTGGTGAATGACTTTTAACAGAGACAGTGAAGAGGAGAGGCATTGCAGTATGGGGGCTGGCCTTTCAAAGACTGTGGACATATGTATTCGTTTGGCTGGGAGTTTGGAAAATACCAGTGTGGTGAGGGTGAGGACAGTCTGTAAAAGCCCGTGTGATTTTATTCTTGGCTTGTATGTTTTCACTGTCAATGAAAATACGACATGTGATTCAGTTTCTTTGAACTGAGTGAAAAGGCCACAGGTGCCAAATTTGAGGGTGCTTTTTATTGCCACCTTAGATCCAGAAGCACTATGGAGGTTGTGTAGGTGCTAGAGTAGGAACAGCAGTGCCTCTGAGACAGGGGAGCTCCACCCCATCTGCTTGCCAGGAAGACTTGACAGCGGGTGTCTACGGAAAGGAAAGTTCCAGGCATGAGCAAATGGGTCTGAGCAGATCTGCTGGACTGAAACTTCTCCGTAGCACAGGAAACGTCTGGTTTCATCTTCTTTTTTTCTTATGCCCTGTGCTAAACCCCAAATCTGTGAGTGCTTATGCACGTACTTAACTTTACTACTGTAAATAATTCCATTCAACTCAATAGGGTTATTCATAGTCAAGCTGAGCGTGTGCATTCAATGTTTGCAGGATCAGACACTGCAGAAGCTGGCTGCTGCGCCATTTAGGGCTGGTAATTCCATCCCTTAGGCCCTGGTGTCCTTGTATGGAATGATTTCATTTTATACAGACTTTGCTTCATTTTCCACGTGTCAGCCCTCAGTATGTGTGCTATTAGTACATACCAGTGCTGAATACTCTTGCCTTAGGTATTGCCTGAAAAGAAAGCAACTTAAAAGTGAATGCAAATTTAAATTCAACTCCCATCCAGTATGCTGTCCTGTTCTAAAACATTCAGAATACTTTAATGCTGAAAACAACAATCATCACTTTTGACGAAGAAGAGGCCTGCCTGTTTTTTGTTGGTTTTTTTATTTTCTTTTCTTTTAACTGATTCGTAACATGTAAACTGCTAGAAACCACGGCAAAGGTTTGGGATGTGCAAATGTAGTGAAAAGCAGCCCCCCTCCCAGGGAACTTGCAGTCAAGCAGCAAGTTGTGACAGCCTGAGAGGAGGCACACAATTGTCTGGATTTGGCCAAAAAGAATTGAATGAAAGCACAACATGGATAAGGGGAAGCTTTAGGAAGTGTCAAATTAGGGGATTAAAGCTCGTGCTTTGCATAAGGGTTAGATATGAAGAAAAATATTGTCACAGAAAACAGGGCTGGAAGGGACCCAGAGCAGTTACTCATTGCTGTCCCAATTGCTTTCAGTTGTGATCTTCCAGAGTGCTCACAGCTCCCTCCAGTTTGACATTGTTTGCAGATGTATTAAGTAAGTCTTTACCACCTTCCAAATCACAAATGCATATATTGACTAGCTGGGGCCCTAGAGCAGCGTTCTGCATAACACAGGTTGATATACTTTCCAGCTGGACAATTTCTCATTGGTAACTCATCATTCTGAATATTTTTTTTCCATGTTGTTTTGCATCTGTCTTATGTTGTCGTGGCTTGCCTGTGAGACTGTTAGGTGATACAGCGTCAAAGTCTTAACAAAGCAACGATAGCTCATATCTCCACTGGGTTTTAGGCTTGCTGCTTGCCTTAAAGGAAATTAACTTGGACTGAAGTGACTTGTTACTGGCAAATCCCTGCTGATGTGTCCTTATCTTTGAGGTGTTTACATAAGAGTTGACTGATTTGTTCTGGTGTCCTTCCAAGAACTGAAGTGTTAGGCTAAGTGCTCTGTCATTTCTAGGATCCTCCTTTCCCTCTATTTTTACAGATAAGTACTGTATTCACCCTTTGCTGTTTATCAAAAGCCTCATCCTTCCTCCACAGGTTCTCAGAGATAATTGCTAATAGCTCTGAAATAGCTTCAGGCAGTTCCTAAAAATATTCTGGGGCAAACTTCACCAGGCTCAAGTCAAACCCCTAGCCTGTTATCTTTCTTTCCTTGTTCAAATTATGTCTACTGCTTTGGTTATATTCTGTCTAATCCCAAATGATTAAAAGTGTCTGCTAAACAGAGTAGTGGCCTATAGTGTCACTGTAAAGGGCTTGTGTTGTTGCTGAGTATAGGTAGTAAGTCAATAATACGCTAAACTAATAGGCCAAGAAATTGTGGGAGACCTTAGAAGCCAGAACAAGCAGAGTACTGAGTAGAAGAGAAGTGATAGTGGAAGAGTTCAAAGGTGGGGGATGTCACGAAGGATGTGTTTTGCCAAGGTTATTCTGACAGTGGAGCAAATCTGCAGTCCCAAAGACCATAGAATGGAAGATTACAGCGTATGTACTAGTGCATAGTTAAACACTGATGTCTCTGAATGCAATGGTGTCTTAGAGAGTTTATTTGCTTTGGAAAAAATGTGGAGACTTCAGTGTAGCCTGGATGCAAGGATCCATAGAGAAGGCCATGTCACTAATGTCTGTTATGGGCTTGAGATGCTGGGGCCAGTTCATGAGTAACAGACTGGCTCCCTCCTGTGCTTTATGTGAGGTAAGGGTTAGCTCTGACCAGCTCAGGTATTTTGAAAGCAGTTGAGCTCTGGCTATGCTGCCATTTTAATATATTTTTGTTGAAATGCACTGGCTGTCACTCAGTCTGAGTGGAAATAGGACAAGACAAATATAAAAGGGAACAATACATGACTGTATACAATTATGTATGGAATTGTTCTTGTTCCATCCTCTATCCCTTGCTTTCCATGGAGGGAAGCATAAAGCTCAGTGCTGTAGCTCTTCCCTATGAATATTCTTACCTGAGTGGGAACCACTGAGAGACAAGGTTTTGAAGGATCAGGTCTCCAACTCAAAACCACTTATTTTTGAACATTTTGCTTAGTTACAGAATCTCCTTATTTATATGAAGCCTCATTTATTCTTTTTTTCTTTGTCAAGATGAAGTACAAAAAGTAGTGTCTTCCTCTTCCCTTTGCTCCTTGTCTTTCTAAAGAGGTTTAGTTACAGCTTAATTAAAACGTCTGTATCTAACTCACTAACAAGAATATTTAGCGTGTTTTCTGTGGTCAGTTCTTGTGAAGAGGGCTTGGAAAGCTAACACCCTTCAGCAAAAACATACTCAGACATGACACCCTGGTTTCAGCTAACTTGGATTATTTACAGTACTAGCTTTCTAACAGTTAATTACAGTGCATGATCTTGTTACGAAGGATGAAGAAACTGATTCGTCTGTCTGCTAAACAAAGAGCTTTGTGGTTTTTTTTTTTTCACTTGTTTTGTTCCAGCATTGCTTTATACTGTCAGTGTGTAATTTGTTCTGATTTATTCCATTATTAATTGCCCATGCAGGTTGCATTGTGGTGGTTATTTTTAACCATGGGCATCTGAAGTATTCCACACTGCACCTTTTACCAAAGGATGCCAAAGTCTAAGCATCACAGGTGCTAAGTAATTTGCAAAGTAGATACACCTTCACTTTTACTATTGAAAAGTCAGAAATTACTTTTGACTGGAGTGATAAAGTTAATTAACGACTGGAGTAATTTTCTTGTCTGTGCACACTTCCTGAACAGAGGTAGTTTTCCATTCTAACTATGGTGGTTTATCAGTTGTTGGTACGGAGAGAGCATATGGGTGAACTATCTAATCAAAACATAGATAAACACCAGGTACTGGAAAAATTGAAGAATGTGTTTGTGAAAAGGGAGGGGAAATAATTTTCTATTTCTTAATTTTGCTACTAGTCAAACTATCTTGACTATGGCCATTGTCAGCAGGTGAAAGGGTAGTTGATTAGAGGAATGGCATATTCTTCTCATGTATTATAGCAAAAACTTACAGTACCTAGGTGGTTGCTTTAGTCAGGTGAGCTGCAGAATTTGAGTTTAATAAAAGTTCTGTGCATTTACAAATTATTTATTTTCATAGCACAGTGGAAGAATACATTTCAGCGGTAAATGAAATTAATACATTTACTAGTGAAGAGACAAAATGCCTGTTTGTATATGGTGTAATCATAGTGACTTTTGAAATCCACAACAACTAAATACATTTTCGAAAGATAGAGTTCTTCAGATACACAAGAAAGTTGTCAGTATGGCAATCAATCAAATGCTGTGCCATCCTCCTGCTGGTAACTTGAGGTAACAGTTAAGATCTACAAGACAAGACTGAAAAGATGTCAATCCTCAGTCTAGGAAAGAGAAATCAGAAGAAAGATGAAAAAAGTCATCAAATACAGACAAGATAGCTGCAAAATAGAAAGGAATGAATGATTCTGTGTGTTATCTGTGCATAGCACTTGAGTTGCAGCAAGTGGTGTTTAAACTGGATGCTAGCAAGGCCTCATTTAATAGCTGAGGTAGTTAGCACTCACAGAGTGATTCTGCAGCCTTTAGGTGACAAGGAAAAAGAGTGCACAATCACTGTGTCAAGAATCATATAGGTACTGCTGATCCTGTCTCGGGGCAGGAGAGAGACACTTCTATGATTTCCTCTGAATGGGGCCCAACAAACCAGAGCCCCGTCAGGTAATTAAAACAGCAAGGGCTTGCTGAAATGCAGCAGCACACTGTGTCTCTGAGCAAGGTCTATAGGTCTAGGGAATCTCGAATTAGGTGGTTAAGCTTTGTCGGATTGTCTTGAGCCTCAGGATACATATCACGAGCCAGGATCATGTCTCTGTGAATGAGGAAATAGGCATCCTATGAGAACCTCCTTGAAACCTGGGGGGAAAAAAAACCCAAAATAAACAAAAAAATCTTAATTGCCATTTCCCAGATCAGTATATTTTTAGGACTCCTGCTGAAATTTGTTGGGGAACTTTGAAGCTACTTTAAGGAAGGAACTAATAGGATGAGCTGGAATCAGCTAACCTTATACATGCGAGTGTCGTGAAAGGTGCTGCACATATTCTTCAACACTAACTGTTTTGGTACCTGGGTTCTGCTCACATAGAGTCTTCCTCTACTAACAAGTCTCCACTAACTTCCTCCTCCACTAATGAGTCTCTTTCAGGCAGGAGAATTGCCAGTTGAGCTGCATGATGTCTGAACTTGTTTTCTGAGGCCTGAGCTCACAACCCGAGTGCTTTTATTTGTGAAATCTGTAAGACAACATTGTATCCCCTCTCTCTGTGTTTGGCTCCAGCAGACAGAGGTGTGGAGCCTGAAAACAACCACAGAAAAAGAAACATACATGCTGATCACTGTAGATAATGGACCAATGCAAAATATGTAACCTGTGTATGGTAGGTTTCTTACCTTTTTAAACTTTAGATCCAAATGTTATGAAGAACACTGACATTTACACCATAAAACTGATGAAGACATTTTCTGGTGACGAGTGATGATCTGCTTGATTTAGAGTATTTTCTGAAATCAGTGTTTGTGACTTTGTAGAGAAAGATTCTCTGTCTTCTTCCTGTGGTGTATCTTGTATGTTAGACTAATCTGTGAAGCTTTCAAATTGGTTTTAATTCCCCCCAAAGGAATAAAGGGTTAAAATTAAATGAATAGCAGCTGATATACAGTGCTCAGTATGCAAGATGCTGCCATTATAGCCATACAGCTATAATGAGAAGTCTAATAATTCTTCTCATCTCTCATACTTTGTAAGTTCATTAGAAGCAGGCACGAGAGGGAATCACAGAATCATTTACGTTGGAAAGGACCTTTAAGATCATCGAGTCCAATCGTAAACCTAGCACTGCCAACTCCACCACTAAACCATGTCCCTAAGTGCCACGTCTACACATCTTTTAAATACCTCCAGGGACGGTGACTTAACCACTTCCCCGGGCAGCCTGTTCCAGTGCTTGATAGCTCTTTCAGAGATGAAATACCATAATGGGCAAAATATTTCCTCCTCAGAATTCATAGATGTCTGTACGAGCAGTGGTGCAGTTCAGTACAAGAAGGCCGTTTACTGGCCCTTCTGTGTAGCATTGTTTCCTGGGGCACCCCAGGAGAAATGTACCTGGGAATTGGCAGTGGCACTATCAAACGGAGTAACTGTGGCTTCCTGCTATACGCTATAACAGGTAGTGGGTAAGTGCTGCCAGTGTCTCAGCTCCACATGCAGCAAACTGCATTCACGTAGTGAAGCCCCAGACATTTTCCACCAGCTCACCTGCTATCCAGTAAAGGAGCCACTTGTGTTATGAATTACCACCTGGAAGCTGTTTAGAAGCGCTAGCTTTTTGGAAGTCTAAGTAATTTAGTTATTTGCTACAGGAAATTTTAGGATGTGGATTGCAGAGGGCAGAGTGAATAATCCAAATCTGGTATTGGGACTTGGTAAGGATGTATTCCTGACAGGGTATGTTTTTCAAATGTGTGTTTAATGACTCAGGTTGAATCACTTGATATTCAGTGAAGCTTAGGTTTGGATCCTCAAAGATACACAGCTGCCCAAATTCCTCAGATTAGGAATTAGGCACCTTAAAAGATACAGGGGTAAAATACTACTGACAAATACTGATAAGTAATTTTCTGAGGAACTCTGCATGGCTGATAGGCATGCAGGTGAAAGTTCACTGGGAGACTGGAATATGAGTGAATGTGTTTGCTGCATGTATTTGAATGAGCTGTTCTTGGCGCTGCTCTAAGCGGAGCATGTTTTTACCTGCTCTCACTTATTTTAAAAGTATCGCTGGACTCAGCTCTTTTTTTAGTTTTATTTTCCTGTGGGATCATAAATACGTGACGTGGTGAAAGCATGATAACTCTGCAGCGTCTGCTCTGAATGCAGCTGGCTGCAGAGGGATTCTGCTTAAGTTATGCCAACCTGAGGCAGCTCTGTTTATGCCAACAATGACACTCTGTATCAGTATTTTAATACAGAATTACATCTTTTTTTTCTTAAAAGCAAGAAGGCACTTTAAGTGGGATGTAAAAACATTGCGGCAGTACCTGTGTGTGTGTTGGAGGGAGGAAGGGTTTTTTTTTAAGGTTTATCAAATACGTTTAAAGGGAAAGGCCAAATAATTCTTTCTGCAAGTAGGACTAACTGTGAGAAAACTTTGCTGAGCATGGTTCCCAGTTCTGCTTTTGCTTATTTGTGCTTATATAAATCTGAAATATCTGCACTGAAGTCATTGGAGCTGCACTGAATTAAGCGATTGCAGAATTTACATCAAGTGGTCCCCAGAGCTGTTTGTGCTGCTGTAAGCAGTTACAATTCATAACGGTAAATGAGCTGATATGTGTATGGGACATTCTTTTTGGATAGTGTGAGGTACAGAGACTGTCAGTCTAATTCTCATGAATCGAATTTTCTACAGCAACACTGAAAAAATTTCATTTCCTCTTAGTGGAACTTAGGAAACTTAGAGATATAGGAAATTCACTTGTAGCTAAGAAAAAATTTCCTTTGTTAGTATCTGGGCGATATTCTTGTGATCTTTTTACAGTCCTCAATTAAGGCATAAAGCTGACAATCTTTCAAGTCATTTCTGTCAGCTAAAATAGGCCTGATGTTAAGAGGCCCTGTTACTGCAAAACTAGCCTTTTCTCTTTCTGGTCCAAGAAGCAGAAACAATGTTTTATTTGGGTTGCCCTATCTCTAGGGAAAATACAACTTGCACATACACCCTTTGAACTAGTTAAGGATTTGATGCAACTTTTTGGTAAACTAACAGTGTTCCACACAAAGCATTAGATTTACTGTATCTAACATTAGATGCGATGTGTTCGATCAAAAAGTTTTCCTTAGGCAACAGCTAACCACAGAGCTAAACAAAATCAAAGCAAGAATTGAAACATTTTATGGAAAGCCATCAGTCTCTTTTCTCCCTTGCATCCTCTCTCCCTTTCTCTGATTTTATTAATTTATTATTGTAGTAAGTCTTCAGTCACCTATCCTTCAGCTGAAAACAGCATCACCACATTGCCAAATATACATTTCTAGAAAAAAGCTATTGCTGTAAGTACAAGCCTGCTATTCATTTTTCTTTCTCGCTCATTAAAATAGTGTAATATGTGTCCAATACTGGTTCTTCAAGAGTGTTAAGCTCATAAAAAGTGTTGTAGTTCCTTGCACTTATGAGATCCAACATGTATACTTAGCATATCCAACATGTATAAGGCTTAGGGTGTGAAGATGCCATATAAATTATACATTGTATTAAAAACAATGATACTGACATTTAACCGTGAGATAGGAGGAGGTATATTTTTCTAGGTACAAACATATTTACTGGCTAAGTTGGAAAATAGTTAAACTTGACTGACTACTTACAGGAAAAGAAATTTACTGTAAATGCTTTCATGGGCATAGAAATAAAGAAGTCCATGCTTGATCAGATTCATTTTTCACAAATAATATCCTTTGCAAGAACAGCAGAAAGATAAAACCTGGCTTGAAGTTTTGATAAGGAGTTACTAAGTAACTTCTATTTCTACGAAGCTGTTGCAATAAGGTAACATAAGAAGCAAACATTATATGCACAGTAGTCAATAAACAGAAAGTTGGTTTCAACCTAGCAGCAGTGGTTTGTGTGACACAGGCCCAGGCTGCCAGCGTGAAGCCATGTACTTTGGTACAACATAGAACAGTGAATGCAAATCAATCTCTGCTAGCAGAAGCAAAGAGAGAGGCTATAGTGCTTAGGCTAATTCCAAATAGATGAACTCAGGCCAACTGTTCGATTTCTTTATGCCTGTCACCAGTCTTGGCCAACGTGACTAAAGCCAGGTCTGACACTAAAAGCTAGAACGGTTAATGGCCTTTGGCTGCTTGGCTGTTATGTTTGTGCTCAGGGTCTTTGTGATATGTCATTATTATGAGACACTACAAACACAAAATACACAAGGCACTGTGAAGAGCATCCTACCAGTGTCCAAACTACTGTTCTGTAGGACCCTTTTACTGTGCTCCGTGTCCTACAGATGCTGTACTCAAGGTCAAGTTTCCATGTTTTTCATTGCAATAATAATTTTCTATGCCATAAATTTATTAGGATTTAGAAACGATCTGTCATTGCCTCTCAACTTTGTCACCTTGCCACTTTTCCATTAAAATGGAAATGGTGCAGTTGTATGTCTCTTTTAGGACCGCCTTTATCAGAGGGACAGTTAAGGAGATGGACTAGTGCTTTTGGGACTGTGTGTGAAATGAGTACATGCTGCTGGGAAGTAGTCCAGGTGCCCATCAGGAATGATCAGGAGTAGCAGCAGAACTTAAGGCTTGGAAGAGATGTTTCTGATGCAAGAAAAATGGATTTGCAATCACACTCTGGAAGCTTGAAATCCTGGAACGCTCTTCAGTAGTGAGTCATTGCTTTTTCTATGAATATTTAAGGGAGAGGGGACATTGCCCAGGTGGGAAGTATGCCCTTCAATTGAAGGTGGTGATTCTAGATTTTGTGCCAAAAATAAGAGGGGTTTCTGAAATAATGGTTTTCCTGGTGGGCCAGCAGAACTCAGTCCTGCCTTCCTTGGCTGCATGTGACCTTGCCTCAGAGCACAATGAAGAGAGAGCACTTCACTGATGTGGGATGGCTTTCTAGGGACTTTTTTTCTGAGCACTGAAGGAGCACAGAAGCACATCTTTAGAAGTGCAGATCTTTTAAAAAAGCTGCAAGCAGGGACCTCTTTGTCAGACCAGTATGCTTAAATTGGTACCATTGGTACAGTGTGAGTAACAACTGTAAAGGCTTTGGTCTCACAACCTTCCTTGGCTCATAGACCCATGCACTGGATAGGAGCAAGGATGGATTTCATTACTACCTAAACAGGCACAGGATGTTGAGTTTGGTAGCTTGACAGGCCCCCAGTAGGCCTAGATTTTTATATTCCCATTGTACATTATCTTACTATTTTGCACATGTATGGGGAAATGTAGCGATGGGTGGAAGGGTCAGAATGTCAGGATATTTATTGGTAATACTTAAACAGCCTTCGTAGCAGCAAGAACACATTCAGTACTATAAAACTGGGTGAGGCTTGAAAAGATAACTTAAGCTATGTCAAATAGGATTGTAATACGCTGATGTTTGTGCACTAGCTCAAATATTTATTCGTGTAAATATGGTGTCAAGATGCTAACTTTTGACCTGTGACATTTTACTTTATTTGATCATATCTTGATTTAAAAAGAAAAAAACGTTTAGCAGTAACAAATCAGAAGAGATTTCATTAATAATAATAAATTTCAAAACCTATCAATTCTTACATATTCATTTGTCTTAAAATACATATATTAAAAAAAACAGAGGAAACTTTCCAGATATTGACTTCCTCTGTATCAGTCAGTTTGGTTTAGGTACAGTACAGACAGAGAAGGCGGCAAGCTATGTGGTCCCATGAGCACCAAGTTACCCATGGACTGAGTAGTCATTGGTTTTGCAAGTGTCTGGAAAATTTCATCTTGCATTCTGTGAAATGTGTGAATGCTGTCCAGTGGGTACCCTGTCAAAATTCATTGATTGAGAAAAATATTTGGGTGTGGGCACTTGAAAGGCTGTGTTAGCAAGTGCCTGTCAGCTGCACTGTGGGAACTGGCCACATGTGTGGTCTCTGCTTCCCACAGTTGCGAGGTGAAAGGTGTTAGTTTAAACTGTTCACTCGGGTGCAGTGGGGATGCGTATAGCTGCATATTGCACATGGGCCAACGGGCTGTCACACGCTACTTTCCAGTGTCAGGATCACTTTCAGTGCTCTGCTAGCCTCCTGGTGTGCTTCTCAGTGCAACTTCTTGGTCCTTTCCTTCAGTCTGCTTTGTTGGGACATGCCTCTGGAGTATTTATTTATTCTCTAGCTATTTGTATACATCTTATACCTTGAAAAGGGGGGGGAATGTAGACTGCAAACTTCCTGAGTGAGAAAAGTGTGTGCCACAGAGTCACTTGGACTGTCTTCCCTTGCTCTTACTGTGTCTCTTTCAAAGTCTAGGTTTAACCTGACTAAGGACAGAGTTATTCCTGTTGTACATGAAGTCCGTATCCCCTTCTCAATGTATATTTGCCATCAGGGACAATCCCTCAAATCCATTCTCGGTGGGCACTGCCAACAGTTCTCCTCCTGGGTCTTATAAACCATGAGCGACACCACTGGAGTGGCATCATTGCCAAGTTTGTCAAGGACCTTTCCATTCTGGAAGAGAGCAGCCTGGATTGTGTGTTTTCCTCACCTCTCAGTCAGGCTCTTGCTGTGCCTTTGCCTAGTGTGTTTCTCAGCAGAGCCTGCTTTTGCTTTCCATGCTGCAGCAGCCATGTAGATGTGTCCTGCAGTGGGATCTAAGACGCAATACAAGCCCACAGGCCTAAGGGATCCAAGAGTCCTTTCCCAGGCAGCAATACAGTTTCAAGCTGGAGATTTTGTGTGGCAAGGTGGGCTAGGAAATGGTCTTTGCAGAAAAGAGTGATGGCTCTGGTGTCTGGGTTCCTGGGTGGTGGAGTTCTAGCAAGCGACTGAAGTAGATACTACCTCAAGAACAAGGACACTGTGGGATAGTTGCTGGAGGATTGTTCTTATCAGGACCAGTCATGTACCACCTGTGCTGGCAATCTACTGTTAAAGCATGTCCAAAGAGTACTTAGTTTCTGCTGTCTTATTTTAGTAACGCAGTCTAGACTTTGTTAGCAGGAATCATGTTTGGGCCTGTTAACAAAGGTAATTTGGGCTGCCAAAGATTTATAGTACGCATCTTGCTTGAGGACTGTAGGAAGGATAGAAGGAACGGCCTTTGATTTGTCCCTACCTTATTGCTGAAAAAAACATGCTGGTAGTGCTGACTCATCTCCTTTTCATCCTGCGAGCTTGGTGTTGAGGAATCTCTACGTTTGAGATAGCACGGGAGGCAGTGAAGCATCTTGTGTCAGCAGCATGCAGGCAACACGCGGGGCTCTTTCACCAAAGCCAAAAAGTGTGAACTTACTTTGC
Organism: Aptenodytes patagonicus; assembly: GCF_965638725.1. Lineage (NCBI taxonomy): Eukaryota > Metazoa > Chordata > Aves > Sphenisciformes > Spheniscidae > Aptenodytes > Aptenodytes patagonicus. The sequence continues at coordinate 127,650,843 of NC_134950.1, forward strand.
TAGAACTGGGCTGAAGGTGAGCTCAAGGTTAGAACATGTGTCTGAAGAAAGAGTGGAAGAGCCGCTGTCTGTGGTGTTTAGACAGTATGATAGGAAAAGCACGATCCCTCCTCTCTTTTATAGTAAGGCCTGCTGGTTTGGGTCACTCTGCTGCTCCTGAAGACACACCTGCATCTGTAGTGGCTGGAGTGGCTTTTCATTGCAGAACCCTATTTGTCCCTGCTGAGCCTCATAACAATCCATATGTTTCCCTGCTTCAGACTAGACTATGGAAGTGCAGGCACAGTGAGCATGCATAATGGCTAGTTTATTTAGTAGTGTCCAGCCCAGCAGTAACACAAGTGCTCCTTAACCTCACAACTCTTTTTTTTTTTTTGCTATGTATCAGTCATAGTAATGGCAATAGCAACAGGTACCACCACTGGAAGTATTGCTACTGATACACACATCACATATAGTCTGAGAATGACTGCTCTATTGGATCTAGGACATGTCATTTTTGTTGCCTTGTGTCTCCAGCTGAAATTTTTGTTCTGTATTTGTACAGTAGATAGCACAGATATAGCCAGTACCTCAAAGAATACAGTCACATAAACAAGTCTTGCAAATGGGCAGGGTAAGTAAACGAGGGATATTTTTGATCTGTATTTATAGGAAGTTGTCACTGCAGGTCAGCAATTTCACCCATGTTAAGTGCAGGGGGATTGGAAGGAGAAGAATAAGATAGCTCAGGGGATGCTTACGGAGAGCTTCGGCTAACTGTGAGAAGCTGCAAGAGGAAAGCACGAGGCTCTGGTTTGAAAATCTAATGGAGGGGACAGAAGAGTCTGATGTGATGGGCAAACTGGAGATGAGAATAAAGATGCAGTATTGCAGCAACTGTAGCTGAAGTACTGGGGGCTGCCATGGTCCTCTCTCCTTCGAGGGCTGAGCCAGCCAAAAATTAATCCCTTTTTTTAGTATTGGTTTTCAGCTGGCTCACCTCCCTGAACGATTGTAGAAGCAGCAGTGCTAGCACAAGAGAGGTAAATGGTAGCGTGCAGAGGAGAGCGGGACTGCAGCAGCCCAGATTCAGATTAAATTATACAGCTATGGGACCAGATTCAGATGAAATTATCAGCTGTGGGACCACACGCCAGCCTTCTGACACTGAGTGAGAAATAATAGATGCAAGGGAAGGAGTCTCACTAGTTAAGAGTTGATTTTTCCTTACTGCCATGAGCTCTGCAAACAGCTAATCTAATCTCGGTCTCAGGGACTAGGTTTGAACAGGGTATTTCAGTGGTAGAAATAAATTGTGGGACATACTCCCTTGCATGGAACAATGTGCAAAACTTGAAACTTGGTAGTAGCAATAAGCACTAGGATTGTAACTTGTCTCTGGCTAGGCATCTTGAGAGGGCAGTGATACAATAAAACACTTGAGGTATTTTGGGTGTAGCTTCTCACAGGGGAAAATTCTTTCTTTCTGTAGCCAGAGGGAATGTATAGTAGCCAGAAATGTCCGATTATTGTTGCTCCTGCTCTGAGATATAACGGAATTTATCATCTCCGTCATAAAGCTGTCTGCTTTTGATGGAACCATTTTTATCCACTCTGGGTCTTCTCCAAAAATACTATTGGCAAAAGAATTTTATTTTAAGTAAAAACTGAGAAGAAGGAAAGCCAGATGTGCTCTTGAAAGCTAATCATTCTGGCTCTAGAAGGAATTGTTTTCTAAATAACATAAGTCCTTGCAGTCTGTTCGTACTAGTGCCGGAGTTCTTTGGGGAGTTATTCTAAACTCTAGTCCTCAGCAAAGTAAGCTTTCCTGCAGCCAAGTATTAGAGTTAACCTCCAAGCTTTATTTTTATCTACAGTTTTCTTGGCAAATTATGAAACTCATGTTTGGCATTTTATTTCCCTCTACAATCTTCTATCTTTGGTTTGTATTACACTTTGCAGAGCTTAGAGTTTATACAGGGTTTTGGGTGGGTGATACAAATTCTAATAAGTTTCTATATAACCTAATTTAGAAGCTTAAACAAAGAAAGCCATATCCTTTTGTATTGGAAGATTTGTGCAGAGCTTTGCTGAACTGATGCTAGTGTTGGTTGAATGAACAACTATTTTCAGTAGTGTTTTGTTTTTCTTTCAAATGAAACTGTAATGAAGAATAAGGTGGAGAGCAAATTTCTTACTGAAATGCAATACAACAGTAACACTTAAATACGTTGGAGGATCTGAGACTAGAGGCCAAACTAGGGGCCCTAACATTGTCACTATTATGTATATTTTCTTTGAGAAATCAAATCCTATAAACTTTGTTTTTACAGAAAATTTTGGTATGCTAGATTTCTGGAATGTGTTTCTCTGCAGCTATCATAGTAATTTTATATTAGAGCAAAAAGTACGTGTGTATAATGATTGCAAGACTGTATGTTTTATTGTACCTTGCAATTAGGGAACAAAAAGTATGTTACAACCACTGGTTGTACTAAGTCAGAACTGAATGTGTAAACCCAATTTCTGTATCTACTGGTGTAAATGGATGTTTTACTCACAGCTTAAGCAGGACTGATTATAAATTAAATTGCCAAAAGCACTCCAAACCACACCACACAGCTGAAGATAAAAAGAGTTGTCTCTGTATGTTTTTACTTTGACAGAACAATATAAATAAAAGCTTAAGACAAATGCTGATGGGGAGATAAGGTGGAATGCCAAACCATTGACAGTGCCTGTTGCCTTCAAAGTTCAGCAGCGTGGTGGCAGTTTTAAACTGTGAAGTCTCATATGGGTTTGTTAAACAGACTTCTAGTACTCGTTTAGATCCAGAAATTGGGAAGGAATAAAATAAGAACTATTTCTTGGCTATAAATGGCAACTCCCATAAAAGGCAAAGGAGAGTCATAAATGTCAGCAACTGTCTGAGGGTATGTCTATACCTCATCGCTCTCTACAACTACCTGAAAGGAGGTTGTAGCGAGGTGGGTGTTGGTCTCTTCTCCCAAGTAACAAGCGATAGGACAAGAGGAAACAGCCTCAAGTCACGCCAGGAGAGGTTTAGATTGGATATTAGGAAAAATTTCTTCACCAACAGGGTTGTCAAGCATTGGAACAGGCTGCCTTGGGAAGTGGTTGAGTCACCATCCCTGGAGGTATTTAAAGATGTGTAGATGTGGTGCTTAGGGACATGGTTTAGTGGTGGAGTTGGCAGTGTTAGGTTAACGGTTGGACTCGATGATCTTAAAGGTCTGTTCCAAGTAAACGATTCTATGATTCTGTATGGACTATTTCTCACCAGGGTGATTAGCCCCAGTAGAGTGCCATGCTAATGTGCCAACTTGGTTCTCGGTTGAGAATGGCCTCATGTCTGGTCAGCTTTTTTTTCCTTGTCTCTCCCTGCACACTTTTGAGATTATATACTGCTATTGCTTAGGTTGTACATGGACTGCTTGACACGGATGCAGTCAAGTCAGGGTAGCCAAAATGATTTACACAAGCTGCAAATCTTTAGTAAGGGAGACTTCTGCTTAGAGTATATCTTGTCCAGGGAAGAATGAAACAGCAGAGACTGTATTTGGCTTTTTCTACCCCTTCTACATCCAGGCCAACATGTTCTTCTGTTAGACATAATTAGTATGGGTCTTTATATTCAAACAGTGTTGTAGTATTAGAACTGTAAATATAGGGAAAAAAAGAAAAAAAAAGAAGATACTTTCTAAGCTCAAATAAAACAGATAAACAGGCTGCAGGAGAGTTAAGTGCTGTAAATGGGATCTTGAAAGTGGGTATATGTTAATTATAAGTGCAAACCTGCATTTAGATGATCAAAGTCAACATCCTAAAAATCAGCTTAGCCTAGAATGTTTTAGGTAATACTGCTGTTGTCCTATGATCTTTTGTACTTGTGGCAACATTCTTCCTTTGGTGCCATAGGAACTTCCATTGTCCTGGAGATGGTGATAACATTTATGTCAAAAATCCTCTTATATCCATTGATAAAATGCTTAAACCAGGATAGTGAACATTATTTTTTTTAAAGAAGAAAGAATCTGAAATTTTCTATCAAAACTAGATGTGAAGGGAAATTCTGTGCAACTCTTCACAACGTACTAGTGAGTCTGCTGATGTGTCTCAGCGCCACTGCTTTTAGCTGATATTACAACTAGGGAAATAATACTCATGTCACTGTGGATAATCCTGTGAAAAAGTGAGCTCAGTGTTCAGTGGTGGGCAAACTAACCAGCAGAATGTTAGAAATTATTAGGAAAGGAATAGCAAATAAAAAGAAGATACTGTTACATTAGTATTGGAAACCTGCAGTTTCAAACCTGTGTACAATACTGTACACAGCTGTGCCTCAGAGTACAGCAGAGCTGGAGATGGGTTCAGTGGTACAAACTGACTTTGATGCAAAGGAAGGACCATAGTGACCTGGTCTCATCGGTCACCCCTGTCCTCAGGAAAAGATAGCCCCTTTCTCAGAGACATAAAATGACAGAGGTTTGCAAAATCACGTGATACAGGGAAAATTAGCAAGAAATGGATATAGACTGTTTCTTGTAACTTAACTGGGAACTCTAACTTCTTCAGTTACAAAGCAGTTTAAACAGAAAAGGCAGTTGTTTGATCAGCAAAAGTATAAATTCATTCAAATACGTGTTGGAGAAAGTCATGGCGGACTTGTCTATTGGCAGCTCTTGAACATGGTGGTCTGGAGACAGCCTTCAGACTAAGAGATCCCTACGCTGGTTGCTGAGAACTGGGAGGATGTACCAGGGAAAAGATCATACTAAAATTGTTCTATTTCTTTTCCTTTTTTTGCTAAGCCTCTGCTGTGGGCCAGTGTCAGAAGCAGAATATGGAACATAAAGAGCTATGATTTGATCCAGTACAGCAGTTTTTACCATTTTACATTTCTTCTTGCAGGAACCCTGGACAATGAGCCCAAATGAGGTGTGTGTCGTACATGATACCACGCCTGAGGGAATAACACAGGGATCCTTCCTTTGTTTTGTACTTTAGACTGGGAATACTTCAGCAGATGCAACAGTCACCAAAGTAAGCAAGAGTTTTGTAACTGGGAGCTGACTTAAAATGAGAGTCATGAGTTAGGTTCAAGATTTATGCCTATTTTCTTAATTTTTTTCCAGGTTTGACTATTTGAAGTTTGAATTGTTACATGTGCACTAAGTAAAGAACCTAGATTTTCTTAAAGTTTAGAGTAACTGCTATAACCCATTTGGCACATGTGGCAATCTAGTCACTAATACAGACATCTGGTTACAGATGTAAAGCATTTCAGGTTAGGTAGCCCGGTTTAAAAGATGTAAGTAATTTTTTGCGTTGCAAATCTCTTTCCCAAATAATCCACTTCCATATTCTGTTTCCACGTATTTTCTCTTTCTTTATTATTTAAACTTCACTTATCTAGCTATTGATTCTACTTTAAGTCTTTAAAAGAGGAAATCTAACATACTGAACTACATTTGCAGATAGAAAGTTGCCAGAAAAATAGTCAGTAAATAGTATTCAATAAATAGCAATTCCAATATATTTCATAAATGATCTAATATCTGATTTTACTAAAGTAACTTTGGATGAATTCCTGAGCAAATGTTACGTATGAAACTTTCTGCTATGGTAGGTGAGCTGCACGATCACAAAGAGAAAAGTTTTGTCTTTCAAGAAATCTGACTTTTCTATTACCAGACAGGAATTCGAGACTGTCCAACTACGGTGCACCTTTAAAATAGACCATAGTATAGAAGTAGCAATGTGAAGAGTATAAAGAGCATTTTAGCAGTACAAAGATAGTATGGTCTATCCCATGTACTTGTAAAGCTGTGCAGAATGACTTTTTGCAATAAGAAATAAACAAGAAATGAAGCTCATAGTACAAAGGAATTTTGAAGGCACCTGCATGGAAGCTGAATGTGTCAGTACAGCCAGATGATTTTTGAAGATGGGGAGACAGGATAAAATTTTAATTTTGCAAATTCAGAGGAAGAAAATCCAAGAAGCTCTTTATCTTCTATGTCTAAATTTTGATATGGATAGACTCCAACTTGCCTTCTCACCTCTTCCCCCACTAATATCAATCAATCAATCAAAACAAAAAAAAAGACACTTTTGAGGTAAAATAATTACATTTTACTAAAACTGAAAATCCATGTGGTCTGGCTATAGGCATTTTAATCCTTCGCTAGACAAATGCAAGTACATCAGCAAACTTCTGCTGAACTTCTATAATTTTTTTTTTCCCGGATTGGTCTGTAACTTGACAGGCAAATTGTTTTGCAATAGCTGCTGAATTAAGGTGAAGTCCACAATTCAGATCTGAAACTCTTAAATGTGACTTCTCCATAATTGGAAATTCAGTGCCTAGATGTCTGTCAGGGACACAGCTATTTGTATCTTGCCAAAAACAACTTGGTGGTTTGCAATCACAAGGGAAAACTTAGCTTCCCAGCTGGCTGATGGGATGCAATCTGACTCCTACTCTGTTACCAGAGTGCTGCAGAAACATGTGCTCCATTTGTTGGCAGAACAATTGTCTTGGATAGCATTTACTTACAATTTGGTACTTTCATAAATATTATAAGAACTTATGTCGTATAGCACAGAAAGTGCAGGTAGCAGTTTCCATTTTCACTGTGATGGCCTGGGGCCATCACTTCTAAGCACGCTGCCAGCTCACTCAGTAGATCCTCTAGACTGGAGTACGGGCAATTTAGGAATTGAGACAGATCATGCTGTACCTTGCTTTCCTTAGCTAGCCATTCTCATTTCTGGCTGCTTTCTTCTTGCTCCAACCCTCGTAGCTTCTTTGCCCAAAATTGCCTAATGGGTGGGATTTGTGCCATGGCGATTTCCAGACTGGAAATAGAGTAAGTCATTAGAATAGAAAGCGTAGAAGAGTCCTGAACGACAAGAGTAAGAGTGCACTTTGACAGTGGTTCAGGAAAACACTCAACTGTGATCTGATTTTTCTAGACTCTCTTGCGGACATCCCACCTCTTAGAACAATCTGATGAACGCTTCTTCATTAAGAAAAAGATACAAGAATAGATCAGATTACAAGGACCTGGAAAGTATTACTTCGTTTTGTGTTATCTGTTGGTGATTTGTGAGGAGTCATCTTTGCTAAGAAAAATATTCAGAGGGACAGTAATCTCTGGATTTGTGCCGTAATCACTTTATCTCCTGAATAGTGCAGCTTAATTTGCCATCAATTCTTTTTCCTTTCAGTTGAGAATCTTAATGTAGTACGTTGTTATGGTATTTATTCTTTAGAAGTCTCAGGAAACTTGAACTTTCTAGAAGTCGCATTTACACAAGGGATTTCAACAACAGTCCCTTCATGAGGAGGTTATAACGTCAGTAATTCCTAATCTCATTTGCATTAGGGAATACATACAGCTCATTAGCAGCACCGTCGTCTTAAAGTTAATTACAACATAACAAAATGTGGGACATGAATTTGACTTGTAAATAAATGTTCCTTATATCCATGCTCCTCTCTCAGTGCCAGAAAACCAGAGATAGTGGGGATGATGATCTATGCAGTAAGTATTTATCTTTAAGTGAGGGAGGAAGCAAAGTAGGCCACCCACTTCCTCCCCCAAAATATCACAAAACTCTGCCTAATGGGACGTGTAACCTCATTTGCATCAGTCACGTCCTTCATCAACAGACACACACATTTTTCGCTATCCTTTCCATGCTCTGTTAGAAACAACATTCAAATCTGTTCTCTCTCAGAAGGCCAGGAGTTGCCACCCTGTCTTACTGGTATATTCTTGCCAACTCCAATCTTCTTGCTTAATTCCCCTTTTAAAGTAAAGGTTTCCTAACTCCTGTAAAGAAAATAGAAATATATAGGGTTATGCTTGAACACAAGAGTTGGAAAAGGCAATGTTTAATAAATTTGATAATATGCAGTAAAACACTTAAGTTGCAATCTGTAATTAGATAATATTTTATTATAATTTGATTTATTTAAATATTAAAGGACTATGACTTTGTTATGTCACTGTTTTCTGTCCCTAAGTACCTTACTTCTCAAGAGCTGAAGCTTCTCAAATATAGAAGGAAAGTATCTGAAGTTAGACATGCTTTTTGGCTATGTTGTTGGTCAGAAAGCGGAGACCACGACAGCGAATTGAAAACTTAGTACGTAGTAAAGATACTTCATTTGGAAAGGTAACGATTGCATAAATATAGTGTCTATTTTTGTTGTTGTTTTTTTTAGCCCAGTTACATAGTTTTGTAAACAAAAATTAAACTATTGATAGCGTACTGGGTAAAGAATGGTTCTACTGATTAAAAACTTAACACCCCCCCCCCCCCCCCGCTTTTATGTTTAAACGATTGTTGAAAGAAAGGAAAATGATGTTAATGCAGATGATGTTACAACTGTTTTTAAAGGTATAGTCACCAGATCCTGGGTGAAGACCTTGTGGTACAACATTGTGAAATAAAAATGCCAACTCTGAAGGCATTTTGTATGTAGATAATTGGCATGTAGTTAATTGGGCGTTTTGGAACTGAGTCCAGAGGGTGTCCAAACTCATTTAGAAGTTGGCTTTTCATCACAACAGGTATGATTAAACTCCCTGGGGTGATGGAAGAGAAATTGTGTGGGAAGAATATGATCATCTAAAGAGCCTTATGGGAAAAGAGATTTGGTGTCCCATATTGCACAATTTACCTCAGCTACCTGGAACCCAGGATATATGAATGTCTTCAGTGTTTATTTGCTGTCTTCCTTCTGTGCATGTGAAAAATTTTCACAGAAGTTGACTAACCTTCAATATTGTTCCTTGGCTGAGGAACGGGTTAAAGGTTAAACTCGGGACTTTAGGCTAAGTAGTGCTATAATGAAGGGTGCTGATTGTTTTGATGATGTGAAGGCCTGCATGGGTGAGGTTAAAATATTACACTGAGAGCCTATATAGATAACAAGGAACAAGTGCAGCTGTGAAATGTGTGAGACCACAGGATTGGAAATAACTTCTTGGAAGCTTTTCTTGGAAGAGTCCTCTCCTACTGCAGGCATTTACATGTTAAAATCCTTAATGACTACTTCAAGGTCTATCTTAAACTAAGTAGTTTCTTGCTTTTTCAAGGTTGCCCTAGACCTGTCTTAAAAGTGTTCCCTAGACCTTCATTCTTTTGGTGTCTAGAAACTTTTTCCAGCCTAAATTCTGCCAATGTTGTCTTTTAAGTTAAACAACTGTTCCTTTCTTTGTCCCAGGGAAAAAATAAGTATCATGGCTACCATAGAGCTCAAACAATGTGAAGGTGGAATGTCAGGAAGGCCTCTTCTTGTAGTAAGCTGGCCATGGTGATGCTAAGTTGGCGCCGTGATCCAGTGAGCATTAAAACGTATGATTAAATCTGAGGATGGATTTCACTGCTTTTCTATATAGGGGGCTGAAACTTCCTACATTTTAGATATTGCGCACAAGCTGGATGGGAGAAGAAACATAAATTTGTGTTAAAAATCAGCTGCATATATTTTCACATGTATAGAAATTTAAATGATAATTTTCTTTGAAGTCTGCTGCTACCGTTGATTGCCAAATTCCTTATTTGTGTTACTGTAGTTGGGCAAGGTAGGTATTGCGTATGAGTAAAGCTGGTACTAAAGAGGGATAAATAGCAACAGATAGGCACACAATCAAGACTTTTGGTAGTTTGTTAGAGACCTTTCATACTATCTGACCATGCCTTCTAAAATGGCCGGGTTCTATACACTGAAGCTAGTAAATCTTTTCTTTCTGTCAGGGGTCTGTACTGATTTCAGTATTGTGACATACCAGAAAATGGTTAAGTGGTAGATTTTTCTTTTCTTTTTTTAAAGACAAACTGAAACAAATTTCCCTAGACTAAAAACTCTTTTTGAACTACATAATAGCTCAAACACATACCTGTTTTAAAATGTGTATTTTTCTTTATGTGGAAGAAAAAAGAAACATAACGACAATTGATCTTCTAAAAGACAGAATTGAGGAGAGAAAATGAAGTGGAAGTGATTTTTATTTCCTAAGTAACCTGTCCTGACTTGCTATATACCTTTCATATCTACTTCACTCATCTGAACCTGTACTCATTCAAGCTAGTGACTGTAATGATAGTGACATCACTGTTTTGTTTACACTGAAATCTCTTTTGAGGGTAATCACAACAGAAGTGGTTTTAGGAGAGGTATTGATTACGCCTCAACTTTGGAATTTGGTAATTTTGGTATACCTCAAACATGCTGCACTTGTCCTCTAGTCTGTTTTTTTTCTTAGCTTTAGATTATGAACTCCTCAGGCCTGTGATTATTTCTTCATAAGCATTTAAAAACCACATAGAACAATAAATCTTCTGGAAAGAAACAAGAATAACTTTGACCCTTGACCATATTAATATACAATAAATATTTAGTCACAATTTTGCATTTAATATTACACCTACAGACTGTGCGGAGACAAGCACTCACAACTTGTAAATCTTAGTTTAGGATCTGTCAGAATGCAGGTTGCTATTAGTTTTGATTTGACCCTATTGTTCATGTGCCTTCTGAGATGGTCTTCATTTACACAGTTGCTTCAGTTTGTTGGTTTTTTTTTTTTTTACAAAACCATTTGTGTGCATTCTGCACACAACATGTGACAACATTTACTTAATGAACAACTTCCCAGTGTTTTATCTTAGTTGTGCAGACTTTGGATGTATTTATTACTTTATTATTTACTGCTCTGGGGGTGAAATAATTTTTCTTTTGTGCTTTTTACTAGTATTCAGCTTTATATATCTGGTTGTTTTATAAGCATTGACTTTCATGACAGCTTTCACAAGTAAGGGAAGGGGTATTTATCCTTTTGCAGATGGCTAGCCAAACAATGTCAAGAGCTTCAACTGATCTTCAGTATCCAGTTTTAGACAACTGCAGCTGGTAATTTTTTAAAGTGTTAAGTATTGTATGACACTCATCTTCAAAATGCAACATCTTCTGGCTTTATTTGCAAATGTCTTTGGCTTTTTTGCAGTCTGACCCTGGCAAACAGGTACCTAGAAAGTAAAGAATGCACAGTTTAGTTGACCACGTAGAAGAAAGTTTCATTTTTTAAATTGTGATGTAGAAAGTACGTTGGCAGGGGTCCTGAGACTCTTCAGTTTTTCTGCTATACTCTGCCTCCTAGCAGACAACTCTTCTCTCCATAGAACCTTTTCTTTGTCTTTAAGAGCATTAGGCCAGAACACCTCTTTCTCCTTTTGCAGCTCTAGTTTGTGTGTTTCTTTCCACACCCCTTCTTCCCCTCACCCTCCCTTTTAACAGCTGATACTTACCTTTCTGATCCCCAAGAGATCAGCATCTTTCTCCCCAAGCTTACTCCACTTCATCCCTGGAAACATTCAAGGTCAGGTTGGACGGGGCTCTGAGCAACTTGATTTAGTTGAAGATGTCCCTGCCCACGGCAGGGGCGTTGGGCTAGATGACCTTTAGAGGTCCCTTCCAACCCAAACTATTCTATGATTCTTTGCTTGGAGCCAGTCTTCTCACCCTACCCAGGTGTTTCTCTTGGCTGTTTCCTTCTGTACCTGTGATTGTTTGCACTAGTATTTGTGTCTCTTTGCCCTTACCCCTCTTGTTTGACTTCTGTTACTCCTATTTAAATGTTCTTTGTCCTAGTGCAGCTACAGGAACCGGTTGTTTGCATACTGCATCCCTCTCCTCCTCACACAGTGATTTAATTTCTTGAATTTGTTTGCTTCTGTCAGCATCAGATGCTCTAATGAGAAAGAAGGGCCAGTCCCCTTATCTTCTTTCCGCCCCAGGTCCTCTCTCCTTTTCTCTTTCCATTGGTGGCTCCTCAGTCTGAGACTGTCCTAGCCATGGAAATGATTTCTGCTTTCTCTGGGGAGAAAAGGTAACAAGGACTATGGAATACTGACTCCTAGCATTTTCTTCCTTCACCATTCTTAGGGCTCTTCTTAGGGGCACTACTGCTGCCAAAATAATCTCCTCTTGTGATTACCTGCACCAGGTATGCCCCACCATTAAAGTTGCCAATGTTTTCATTAGTGATATTGTGTCAACCTGTAAGAACAGCTGGTATTAGCAGACAAAAACCTTGAGAAAGAGTCTACTTTGGTAAAGGTAATAGCTGTTGCAGTTGTCCCATGAAACACCGTCTTTTCATCCTGTTCGTGAGGTCTGTGGTAACTTCCTGCCAGAAGTCATACTTGCTAGAGCAGCTGATGACTGGAGTGGATCGGATGCTGGTGTCAGGCTGGATGGAAGGTGCTTTTATCAGCCCGTAACTTCCTTCCTTTGAGCCCTGTAAGTGCCTGATAGTTGGCAAGAAATTAAACAGCAGGAGAGTAAAGTGTAAAGCTGATGCTGATGGCTCTGCCTTAAGGAGACAAGCAATTTCCTAACCAGAGATCTGGCTTATCCAACAATTTCTGCCTCTTCCATCCATGTCCAAGAATGTGGAGTGGGGGTGGGGGGAGGAAAGGGAGGAAGATGAGTGGAGGAAAAGCACCATCAGGCCACTCTTGGTGGACCAGGTACATTATCTTATTAAAAATACTGATGATCCACTTCTTCAGTGCCACACGAGCCCTATCCATCTCCTTTCATATGTCATCTGGTGCGTCAGTGACAGTTGCACTTACGCTCGTATGCACGAAGCTGGCCTGTTTCTATTTCAATAACGGCTTTTGGAAAAGGTAGGTTTTGAACATTATGAAGTTCTGGTCAACTTGATGTGAGCAGAGACATCACGTTCTTTTCACTCAGGCAGCATGGCATGGGGAAGCTAGGTTGGCCTTTTCTGCTATAGTTACACATACGGTGACCAGATGGAATGCAGCGAGCAAACAAGTTTTTCAGCTCAGCAAATGACTGGGTGTTCACCTGGAGATGCTGCTGTCAGTATAGTGTGCCAGAGGAAGTACGATGGATGAATGCTGGGCCCTACTGCCCTACTGCGCCTTGATTTGTCTATTGGGTATTCTCTGATGCCAGGGAAAAGAGTGCTAGAGCATCTCGCCAGAGATCTCTTCCGAACCCCTCTTCAGAGATTAAGAGTATAATGGAAAAGGAACATCCTTTAATGCCAAAACCTAACTGACATTCATGTCAGTAGGCTCCTTTTTGACGGACTAAACATTCTTCTCACTCTGGCTGAGTTTTTAGGAACACTCTGTCTGCTGTCCCCTGAAGAATCTCACCAAATACTGTCGTTTACTGCGCATTACGGGAAGTCCTTACTTTAGATATTACTGTTCTCTGGGCTGAGTCCCCAGAGAATGGAGAGGTTCTGTGCTCGTGAAGACGGGTTGTGTGCATCCCAATATCAAAGGAGGACCTCTGTGATCTGCCCCCCAAGACATGTATTTAGCACTAATTATGTGGGACCTGAAGTTACAATCCATCCACATTATACCCATGCTGCCTAGTGCAAGATCATTTTCAATGGTTTATCTGAGTTGAAACTCTGACAGCACTGTTGCTGGAAGAGGAAAGGACAGAATAGGTCACAGTTATATTGCAGGTGTATCAAGGCACTTTATATCAAGGTGGTTACTTTTTTGGTGGTTGTGCACAGTGCTTTATTTCTATTACCTGTTCAAACTCAGCTGAGACCTGATCCAGGTCATAATCTTTGACTGAAGAGTGTTAAGATTGCTCCCTGTTCAATCGGTTCCACACAGCTTGCCTTACTTCATCTCCTCAGTACAACTAGGCAGGTGTAGCTTACACTAATGATATGTTCCTCAAAGTACAGGTTATAGTGACCTGGTGTAGGCCCATGCCAAGTCATTCATTTGAAAGCTTCCTCCAAGTTGTACGGGTCAGGAGCTCTGGCCTTATGGCCAGGATTGCATCTGTGCCTGGTGCCATCCAACAGTGGGTGCACCTGCTGTTCCTTCCAGGACATCTGCTTCTGTTCAGGGAAACAGTGAACTATTTTCATCTGCAGACTGATCTGTCTCTGCCAGTGCCTTTCCTGAAAAGCATAGAGAGGACTACTGGTCACCAACCAGCTCTTCTTGCCCACACTCAGGCAAAGGTTCGGAGCCTTTTGCTAGCCTGTGGCCAGCCTCCAAAGCAAGCCGGTCTCTAAAGCTGTGCTAAGCCTCCTGCTGGTAGGCGGGAGGAGAGGCCTGGTTTGCCTCTACAGCCAGGTTTACATTTTTGCCCGCGGGCTCTGCAGAGCCTCCTTTTGTAGTGTTCTTAGTCCAGCACGGTGTTTGCTGATGCACGCATTCCTTTCATTTGCTACTTCTAAAGCTACTGATAAGACCAGCAGCTCTCTTATCTCCATTTGAGAGGGCTTGTTTGAGACCCAGTCTAATTCTGATCCCCTTGCCTTGATCTGTCTTGACCGTGTTGTACCTGCGTCAGTCAGCCTGCCTTCTCTTTTACACTGCATCTCCTGTGATCCCAGCCTGATCCTGAAATCTCTGTGCCTCTCTCCAAGCGACCCATCCAGACTTTGTCACTTTCGGAAGACAAGCTGGGACTGAGCCTGCAGTGAAAGTCACTGGTATTTTCTTCCTGACACTTCTGAGCCATTCAGAGTTCACATGCTGCATGTAACAAGCGCTAAGCCCAGTGCATCCCGAAAGTGGTCCAGGGTATTGGCTGTATTGCACATGTTGTGGAGACGTGTGGCATCTCTGCCCCGCTGGTGCACACCAACTCATTACATTTATGGTATTAGAGCTTCATTGACAGCTTAGTCCAGAAGTCCCGGGCAAATAAAGGCTGCCTTCTAGTCAGGCCAGGCAGGGTTTCAGGGTGGAAAAAGGGGTCACGGCATACAACTTGCCCCCAGACTGTGGTGGGTGTAGTTAGAAGGAGAAGCCCCGGGGTGGTGTAAGCATGTCATCAAGCATAGGAAGCACGAAGGGATGGTTCATCTGCTGTGTATATGCATGTTCAGTCCTATCGGTACAAGGTGTTTTAGAATTGAATGTGTCCAAGGAGGGCGTAATCTTTACAGAGACAGACAAGGCGAAAGTTACCTCTACTAGACAAGTGTAAACAGCTGTTTCTTTCTAAAAACTTTTACTGGCCCAAAGCTTTACAGAGGCAGCCAAAAGCACAACCTTGACACTACCCCCCGCCCCCAGCCTTTTGAATAAAGGACTGTTGGCATATTTATACAAGGGCAAATAATATTATTTTTGGAAATGACTGAATTATTTTTGTTACTTTTTTTCCCCCAAAAAATCAGCCTGAGGCAGGCACCTGGCATGGAAAATTTCAGCTTGCGTGGTGAAAGCTTGGCAGAAGTTACCAGCAAGTGACAAGGGGTGCTGTGCGAGGCAAGCGTCAAACAGCCGTAGTCACCGGCAGCGCTACCGCTCTCCGTCCGGCAGCGCCGGGAGCTCGCTGCTCTCCCGCGCCGGGGGCGCGGCGCTGCCGGGGCGCCGCTCCTGCCGCGCCGGCCCCGCCAACCCGGGACTTGAGCCTTTCCGTCAGGCGGAGCTCGTCCGCCCCGGCAACGGGCGGCCTCCGCCGGGAAGGCGGCTGAGGCGAGGCAGGGACAACCCGCCACGCGGCTCCGCGTGGGACCGCGGCCCCCGCCGCCCCCTCCCGCGCTCCGCGCCCCGCCCCGCCGCGGCGCGCCGGCCCCCGGGGGGCCGCGGCGGGCGGGGGCGTCGGCGCGCCAGGCGCTGCGCTCCCTCCCATTGGCTGGCGGCGCTGCCGGTCGCGCGCGGGGCGGGGGGAGCGGGCGCGCCGAGTCGGTCTGGGCTCAGCCCCCGGCGCGGCGGAGTAGTCGCGGCCGCCCCGTCCTGAGGGCACCAGCGCCGCCCGCCTCCGCCCGGCAGCCAGCCGCCCAGTCCCGGCTCCAGCTCGCCGTCCGCCTCCCGTTCCGCGTCCCTATCCCGGGCGATCTCGGCGGGGCCGCGATGGAAGAGGAGCGGGCGGGCGAGCAGATGAGACCGTTGCTCACCACGGTAACGCGGGGGTGGGGTGCGGTGCGGTGGGAAGGCGCACAAAGGGCCGCCGCGGGGCAGCGCCGCCCGCGTCGTGCGTGGGGCCGTCCCGCTCCCCTTTTGTCGGGGGACGGGGGCACGGCAGGGACCCTCCTCTGGCTCCTCGCCCCTCGGCGGCGGCAGGACGCGGAAGCGGCGCCTCAGGTACCTGAGCGCCCGGGGCTCCGCGGCCTCTCTCGCCGCGGGGCGGGAGGGCGCAGGTGTGCCCGCGTGCCGGCCTCGTGCGCGCGGCCGCCCCCCCCTCTGCGGCGGGCGGGATGGGGGCAGCGGGGCCGGAGCCTTTGTTCTGCCGCCGGCTCCGGGCGCCGCCGCGGCGTGCGCTCGGCGTCTGCGTCTGCCCCGTCCCCCCCTTCCTTTGTGAGATCCCCGCGGGGCTTGTGCCGGCGGCGGTGGGCGGCGCGGCCGCCCCTGGCCTCGCCTTTCTCCCTGCCCCCGGCCCCGCTCGCTGACGAGTTCCTGGGCGAGGGAGAAGTGCGCACACATGGCAAGCAGCGAGCTTCCCCTTGTCCTCATGTTGCACGGCCGCGTAATCGGGTCAGGTGGTGGATACGGTTCCCCGGCGGATTTCTAGTCTTGGCGGGGAGGGGGGGGGGGAGGCGGGGGATAAGGGGGACGGGAGTGTTGGTGCGGGAGGTGGGTGACACTACGGAGCTTGGGTTCATTTCCTTCCCGGGCCGGTGGCTAAGTAAAGCAGACATGTGTTGCCTTACTTCCTGTGCTACTGAAAAATACATGTGGTTCCACAGTTGTAATTTCCCCTCCCTTCAGATGACTCAAAGTCTGGATTTTGTTAGTGAGCCTCTGAGCCCTTACTCTGATATTCTCCTTCAAGGCCTTTTCCAAAAAGGTGTCGCACAGCGACTTGTTTTCAGTGCCTGAAGAGGAGGGATGTGTAGTTTGTGACACAAAGAATGCTGTGACGGACAGAGGAAAAACACGTGAATTTTCATCGCTTTTCCACTACTCTTCAAGGAGAGACTTGAGTCACATTTGATAAAATTGGCAATCTAATGAAGTGCTAGCTTCCTGTGACATCAGTATCTTTAGTGTGTCTTTCCTTTGTTATAACAGGAGTGTTGATAACTTAGTGATTCAAAGGTCCATGAATTATGGAAATTCCTTGGATTATTACCATCTTTGTATGTTGGCTTCAGAAATTAACGTATGTGCTCACCTCTAAAGATTTTGTAGATCTATTCTAGACTGCTTCTCCACCTTCTTGTCTCTGCCCCAAAAAGGCATATTCCTTATTTGTGTTAGCTTGTTCAAGATAAATTCTTGGTAAGAGCAGACTGCTTGATAGGTTTAATTCATGTTAAAACTACCTTGCCTCTCTGTAGGAGGTATCTGTTAGCTGGCAGGAGAATACTCCCATCTAGTAAAGAGATACTAGGCTGCATGGAGCAAGTTGCAAAAACTTTGGGCTTCAAGTGCATGGGGTTAAAGTGCAAGATGCTAATGGTTACCCTCAGGTGAATCCGAATGAAAAGAGGATTACAGACTCCATGAAAGTCAGTGTGCCCTGAGCACATCTTTGTCAGGCCCAGCAGGAGTCATTTAGGTTCTATTGTAACAGAAAATAACTAGGGGCTTTTGGGACAGATGCATAAGCTGCTGTACTACCGCATGGTCATTTTTGATGTAGGTGTTTTGAACAGAGGTGCTCAATGGAGTGGTCCAAGTTGGTTTCCTCGCAACAGCAACGCCTAGTCAGGAGCCTGACCTTGGTGCCAAAGTGTATTCAGGAGGTAGCTGCAGCCGAGACAAAACTGAAATGGTTAGAAAAGTGAGAGAGCAGAAAGATTGGTAGGAACTAGAAAAAAGGAATTTCTAGGGAAAACACATGAAGTAAATGGGTTAAAGGAAAGACAGGACATGCTGATCTTTGGGCAATTACATAGTATAGCAGTGTTGGATTTGTTGTGGTTTTTGTATGCAAGAGGTGTAATTTTATATACACAAAAGCTACTTAATCCAAAATACAAGTATTTTTGACAATACAGCTTGACTTAATTTTTCTAATCCTGTGCTTCTGGTAGTACAGGCCACCTTCCTGCTAGCAGAGCTTGCTGAAACTGCTTACACTTGCATAGCTTTTTCAGAAATAAACATCTCAGTAAGATGAAAGGACTTTGTAGAAAGTGTGAATCAAATCTGAGAACTTAAGTGCTGTGGTTTAATAATACAGAGGCATGATCAAACAAAGAACTCCCTAACACTTCCTTTTCTTCCTTCCTCCAATGTTGGTAAATCAAGTGGTTCTGTGTTTATGTAGGATTAGATACGTAATAAGTATCTAATCTGGTGCTTCTTGTATGGAGGAGCACCTCTGTCAGTCAGCGCCCCCCCCCCCCGATTTATTTCATCAAAAGTCTAAAATACCCTTTAACCTTGCTTGTTTTGTATTTTAGGTCCAGTCTTAAAGAAGAGAATCATCAAGTGTTTAGGACATTGGTATTTTGAGGAGTCTGCTTGGTGGCGATGTGTACATGAAAGTCGGAAGGGGGAGGTGAAACAAATACCTGATATAGTTATTACAACCAGACAGCAACCGATGGTCAGAACATCTGGGATGAGTAGAGAATACAATAGGAAAAAGCTATGCAACTGCATGTATCCATGGTTCATACCTTACGTACTGTAAGCTGTTCTGCCCCTCATCTTAGAAAAGATGCATTACTATTGGAAAACGTTCACTGAAGGGCAACAAGATATGAACTAGTTCCTAGATGAGAAGTGATTGAACGGACTAGGACTTGTCAGTCTAGTAGAGATGATGGGACAATGATATGGTAAGGCTCTATAAAACTCCTGTGGAGAGAGCAGGTAAAGATGGAAGAGGAGGCACATAGTCAGATCAGAGTTAGGCGCTAGGTTCAGAACAAACAAAAGGAGGTGGTTCTTTACTCAGTGTAGGGAATTCACGGGTATACTTGTGTATCCATCGTATAGCGAGAAGGTTTTGTGGACTTAAGGGGAGGTTGGACAAGCATTGGAAGACGGATACATTGAGGTTAGTAAATGAATGAGCAACAGCCTCAGGAAATCTGAGTTGAAAATAGCTGGAGGTTGTGAGAGTGTAAGGAGGAGGAGTTGTATGCTTGTCTTGTTTTTCCTCTTCCCTCAACGGCTACTTGGTCATTCTTTTTTGGTTTGTTTAAATAGGAGTAGAGCGCATTAATACGTTGCTTTCTATACAGTGGTGAGTTTTGCAGTTACAGTCATAGTATTCAAATGCTTGATACTGAGTACCAGTGATCTTGGTTCTAACTTCTAGCTTTTGTCATTATGGTGTTCATTACCAGATAGTTTGGTGGGTTTCTTTGCAACAGCTCTAAGTAGCATTTAAAGGAACGTATATTGCAGTTCTGTCTCTAGGTATTTTGCAGGTAATATTTTCAAAATACTTTATGTTATCTTAAAAAAAAAAAAAAAGTAGATGGAAACTTTTTTCTTTAGTATTTGATACTACTTTCATGTATGTCATAAAATGTTCACAAGGTTGTAGACCATGCAGTATGGCTAAGTAACGGGTTTATGTTTCTTTGTGTTTCTTTTCTTTCAATGAAACAAATCTGTTTTTATCACTATTCTACTGTAGATGACGATAGAACTGAAAGTGGCTCTTGTTGGAGAAGGGCATATTTCCAGGCTTCTCCTTCTGGCTTTCCTAATCAAAGCATTAAAGTAATGCGGTCTGCCATATCTCGCTGAAGAGGGCATTAGTGTCCCTGTGCTTTTTCTGAAGTAGCTATGTGGTTGGCTACCGCTTTTATTTTTTAACAGCTGTGCATGCACATTATCAGGTGGGTTTTAGACTTTCCTGTTCAACAGTGGTTGTGTTTCAATGACAGCTTTGGGCTTTCACTCCAGGCTTCATTTGAAGACTCTTTCAGGTACAGCCCACTTCACTAACACACGTCATTGCTTCAACGGGGTCTGTCCATTCCTTTATACCGATGCATCTTTTTAATGCAACAGGGTAGTGACTGGTACTCCAACTTCTCAAATCCATAACAAAACACATGAAGGCTTGTAGGAGTATAGGGTAACAGACGTCAGAGCCACCTGAAATAAAAAAAATACACAAATTGATGAGAAGTATCTTGTCAGAATTGGCAGGTAGTTACAACTTAAATAGTTTAATAATCAAAAATACAAACTGCGTTTTCTTTTCAAGAAAAATCTTATCCATTCATGAAAATGAAATTATGTTTTTCAAGGGAGAACCAGGTATTTGGTGGCAGCTAGACTGGAGTACATAGTTTCCGAACTAAGCTTTGGTCCAGTTATTGCATTTCAGATAGCTTGGTAACTTTGTCTAGCTGTGTAGTACTTCTCTTAGGTGGTTATTGAAACAATTCATTTTAAAATATGTTCTAAGTCTTGATTTACCTTGGTGGTACTTCATATATACAGTACAGTATGTACAGTATCAATACAGTAAAACAAAGTTCTACAGAATTGATTTAATACCTTTCCATATAGCTTGGATGACTTACTGTTTTAGAAATTGACTAGTGGAAAGTGTTCTTTTGTGTGATTATTGGCCTTCTTATTTGACATGTGGCTTTTGTGATGGTAAGTCAAATGACAGGTTTCTGAAGAATATTATGCTGGTACATATAAATTTTTTTCATATTAACATAGTAAGCTTGAGCTGCTGTTTTCCCTTTATGGCTGGACAAGGGTAACCGAGGGTATGTTTGTGCTGCATAATTGAGGACTGCGCAGGAAACTCTCCTCCCCCACGAGTTCGTGGCGTCTGGCTGAACACATGTTCTCCACAAGTTAAAGCAATACAGTTATACTGGTGTGGTGGTCCCTAGCCCTGATGAGAGAGAATTTTACTAACTTGACAACCTTGCAGACTTGAATCTATGACTTTTGGGAGACAAGCTGCTTTTCTGTATTGTGCTGTTTGGGTGGGGTGCATACCTCGTACAACTTGCACCATACAGTGGGCTATGTGCAATGTCTCTGATCACCTCTGGGTTAAAGTACTGTAAGCTGCTATTAAGTGTATGTGCCGGCAGTCTTTTTGAGTTCTTAAAAAGTTACCATGGCTGTCAAAAACTTGATGTGTTACTTGAGAACTTAGGCTTCATTGCAGTAGTTTTATTTGCTGTCCAAAATAAGCTGTAGGGTGTACCAAGTTGAGTAGTTGTTGCCTTATATCCATGTGATTGATCTGCTTCTGTAGGTGACTTTTGACATGTCACCGTGATTGGTGTTGGCTTTTGAATATTGATATCCTTTACACAAGGATATTTGTTACACAAGATCTTTAGTGGTCCTGAAGTAGTACTTAGTAAATAGAACTGCTCTATAACTAGTGATTGATAAAATACAGAGTATAACTTGAATATACTTGAACTTAGCTAGAAAAGGTCTCCAAAGAATATTGTCATGCTTTTGGTATAGCATATTCTGAAATGATAAAGTTTAGGGACATTTCAAATTTTTTGCTGAAATTAAGATAGCTGCCTAGCTAATGTTTTGAAATAGTGATATGAATAGTAAGATTCAAATGAGATTTTTATAAATAAGCAGGTGGAGAGAACCACCACAAACTACTTAACCCTGTAGTAAATCTGAATGCAAAATTGAGACTATGGATTCTTCTACAGGTGATCTTACAATGTTCTTAAATATGTATTTCTAAATTTACATTTGTACAATTAGCAGTAGGTGAAAATATTACATTATTTTTAAAAAAGTGCAACATTTGCATTTAAAAAGTCAGTCCTGACATCTTAGAAGCTCCTTTTTGTATTACTGAGAATAAACATCGATTATGCAAGCATCTCAGATCTACCTTGCCAGCATATCTCAATGGTTATCAGAAGGGATTATCTGTGTAAGAGTATGTGTTAGTTTGTGCTTGGCACCCTCTGAGTTCCTTGTTCACTGGAAGTTAACTTTGCTGCAGTAGAGAGAGCATGTCATGACAAAGGAAATGTGTATTTTAACCAGAAGATGGAGCCATTTTAGTTACAGATCAGCATGCCTATTTACATAAGTTTTTGAAAATTTGGTTTTTTAAAGTCTTTTCAGTCATTTTGCCTTTAGAGTATGGCTCATAGTTATAAATATAATTTCTTTATCTACAGAGAAGACTAAATGTTTTATTTTTCCAACAACAGTGCCAGGATTGTACAGTGGGAAGGCTATTCCACTTTCATAAATGTGCAAAAGAGAGTGAATGCTTGTGCTTTATGGGAATTACAGTTATGTCTGTAAATTGTCCAGTGTCCTGTGACTAGAGCTCTATAGCCTTTGTACACCTTGTGTTGCCTGAAGTAACGTTTCGGAATATTGATCCGTAGCGTTGTATCCGACAGTCTGGATGCTCTTGTGACTTGGGCCCAGGAAAGGCTGTTAGCTCAGACTGAGATTTTGTTTTTCCTACTCCAGTGCCTTAAACTAAATTGACTCAAAGCTATGTAATGGAATGGTTGTCCTATTTGGGTATACTGGCACAAGTTGTCTTATTTCAGCAATGTTGGAGTGCTTCATAACCTTGAAACACCCCTGGCTTATTAATTCTAGCAAGTCCCATTTTAGCAGAAGTATTTGCAATGCTGTGCTTATATCATCTTGTATCCTCCTTCAGCATCCACTTTTCTAAAAGGTATATTTATGTTTTTCTTAGAGTTTGACTCTTTGCCCCTGCATTTATACTTAATAATGTACCTGATAGACTTTCCCTTTCCCCCACTCTTTCAAGTCTTTGGCACTGAAGATTATTTTTGGTGAACACAATGTCAACTTGAAGAGTAAGACCTTATTCAAATCTTCATTTTGAACTCTCTCAATGTATGGTATTTTGTGTGTCATCTTCTTCCCCATATTCCTGCTGTGAGAGAATTTGAGGTTTCTTGTGACTCAGTTTTTGTTGATTTTTTTTTTTTAATCTACTTATTCAATCTCATTGGAAGTTTAAATTTTCTATGAATGATACAGAATTAGTACTGATATTTTTCATAAGACGTAGTTGTGCTGGAAGGCATCTAGACTTGTCTTGTTGGCAGTATGGCTAAGACAGTATCCTGAAATACCAAAATATTTTTAAACTTAAAAACAGACTTGAGGTTTTTTAAACTAAAAGAGAGTCTTCAGTAGAAGGTTCCAGATTGGGCACCTGTTGACAAACTGTTGCCCCAGTTTAACAGAATTTCTGGAGTCTGCCTCCGAACAAACTGGAGCTTCCTGTGAATGAGGCATGTGGGCAGAGGCTGCAGAGGGAAAGGGGGAATTACTTACAGAGCAACGTCCCACGTCCCCCCACCATCTGATGTATGTTGGAATTCTGCTGTTTGACCTTCTACTCTGCCCTCTGCTACTGTTCCTTCTACAGTACAGCTATACTACTGAGGATCTCTTAGCAGAGGTCTGCTTTTAGGTGGGGAGAATGAGGACTCACATGAAAACTTGACTTTTTTTCGGTTATTATCTTTTCACTGGGGTGGCATGCGTGTACTAAGAGTGTGTATGTGGACAGCATGTCTTGAAAAACTATGTTTCCCTAAAGTGTAAAGTGAAGATTCCTCTTCCCCCCCCCCCCCCCCCCCCCCCAATTGTTGCACTAGGCTGATTCCGCTGCATTTTCCATGACTAATGTCTACTAAATATATGCTGGCTGTGTCTTGACTGGGATCTATTTTGAGATGAAGAAAAAGATAGCTAAGTGATTGTAAATACCTAGGTTACGGCAAGGGTAATGATATCAGTTATTCCTTGCTAGAAAAAGCTAAGAATTTGCTTCAACGAAAAGTGCCACTTCTGAACACCATGACTGTTTCACTAGCAGAGTATAATCAGAAGACTAGAGAATCTCTAATCAGGCTGCTTGTTTGTATATCTTTGTTACCAAAGAACAGAAAGAGGTTAAAGCAAACCTGTGTTCACAGAGGTGTTGTAATAGAATCTCATTTGGTGTCCATTTCTGGAATGTGATTGCTTCTCAGTGCAAAAATTCTGTCACCATGTCAAGAGATTCAGGCTACTGTGTTCTGGATCTCAAAAGTCATGCTAAGCAGAAGCATGTGTGATTTCTTTCTTTTAGACAGGGTTATGAGTAAGCTAGTACAGCTAGTAAATCATGTTTATTGCTAGCTGATCAGACTTCAAGTTCACATTTAGAAGCCCTGATTCTTCAGATTCTCTCTTACATTTGTAAGAAAAGGATGTATAGCAGATGCTAATGTGCGTAACGCCTTGTTGTACAAAGACCTATTTTCTGTTTCTGTTGTATAACTTCAGTTTTGGAGGAAAAAATTAAAATGTGTTTTCTCCCCTTCGTACTGCCCTCCACCTCCATTGTTAGTTTCAACTCCAGTAACTCCACCCCTGCACGATTAGATGATGTCTGTATATTCCTCCCCGCCCCCGGCTTCCACCTTCCATGTACTGTTTTGCATTTGAGGTCAGTCACAGGTTCCCTTTTCTTTCATGCTGGTCCATTGTCAGCCCTGCTTGAATTCCTGCATGCAGGAATGGTCCCTCTTGTGCTTTGAGGAGGTTGTCCTTGAAGGTCAGCCAGCTCTCACAGGCTTTCCCTTCACCCTCCATGGTGGTCTTCCATGAAATCCTACCAAGAGGATCCCTGAACAAGCTGAAATCTGCTTTCCTGAAGTGCCATGTTGTAACTGGGTCTTGCACTGTACTATTTGTCTTTCTCACTTCTCTCAGGACTTTAAACTCAGCAATTTCATGGTTGCTGCGGCCAAGGCTGCTCTTGACTTCTGCATCTCTGTCTGGTTCTTCCTTGTTTGTGAGCAACAGGTCCAGCAGAGCATCTTCACTAGTTGGCTCATTGATCACTTGCACCAAGAAATCATTTTCAACACACTCAAGAAATCCGGAGTGCTTGTGCTTGGCCACACCCTACCAGCAGATACCAGTAGTTTTAGTATTTAGTACCAATGTGTACCAGGGCGTGCAGTCATGAAGCTTCCTCCAGCTTTCGAATGAAGGTTTCTTGATAAGGAGGTCTGTAGCAGGCACCTAGCACGGCATCACCCATGTTGGGCTGTTCTCTGATCCTTAGCCATAAGGTCTTGACTGTCTCGTCACTCGTTCCAAGCAAAGCAGTGTTGTAGACAGCCCTTTCCATAGACTGAAACTCATGTTCCTTAACTTTCCAGCCTGGCTTTTCTCAAGAGCTTGTATCCGTCCATTGCAGCACTCCAGCCATGTGAGCTGTCCCACTGTCACTGTAATTCCTGTGAGGTTGTAGCTCTGCAACCGTGCATGGACTAAGTTCTCCTGTTATTTCCCATGCTGTGTGCGCTTATGTGCAAGCACTTGAGATGGGCCCCTAGACATGCCTCTTTACAAGGGAAGTGTGAGAGCCTTCTGTCATGTGTTCCCCATGTCTTCACTTCTCTTAAGTGTGACAACCTTTCTCTACCATGCCTAGTTTAAAGTCTTATTCACAAGCTTAATGCGCTTGGTGGCAAAAATACTCTTGCCACACTTTGTCAGATGGATCCTTGTTCCTGAAAAAAGTTCCTGTGGTCATAGCAGTAAAAGCTCTGCTGATAACCACATATTGACCTTCTGGATGCATCTACTCTGCCCTGAGCCTTTTGCTTCTCACTGGAGAGACTGAGAAACACTACCTTGGCCTCTTCACCCTTGCCCACAGTCCTCAGCAGTCACTCTCGATTTGCTCAGTAATTGCTTTTTGGAAGTGTCACTGGTGTCCATATGGATAAGCAGGAAGGTGCAATAGTTTGAGGATTGGATGAGTCTCAGTCTTTCCAAAACATTATTCAGCAAGCAGCAGACCTCCCAGGTCCTCCTGCTTATCTTCCCTCTTGTGCAGTGTGTTTATCCCTTCCTGCAGCTCTCTCACCTGGCCACTCAGCACCTCAGAGATAGCAGTGGCCTCATCTGAGGGTGGTGTGCTATCAACAGCACCAGGGAGGAGCAGCGGGTGCTCCCTGCAGCCCAGCACCTGGATGGTGACATCCTCCCTGTGCAGTTCTTGGACTTGGGATCTCTGATGTGTGAGGGACAGTTGCTTCAGCTAGTGTTGGAGACTTCACCCTTTAGCATGTTGCACAATCTTGAATGGTGTTTCAGGGCCCTTTGTAGGTTTGTCGTGTGAACTGCTGCGACCTCTGTTAGCTGCCTCTGTGGGCTGAGCCCTGGGAGGTGTGCTGTGCCCATGTTTATGTTGTTAAACTATTAAACTTTGCCATCTAGTTCTGTTCATAATATAGATTTAAAGCACACGTTTATGTGAATGTTTTGTTCTACCTGCAATTGGTTTCTGATAGACACATCATGTCAATATTATTTTAACAACTCCAGTATTGTAAACTTACTTGTAATGACTACCATCTCTGCAAGGCAGCTATTCATTAATAATAATCATGAATTTTTTTAGTTGGCTGGTGCTGTTGTGTCGGCTGATGTTGCATAACTTCTTGGCTTCTCAGCTTGGAGGGACCAAACGCGACACATTTTCATGTTCACGTTTTGTCAGGTCATGTGCCTGTAATAATATACATCTCTTTCCCTTACCCTGAAATACTTAATGAGGTATTTATTAAATGCTATGAAGTAGAGGGGAGACAATTCTGCCATATTGGAGATGCTTCAGTTGAAAAGCCTGAATTTTCTTCTCTTTTTCTCTGTGATATCTGTAACATAATTTGTTGCAGGTGGAAACACTGCAGCTTCGGTCTATGTTCTAGGAATTATTTTCTTCACCTCTGTCTCTTTTATAGAGGGATTTTAACTGAATAAGGCTCCTGGTGCTTACTAGTGCTAGATAAAACTATATTATCTTCTTTTCTAGTTGCTCCCGAGAAAGAACACTTAAAAGAAGGAATCCTTTTGTGGGTTCTCTGACTAACTTGTGCAGTCAAAGGACTGATTGCAAGCTCTTTAATTAGCATTCTAAACGATAAGGTAGGATTGTTTAGGCTACTGCTAGACTTATTGCTTCTTTGTTTCTATTAAAAAAAAAAAAGCTATTGGAAAGATTGTATTTAAACTACTGCTTGTTTTAGGCTAGTGATTTTTTGCATTTTTTTTTCTTTGGCTTGTAGAGCACTATTGTGAGGATATACTATTATGTAAGTGCATGCACTTCTTTAACGTGTCAAACATATTTCCAGACAGACTTCGTGTACGAAAAAGGAAATGAGAAACTTCTTAGTGAATAGCCACAGTTGGTGTTACTGTTGGTGGTAAATGCTTCATTTTGTTTGTCAAATGACTACACCCTACCAGTCATGCATTTTAAAACTATTTATGTAAAAACAAACAGATAGCATCTGATAATTATTATGACTCATTTAAGGAAGTGATAAAGCCCAAGAGTAGCAGAGATCCTTTCCTTTTTCAGCTTGATTTTTATTAACATTGCTACGCTTGCCTGCCATTGAGAGATATCAAAAAGGAAATTAAGGAGACAGATACTCTTGTAACTAATATTTGGTTGAATTGCAAGTCGTTAGATAATGATAGGATGGAGAGGCACGTTTCAGCTTATAAATTAAGTGTACAAAACCAGTTATTGGACAGTTTTAATTTTAGATTGTAAATACAAGCAAATTTATTAAAGCTTTTCTAATTGATTTTTGTGGAAATTCTTGAGTTTTGAAAACTGCTGATGTATGCCAATCAAAAACGGAAGAACATCAACCAGTTTTTTTTTTTTGTTGTTGGCATCAGTGTTGCCATCCATTACCTGCCTTAACTGTTGGTGCTATATAAAATGCTTGCAATTACTTTACATTTTTTTATACGCGTAACCAGAGTTTATTTTCAGCATATTTTGTAATATACTTTGCTAGATTGACTTCACTTGTTTTTACTGAAATATGTAACTGTATATGATTCTGTGTATGGTAAGGATAAATATTCTTGAGTCTTGTTTTATACCCAGATGCTCCAGGTAGAGCTTCAGCTGAGGAAGATCTGTTTATTGAGAAACTGAGAGTATTTTTCCTTAAAGTCAATAGAATGAGCATTTATTTTTAAACTAAGTCAAATTATAGATTCAAGCCTTCAGAACGGGGGACCCAAAAAAGATTAAATATCTGATCCCCAAGAAAGAGAACAAATTAAATAGGGGTAGGATGCTAGCTTAATTTTTTTTTTTAATGGAACAGCTGTTCACCAAATGATTTTGTCTGACGATTAAAAAACTATTTGTCAAACGAAACATTTTGTTTGACATGATTAAATATACTTAAATTATGGTCCATTTATAGACAAATAAATTCCAATGTTTATAACTTTTGTATAGTGCAGATGTGCTTGGTAGGTAGCCTGTTGGCTTACAGTTAAGGAAGAAGATGGCTGTATTCTATTGAGTGAAGACAAATAGCGTTAGTCTGAGGCTTTTAGTTCTTGAGCATGAGTAAGTTGTCTTTGCTATGAAGAAGACACAAATGAAGGACAAAATATAAATAGGGAACTGAAGAAATTTGATATGTTCAAGGCCAAAGAATATACCTACTATTTGTATTCTGTGCTTTGAATGGACAGAATCTTTTGAAAAGACAGGCAAATGAGAGTTCAGTGTGCTTTTCTCATTGGTGATGGGGCCGACTTACTGTAACCCATTTGGTATATGGGATTTTAGCTAATCCTAATACAGCAAATAACTTGGAATATGCTGCTGTGTTAAATAAGGTGACTAATTTCTCTCTGTCACATTCAGTGGTTTGTTGTATGACTGGATATTGACTGTGTTTGCATTTGTGGTAGCCCAGGCTGGGTGTCTGATGATTATAAACTTCCGGATCCTGGAGGCAATGTAAAGGTGAGAATTTGCATGTTAAAACAGTAGTTCTCAAACCAGGTGTACTTTTCCAGATCATATTCCATATGCTTCAGTGTGTACAAGGGGTGTGCACTTAACCTGCTGGTCTACATGTATCAGCTCTATAGCTGTGTTTCTTTGGGGAAGGGGCGGGGGAGTAGGTCTACATTTTAAAAACTATTGTGGATTAATGCATTCACAAATAATTAACTTCAGCTTCTTGGCAAAAGGCTTTTTCTTTGGCTATCCTTGGAAGAAATCTGTAGAGCTTGATGACCACTGGTTAGATAATTAAGTTTCAAGCAGCTAAGGCTGTAGTCTTGTCTGTTGCCATAGGAGGTTGCTGTGGAATACCTGGAGTTGAAATCATCACTGGTGCATATTTTGAGTAAAGTCACAAGTGTCCACTTCCAGGTCCTGGGGGAGGTCGTAGCCAAAAGGTGAACTTGGTAGCCGTGAAGGCACTAGGGAACGAGGAAAATGTCTATCTGTTTTCAGAAATAGCTTCTAGAGAATGGTGGCAGTATCTCCAAACAGAGGTTTAAGTTTGTTTTAGAGGCTGCAGAGGTGGCAAAAGCTGGGGAGAGACCCGGACAATGGCAGTATAGGTGTCAGGGCTGGGAATGGTGCTGTGGAAGCTGTTAAGAGCCCAAGGGAATTGCGGCTGGGCAAGGCAATGGAGCTGAGTACTTGTGGAAGTGACAGAAAGGGTATCTGTGTTTGTGTGCATGCTTGTTTCTGGAAATGTAGTGTAAGTGTGCAACATGCATGAGTTTCTACTTAAGAGTAAGAATACATACCTGCAAGATGGCATATTGGCTTCTGTGTTGTGACTTGCATTACTGCTGTTTCTTGTCAAGTTCAGAGGATCAACTGTATGTTTGTGGTGATACATCACAAAACTGTAAATAGTTTAATGTATTATGTCCACATTATGATATGGAGAACCTACTTCTTGCTTCAGTTGTCTCGTGGTATAAAACAGGCTCCTGGGGCAAAGACAGAAGAAAATTTCCCTTCCTATCTTGAGGGTTACTAAAACAAAAAAATCCAAACACCATGAATGGCTACAATATGCTGTACAATTTAGTGAGATCTGAACAATGGCTCTTTATTGGCGAATGGATTGTTCATGTGTATGTGTGTATTTATCTTTAAGATGTACTAACTTTGAGTGGAAGAAGGTGTGTGTTGTTACAGAAAAGTAAAGAATGGACACAATCTTAATTTTTGAGAACTGGTCTCCTGTAGAGCTGTATATCAAAGTAATTTTATATTGTGCAAGTCTAATTTCACTTAACAGATCATTGATAAACATATTTCAAGTCCACTAGTATTCCTGAAGTGAAGTATAGGATGGAAAAGAGGAGAATAATCTGGGAACTGCTTTCAACCTCCTCTTGCTTATACAGGAATCATTAAGATAAGATAATGATCAAGAAAGTGGCTTGTTGTGAGGAGTGATACGGGGTGAAGGGGAGCTTGGTGGTGTCCTTCCGTAGGCTCTGTGGCCAAGGTAATTCTCAAAAATTCCATGGGAAATTCATGTGTAACAGCAAGCAACAGAGGTGAGTTTTAGGTATGCCTTGACAAGACTGCTGTTGTCCCCTTTCCCCTTTTATTTTGGTTTCCAACTTTGTTGTAAAGTATCCAATGGTTTTCTTTGTTAGAAGGAGCTTTGCCTGAATTTTATCCTTAACCTCATCTGTTGACAGATGGCCTCAAAGGATTTGGATTGGCACTAAGTGCCCTATTCTCTGTGATCAGTGAGTCTATATTCCTGTGATGTGGAAGGATTCCCATGGCATGTCTCCTATAAAAAAAATGTGGTTTGCAACTCTGAAAAATTGGTGTGCTTTCTCCACATACCTGCGAAGATTGACAGTGACTTGTACTGCAGCACTGGAGAGAAGTTTCTCTTGGTGGCTGTAGACAAGTGCCCCCTCTGTTAAAGTGAGAAAGAGAGTATTTGCGACTCTGCAATACTTCTGTGTTTCATATACTGCTTTGTATATAACTGAACACTGTGTTCCTTCAAGTAGTATAAAGTCACCTTTCTTCATGTTACTGTGTTAGTATCTCTCAACTTTGGTATGATTTGCTAAGCTCCAAGTGAAGTGCGTACCTTGTTTCTTTTGATGAATGTAATTTTAAAGCATGGCTTCTCTTTAATAACTAGACAGAGACCCACAGCAGCTTTCCAGTGTATTAATTCTAGGCAGATAGTAATGAAAACTGAACTGTAAATGATGTCCTGGATGTGACTATTTTTTTTGAAGTTTGATTCTACCTGCCTTGTGCTATTTGTATTATTGAAGAAAGTGCTTCTAAACCCCTTGGGTCCCAAGAAAGCAGCTTTGTTAGAAGTACCAGAAATTGAAGAACTTACAAAAATAATCCTGTTTTCTCTTTGATGTACATAGTGATCGTGCTTTGAGACAGTCATCAGCAGTGATGTCCTAATTTTGCATCACCAGTGTGGACAAAAGTTTCAAAACAAGTTACATGCTTTATATTCTATCTGATAGGTCAATAATCCTATATCAATGCAAGTCCTAGAAAATCCAAACCTGAAAACTAACTCTTTGTTGGAAGTGAAACAAAGAGTCTAAATGAGCTCACATTGTGTTAAAGGAGCAAAGCTCTTGGTGCAGTTGATCATGGAACCTCTTGTAGATGAGAAAGCTTATCTTTAAGTGTCCTCTGCTGATTATGTAAGTTTATGTGTTAAACTTACTTGTAGCAAGTAGTTTGACAGAAGTCTTATTAAAGGGAACAATGGTTTATATCAAAGTTATTCAGAGACTAGATGTAGTGAAACAGAGCCAGAATTACTTGCTTTAAACTGAATAATTGGATGTGGTCCTGTCATGGTATTTTAAGACCCTACTTAAGCAACAAGCGAGTCTTCTTTTCATCATAGAAAGTGCCACCCAGCATACAGCTACAGCACAACAGAGAAGTCTAGGATTGAGCACAGGGCAATTTGTCTTCCCTTGCAGCTGAGGGGAGGGCTGAGTGAGGTATCTGGTTTTAAATACTTACTGGTGACTTTTTTTTTTGAGTCTGTGTTTGTTACTGTAATAGAGAGAGCTTGTAATTCAGGGCCTGCTCATGATGTGTTTGTAAAGAAGCGGTCCCTGATTGTCAAAGCGGTATAGCGTGGGAGAGTTATGTTCATGGCTTCTTAGATCATGTGTTAGTATTATCCTGTTATGAATGGTAGCTCCTTCGGTGGCTTCCTAATTTAGAATAGATAGAATTTTCCTCTGTAATTTCATAAATTTCCAATAAAAGGTTTTTTTTTTTTGTCTTGTGCCTTTATTGCTTTTTGCTCATAAAAATCTTGAAGTGTTTGAAAAATTGTATTTGAGTCAGTGCTTCAGAATTAATGTAGAATGTTAAGGATATTCCACTTTAGCAGTATGAGCACTAATGATAACATTAGTAAAAAAGACTTGAGTCAAGTTAGTTTGCAACACCTAGAAAATACATGAATGGTTATCTGAAAGGTTGTTTGGTTTGGTGGTGTGTGGTGGGGTTTTTTTGTTTGTTTTTTTTGAGAAAGCTTAGCTATGGAATATAATACCACTTTAAAGTGTCAGTAAGTACCTAGAGCTATTAAAATAAGAAAATTATTATTTAAAGAAAAAGAAAAGGGGCATTTCAGGAAACCATTGGTGAGCTCCCTCTTCTACCGCCCTCTTCCTCCATCCTTCTTTTAAAGCGTTAGACTGTGAATGCTGCTAACTACATATTTCAAACCTGCATGCCTATGTTTGTCTCTAATGCTACTTAATTCTTTTAGAGCTTTTAGAAATGTGGGTTTATCTTGTAAATTCAAATAAAGACCCAGAGTAGAAGTGAAGCCTGCTGACACAGTGGTTCCAAAAGTCTGATATTGTGGTACAGCTCCTCTGTTGTGGAATGTGATACTCTTTAGGAGAGCACACGTGTTTATGAATGTGTATAAGTTGCTAATAATATTACGTGCTACCAAAAACCCAGTTTCATTATGGAATCAGTTAAAAGTGGAAACAAGCTTCAAATACATAGAATAAACTTTACTTTAGGCTGCTTTCACTGTTTTATTTCCTAAACAGTAAGTGTAAATATGCATTGCAGTCTCTTCAATTGCTTTTTGTTTAACATACTTCTTTAACAGATTGGTATTTGAATATGCATTTTGATAATTTTCTTCAATAGAAAAGGCTGGAAGAACCATAAGAATAGAGAGCGTGATGGTTGTGCTCTGTACTATTGTACAATAGCTTCCTTTCTGAGGTACTCAGAATTCCATGTTTTTCCCCAGTTACGTAGTCTGTATGACTAAATTTCAAGTGTTTAAGCATTATGACCTCAGTGGTCTGAAAAAAGTAAGTTATCTTCACTCATATATCTAAATAACTTGTCCATGAGTGAAAATTTGGGGTTAATAGCAGTATCAGCGTATACAAGTTATTTTTGAAGTGGACTAGGTTCCCCCTTGTGTCCTGGCATGAATTCTGTAATTGTAAACTGAACTACAGTTCAGTCTTCCTTTAACGGGAGAGCTTCCTTTTGGCACAGTTGTTCTGTCCCAGTGAGAAAAGCATGCATTACCCTTTCTTTGAGCCCGTCAATGCACAGAGACCTCAGACAACAGAAGTAGTTTTAGTAGACAGTTGACCTAGTTATAAACATTTTAAAATATCCATTTATTTGTCTCATTATGTGTGAATGTTTTTGCTTTGTGTATATACATATATTTTTAAGTAATGCTTCTGCTAGTGTTGATTTTGATAAACAAAAATGAAAACTGGTTCAAATTTTAAAGACAGATCTTTTGGAAGCCTCAGTTTTTGAGGAAGTGTGTAAAAGTTTGTTAATATCTGATATGAAATTATTGCTTTTATTTAAATTAATTACATCTCAGTCAAAAGCTCTGAAATTGATTTTAAGATCACCAAAAGCTTTATGTCATACTGCCCCAAATACAAAATTTTATTCAAATTTCAATAAAAAGGTACCATTTTCTACCAAAGTTGAGTGCCTTGTCATCATTCAGATATGATCTCATTTGATTAAGGTTAGTGTACAGTATAAGCCAGTTTGATTCTGTTTGTTCTGTACATATGAGATTTTTAGAGCATGCTGTTCGGTGACACTTTTCCAGCCTGGTTTACAGGCAGTTGATTTTTTTTCTGTAGAGTCAGTCCTGTGAAGAAATGTGAGAATAATGGCAAATAATTTGGTGGATAGGTCAATTTCTTTGTGTGTGCCCTGACTTAAGCTAAGTAACACTGGAAAAAAGGGATGGATATGCTTATGATATGCATATGATCTAGGCAAATGAAAACTTGGGGAGTTGCCTAAAACATTAGAAACTTGGGGAGTTGCCTAGAGGACAAGTATATTGAAATTCTTCCTATTTGAATATTTCGTTACATATTGCTTTTGGCTGTAGGTGGGAAAGTTTCAATATTACCACTTTTAACTGTTGTTTCCCCTGTATCTTGTATTTCATTTTTCAAATTCTTTCCTGTATCAGTTTGAGGTGGAAAACAGTCTTTTGGAATCATGGAATGATGAAAGCTTGGTTTGGTTGCTAAAAGCCTTCTAGTGAAGATGTCGTCCATCTGCCCCCGTGTCCGTGTCCCCCCCCGCCCCCCCCCCAAAAAAAAAACAGTTAAACATTTAAAGTTATATTAATGTGTGTATGATTAAGATATCTGCAGAAATTTGTTTGATACAGTAACACATCCCCAGGGCTGTAAGCTGTAGTTGTTCCTATTTTATATGTCACAGTAAAACCAAGTCTTGGATTATGTGTAGATGGCTTCTCTACAGTTTTGATAGTATCAGAAGGACATACTTATTCTGGAGGCTTGGTTCCTAAATTGTTAGAAATGTCGTGCAATTTCTTTTTTTTTTTTCTTTCTCTATTTTCCCTTATCCGATGTTTGTAGAAAATTCATTTGGCTGCCAGATGCAGTTGCCATTGTCTAGATCAACTCTTGCAATTTTTTTTTCAGCATTTAAAAATTCCCTACTAGCTGTGAAATCCTGAATTACAAATGTTAAGATAAAGTTCTTGTAGCCATCGGGTATAGCACATTTAATTCATATTGCTGGAAGGTCTTTTGCTTAGGTCTCCAGTCTGGATGATGTATTTTATGTATTTGTCTTAATGTTTGGTTTACTGTGTATTTGACTTAGTATTTTAGTTTTCTGTCTTTTAATGGGTTCAATTATGTTTGTAAGGACATCTTAAAGCTATTGAATCTCTTTTCAAGTTTGGGCAGAGAATGCAGGAGGAGAGTTTGTATCTTGGGGAATGACTTGATATCTTGAAGCCAGCTTTAGAGTTCCTAGGGCTGGTCAAAATTGCCATGGTTGCATCTCAGGGAGCATGGGTCTGGTGTAAGCTTACTCTGCAAGTTCAAATTTGCCTTACAAGAAAATAAAATGGCAGTAGAATTTTTATGGGTAGACTTTATGCAAGGCTAGATAATCATCTGTCTTCCAGAAGTCAATGTGAAAGCCAAAAGCCTGTCTAAATTCCTTGTTGTGCATGCTCTAATTTAACTTAAAATCTGTCATGGTTTAACCTTAGCCAGTAACCAAGCCCCACACAGCCGCTTGCTCACTCCCCCCCACCCGGTGGGATGGGGGAGAGAACCGAAAGAGTAAAAGTAAGAAAACTCGTGGGTTGAGATAAAGACAGTTTAATAGGTAAAGCAAAAGCTGCGCACACAAGCAGAGCAAAACAAGGAATTCATTCACTCCTTCCCATGGGCAGGCAGGTGTTCAGCCATCTCCAGGAAAGCAGGCCTCCATCACGCCTAAGGGTTACTTGGGAAGACAAAACGCCATCACTCTGAACGTCCCCCCCCCCTTCCTCCTTCTTCCCCCAGCTTTATATGCTGAGCATGACGTCATATGGTATGGAATATCCCTGTGGTCAGTTTGGGTCAGCTGTCCTGGCTGTGTTCCCTCCCAACTTCTTGTGCACCCCCAGCCTACTTGCTGGTGGGGTGGTGTGAGAAGCAGAAAAGGCCTTGACTCTGTGTAGGCACTGCTCAGCAGTAACAAAAAACATCCCTGTGTTATCAACACTGTTTCCAGCACAAATCCAAAACATAGCCTCATATGCTAGCTACTACGAAGAAAATTAACTCTACCCCAGCCAAAACCAGCACAAAATCAATCTTTCCTTGAGCCTGTATTTGTGCTGCTGGATGGCAGTGTACAGATTAAGCTGCATGGAACTGTGGTCTAACTGTGGCTGTGTTAGGAAGACAGGTAACTTCTGTTGCTTATTCCAAAATGATAAAAAAAAAATGCCTCTCTATTGTTTGGGTAACCTTTTCAGAGAGCACCCTTTTTAGTAGTTGTTGGCTGGTTAGAACTCCCATGCAAACTCAAATGTTAATGCTCTCTAAAATAGAGAATTTTATCATTTGTTAAACAAATCAAGAGTATCTAATTTGCCTGCTGCGTGTTGGATGCATTCAACTTTTTTTTTTTTTTTACTAAATAACCACTCAAGTCATAAGTTTACAGTAAGAGTCCTACAGCATGAGTTTTTCCTCTTCAAAAGACAAATGCGTCTATCTTTCTTGGAAGTATTATGTTGTAGATTCTTTTATGTGGTTATTCACAAAAGGAAAAATTGTAATAAAGTAATAAAAAAAATAATCTTTCAGTAGTTGTTCTTGAGACAAAGGATGCAGTAGCTACAAAAGAGGTAGGTTTTCTTTTTTGGCTAATTTTCAGATCTCTGTCAGATTTTTGTCCTTGCGTTTTGTCAGTTGAACTTTCCTGTAAAATACATACCATGTACGATGGCATGCACGAATCTGTTGTGTCAGAATCAGCACCTTACTTTTAAATTGATGTCTCCCAGAACCTCCTGGTCAGACACAGCAAAACATTACATTTCTTAGTACATCAGAAAATCAGCTGCTTCCTCTTTTTAAACAGAAACAAAAGGAGCTCAGCTGTATAGCTTTAAATGATGTTAGACAAGGCAAATAAGAAATAGAAGTGGATCCCCTTTTTAATGTCCCTTCAGTGATCCTTCGGAAGGATCTTAGGCTGGCTCCTAGAAATTTAAAGTTCTGTGACAGTTCTTTGCCTAGCAACATCTTCCCTTATAAAGATTATTTCAGACTTTTAAAATGTTCTGTTGTGCTTTAGAATTGCAGGAGGAAAATGGAAGAAATTTCAGCAAGAAAGTACATGTCTTAAGATACGCCTTCATGCTAAGACTGAGCTGGACTAATTAGTTCCTGGTCTTGAAGGGGAGGTGTCATTCCCCCTTTGTCTTGTCTCCTTTCGCATAAGCCAATTCAATTTGTGATGCTGGCAAAAAACAAACAAAACCTCAGAAAACACCCAACAAACTGAAACAAAACTTGTCAGGGTTAGTTTTCTGGAATGACTGTTAACTGAATTATATGTTTACTTTGTGATCAGGAAAGCATCAGATCTAATGTAAGGTGAGGATGTTATAATGTCTAGTCAAAATATTGTGAGAAGAAGAAGGGAAAGCGGCATGAGTAGTATCTCTTCATTTCTCCAAGCTGTTAATTGTACCCGAGCTGAGATGCGAAGCTACGCTATTGGAAGTGTGGCTCCACTACAGTCCAAGTCAGTCTCTGCTAGAGTTGCTCCATGGTCCTGCCCTTCCTACTCTGGGCTCAACAGTCTCACCTGCTCTATGCACCACCGCCTGCGCCTCACCAGTAATGACTGGTGTCAGAGCTGAAGTGGCAAGCAAAATATTGTCAGCGTAATTTTATTGCCGGATCAGTTCCCTGATCCACTATGTTGTTGGTTCAGATGATTGCCAGCACTAGCACAAAAACGGGAATTGCAGCTTTCTGTTACTGTCTGCCTTATTAATAAAATACATGCAGATTGCTAGAACTTACTTTTTTGGTAGTTGTGACTTTATCATGGTAGAGGCTTGCTAATACACTGGTAACTAGTTGATATTCAGCATATGGTAATAGTCTAACTGGTATTCATGATAAATGTAGATTTCAGATACCTTGAAGTTATTCAGCATAACTTGGGAGATGTGATTTGTGGAATATATTTTTGTAGTAAAATAATCTACAGAAAACAACACCTGAATCCTGTATGGTACACCACTTGGAAAGTTAAAAATTTATGATTAAATTCTGCCCTCATTCAAATTGCAGTGGTCATGAGCAGGCCCGGCATTTTACTTCCATTTTGCCTTCCTTGTTTCTAAGAAGAAACGTTGTGGGCCAGCTGAGTGCTGATACCTCCTGCTCTATCAGTCCTGCTACTGATGTTGGAAACGTTGCCTTACCTTCCCGTTACAGTTTGCTGAGCTTTGATTTGTAGGTAGTAATTTTTGTTCATGGTAAGAGTAAATGTGTTGTCAGGAAATTATTACAGATACTTGATTTGACTGGGATGCAATTATATGAATAGAGGAAAATTCGAGAGATGAGGAAAGCTAAAGGCGAAGAGTTAAGCCTTGAATTCATGTGAATCAGTGAGATTCATGATCTTTCACTTTTCTATGAAGAGAAAGACATGTAGGTGAATAATAATTCAAAAATTACAGCATTCATTGAAAGAGCAAATTTTTTATTTATTAGCTGCTGATGTTTGGTGTTCTTGCCAAGACACTGTTCTGTGTGGGTATAGCTTGGTTTGGTTGTATTTGGAGAGTCTGTCCTAACTGGATAATTGGATAATTTGACTATTTTTTTTTTTTTTTTTTTTTCCCTTTTTTCCCCTCCTTTTTTCCTCCTGAGTATCTGCTGTCAGGGAAAGGCTTTCCTGTGCCTGTACTTCAAATAATGTCAGTATAAACCAGATAATTTTATCTGCCCCATATTATGCTGCTTCATATCTGGACTCATCAGCTGTTCACGTCTGTGCCATCTATTATTCTGAGATATGAATGTTTAATATTTGTACAAGTGATAGTAGAGCATTTAAACATATGGCCTTGGTTAGGTGGCATTAATAGTGTTGAAACAGCCCTGGTTTATAGTTCTTGTGAACTTGCACAATGATCTAAGACTTCTTTAGGATAAAGAAAAAATAGAATATCTTTCAAAAATGCTGCCAAAATGCCTGAAGATGAATTTAGGTAAAAGCAAGCAATGTGGGATATGTTGTAGTTGTAAAGTGAGCAGCTTTGAATTTAGAAAGCATCCTCATTCTTTTGCCAAAAAAAACCCCAACCCCCAAAAAACGCCCACAAAACCAAACCCAACCCCCACCAAAACCCCCAACAAATCAAATCCCCCCTAGCCTAGCTCAGTGCCATTTGCATGGTGACCACATGCTCGTACATGTTGAAGTAAAATTCTTGGTAGTGTTCTGTTTGAACATGGTGAATTTCTTCCATCTCTCTCTACTGAGGGATATTTTTGAGTCCAGAAATACGTAAAGTACTCTAAAACTTTACCTACATCTTTTGTTTTTCTGCTTCATCAATGTATCCAAATCAGGACTGCAGGGTGATGATGGAGTAGTCTCTACAGTAGAGTACATAATAATCTCACTGTTGATGACAATTCAGATTACAAATTTCAGTGGTACCCTCTCTAGAGAATAACTATGCAACTCTCAGAATGAAGTGTAATGGTGTAATGCCAGGAGGGCTCAAACTAGCGATCTGCCTCATGCTTGCTCTCAGCATCCTGGTGGCTTGGGACAGCTGTCCCGCAATGCGCTGAGAAACCCAAGAGTCCACTACTGGGGCAATACACCAGAGTGTATCTGCACAGAATACATATATCTTTTTTCCTTCCTCTTTTTTTTTTTTCTGTTTTTGGAAACAGTTCCATGTGTACGTGCCGATACAAACTGAAGCAAGCTGAAGCGTGCTATGCAGATGTACCTCCTGGGAACTAGCTATTATGTGGAAATTGTGTTCTGAAAAATACGTGTAGGCAGTCAAACTCTTGGTTTTTATGGGTAGTTTTATTTCATTAAATGCTGAGCCACTGCCTGCAAAGGTTTCTGTGTTCCCTTGCTAAGGGAATAACGTCTCCTTAGAGAAATAGCTTATATTTAATTTATGTGTAATAGATAACTCATAGGAAGCTG
Source organism: Aptenodytes patagonicus (assembly GCF_965638725.1). Taxonomy (NCBI): domain Eukaryota; kingdom Metazoa; phylum Chordata; class Aves; order Sphenisciformes; family Spheniscidae; genus Aptenodytes; species Aptenodytes patagonicus. Next base: position 127,690,714 of record NC_134950.1, read on the forward strand.
CTGTTCTTAATATGAGTTAGTAGGTTCTCATTTAATAAGAAGCTGAACAAAACCATCTGTAGTGGTATTTGACGTACTAACATGAGACAGTTTGTGTCATACAGCTTGCTCTCCTGCATCATCTTAATCCCCTAGTACCTTGTCTCCTTTCCTGACTCCTCCCTGACCTGGGCCGCCACCCCTTCCCCCATCCAAAATAAAGTCTCATTTACAAGTATTGTCTCATAGGTAAGTATTTCTTGTTTTTTATATTCTTTTCTAAAGAGAGGTGCTTTGAGTTTGATAGATGCTATCCTGTCAGATACATGAAGAAAGGTGGCAGTGAACTGGGTTGTTTTTTGGGCTGCGATGTTAGAAAAGATTGTCATGTTCATTTCGTATAATTTGTTCATATAAGGAAGGGTTGAGTTTGGATTATGGATGCAACTCTTAACACCCCACCTCCCGAAACAGGATTTTAAAGTATCAATAGAAACCTTACAGGGCTAGATGTGTGGGTATGTCAGTATGGCCTCTTTGGAAGCAAACGAGCACTCAGTTTCCTTGTGTTCCTATCTGGCTAGGTCTGAGAGCTCTGGGCTTGAGCTCATGTGGTAAATCCTGCTGACAGCACAGTCCTACCCACCGCAGCTACTTTAAATGAAAACGTGCTCGTGTCCTGCTGTCTCGGAATGGCAGGTTAAGCACAGCTCTGCCTGCTAGAGACTCTGCAGACCCCACAATAAGGCAGTTTACTGCTTTCTTCATGATAGACTGGGATCATAATTGCTCTCTCATTTTAAGAGCAAAATGGGGAGGATAGGCAAGAAGAGGTTGTGGCTGTAGTAATATATGCAGCTTGCTGGTGTGTTAACACTAGTGTTGCTGTAAGATGTGATAGGGGATATTTTTACAGATTGATCCAGAAACGAGTTGTAACAAGTGACGTGCAAGTTACTCTTCTAATCCATTGTAAGTGTTTCTGCATTGTACCCCATAGTTAACAGAGGTTTGGGAATTAGTCCAATTTAGTTGATTTTGAGGAAATTTTTAATGTAAGCCTGTACTGCTTGCAAGGAAATCATGGACTACATAGTGCTTGTGAAAAGATTAAAAGTTTTGTAAAGAGCTAAGAGCTCAGATGAATTCTTTCTTTTCTGTCTGGAGAATAGATACGTATTTTTTGGACCTGTCTTTCAAAAAAAGTGCTTTTATAGCTGGAGATAAGCTCAAATAAGTGGAACTTGAAAGGGTATAAAAGTGAAAATAAAGAAGGAAAGATTGATGGACAGAATGTATGTTTCATGATTGCTACTTCTGTTTCTTTTTCTTTAAAAAAAAGCCCTCCTACACTTCATAAAGACTATTTTGCAGAATCGAGCATATGGTTGAAATATTGCTGCAGCACAAATAGTTTTGCTCAGAGTTCTCACAGTGTTGTCACTGAACATGTTCAAGGATGTGATAATTTTGAACATATTTGCCTACAGTTTGTTTTAGAATACTTCTGTAGTTAAGCACGTTGAGACAGTTGCAGTTTGAAGTTGTTGTGGTGTTCTCCATCTAATGCGAAACTTTTACCTGGTATTTATTCTTAGGTAAGAGCAGACGTTTATCCACAAAGTATTTTGGTATGGGACTTAAAGACACAAATTTCCATCTGCTTGAAAGAAACTTGTTTACATTTTAGAATGTTGGATTTTTGAGCTTGGCTTTACATGTGCATGTTCTTTGCTTTCTATTTTTTGTAATGAATAAAGCTTCTGAGTGTTTTTTTTGTTCTAAGACCGAGTGACTATTAACTAGGAATTGGTTGACTACAGACTAGAAAGAGATTTCAGTAAACTGCTTCAGAGAGGGTTTTTTTTTTTAAAGCTTCCAAACCGAGTAAGTATTCTTTCCAAAACTTATAAAAAATAAAGTCAAAGATGTCATTCCCAGCCCCTCCCTCACCCCCCTGCCTTATTCTATCCCAAAAGAATAGACAGCCTCTTCCCCCTTAACACCCCACCCCCAACCTAAACAAACCAACTTTTGTACTTCTAGAAATTGAAGTACTTCTAGTACGGATTTATGCTAAGGAAGACTGCATTAAAGTGTGGGAGAGCCACCAGAACACAATTCAGCATAGCTGTTTCAGTATTCATCTGAGTAGCTGAAGAACTGTATGAATCTGTGGTCTACGTTAGGAAAATAATAGGTTTGGTTTAGGATGCTCAGTTGAGAAGAGATCACTAATAGTTAGGGTATCTGATATTTTTGTTGAACTTTGTTCTTGCTATATGAAATCATTTAGTTTATAGTCGTTTACATCTAGCAACAGAGAGGCCTTCAATAGCTTGGAAGTGAAAAGATTCACACACATGTTAGAGTGCACATCTATTTACAGAGTGGAAACAAACTACTTTTACACCCTCTTGTCAGCACTATCTGAGACTACTTTTATTAGTCTATGGTTAGAGAATTTTCTGGACTGAGAAAGGCAGTGAGGGGAACTGAATGTGGCCTTCTGATTCCTGAACTACTAGGTGATAAAAACCATCTTCACAGTTGCACAGTATGTTTCTTTGGCTGGTGGTATTTGCCCTAAGTTTATGAACAGTACGTTATTTGTTTTGTTTTGTCCAAGTTGTTCATTTGTTCGTTGGTTGGGGTGGCACCAGTCCAGCTTCATTACTAGAGTTCTCGTCATCCAAGAAGTAGGAATGAAAGAAGAAAAAAGAACAAGGAAGGCAGTGTCATGTCATGAAGGTTAATTTATGGGTAATGCCTTAAAGAGCCAGTTTTCCTACGCGTTATGTGATGGGACAAGGAGATTAAGGTATGTCACTGCTGAAGAGGGGAGGAGTGAAATGAAGCTCTGAATTTGATCTGCTAGAGTGGAGTTTGCATTTTTCTAAGGTTGGCTTAAGCAAGGAAAAAGTACGGCTATGCGTATCATACCTGAAACAGAGAGCCATCTTATTCTGGAAGGAGACGTGAAATTAATTGCAGCTAACAGCATGGCTTTTCTACCTCTTCAACAGGAAAAAAACCCCCAAACCTAAGTGTGTGGGGTTTTTGTTTTGGTTTTTTTTTTTTAGTAAGCCCTGGTTTATTTTGCTGAACAAGAATATATGGCTTATGTCAAAAAAACCTGCTTTGGAATGAGCATTCAGTGAAAGGTCAATAATACAGCTATAAACACACTTAGCAGATGTTTGACTTCTGGGTTGTTCTGTTCTGGGACCCGAGGTACAAATGTGCTTTCATTTTGCAGTGCTAACGAAGTCTTGGATCAGAGCAAAAATATAACCTTGGAGCTGTTCTTAGCTGCCGTTGATGCAGAAAATGTTAAGTCTCAAACTCTGTTTCAGTTCCTTTTTTGGTATTCTGTGAGCTGGAATTGAAGGCATGCCGTCTCGCCCATTCCACTCTTGTGCGACCCTGCGGTAGCTGTAATCAGTGGCCTGGGAGATGAGAGACTCGCGAGGTAGCGATTGGCTGCGGGGCTGGGGAGCAATTTCCCGGAGTACATCTGTGTCAAGCAGAGCGAGCTAAAGCAGTCATGTATGCGCAGTCTCTGATCTCTTGGGAGGTTCATTACAGGGTCTCGTACAAGGGCATTCTCTGTTTCTGCACATCAGCATGGAAGAAGCTCGTCCAGGGAAGAAAATGCAACCTGTATGTAAATAGCAGTTGTATAACTTAATAATGGTTCAAATGTGCTTTGATGCAAGTGATATTTAGCAACTGTGTCTCAGAATGGTGTGCTACCTTAGACTCATTAGTTGTGGAAGAAATTTTTGAAAGATCTGGTGATAGAAATAATACTTGAAGTAGATTTCTGTATTAGGGAAAATATTTTCTGTGTAGTTAGAATTGCTTAATCATACTAACTGGCTTAATCCAGAAAGAAAATGTGCAATTTTGAGATTGGCTGTGTTGTGTGGTTGGTTGTGTGGTTTTTTCTTTTTTTTTTTTCTTTTTTCTCTCTTGCATTATTTTGAGTCTGCTTTTCTTAATTTGAAGGTTATCATCTGTGGCTTTGAGTAATTCTGTGCAAGTATAGCAGGGAAGTTACTGGTAGAGAATCTTGAAATAGCCTATTGATTGTTACTTTTGACAAAAAAAAGTGAACTTAATGAGCTGTGTAACTGAGGTAAAATGTTCATGGAGATAGTGTTGTCTTCAGACTTCAGTGGCATAGCCACAAAACTCTGTGGGGATTTCTGCAATGAAGCAGTGAACTCCAGTATTAATGTTACAGGCTGCTGCTTAGCTCTTGTATGGGTAGTCTTTATCACTGCCATTTAACTGCAATGCAGTCTGTAAAAGGGGTTACTACTTTAGAGTTCCCTGGAAACTAAAATCTATGGGATGGAATTTTCCTAAGCTGTAAAGCTTTAAAGACCTCTGAATTGTTTTATATAAATTTTATGAGATGGCCAGTAAATTTTCTGTTTCCTTTTGTGAGCATAAGCAAGTAAGAGTTTCATTTAGACATGTTAAACTGCATCTGATTGCAGTGGTCTTGTTTGTTAGGGTCTTTGTAGTACAGTGATTGATTTTTGATTTTCATTGTGGTGCTGCCTTCAGCTCTGAACACAGAACTCTACCAGGCACGCATATGCCTAGAAGACTAGACAAAAATCTGAGGTGACTAGTTACAACTTTGCATACTATAGTCACAGGACTGTTCAATTTTGAATGAAGCAGTGCAATGTATAAACTTTATACTTCACTCATTACAGTGTTATGCCTTAAAATTTAGAGAAACTTCAGTTTGGCTGTTGGGAAACTGATTTTTCTTAACTGTAATTTTAGAAATTGAAGTGAATGGAGCTATGAATTTTTGAATGAAACAGTGCTGTGAGGCAGTGATAAAATGCAACTTTGTAAAATGACTACTATAATGTTAGATATGCAACTTGATATCTTGTGTTGGATTGGTGACATTACTTGCTAACTTTATGCATGGTGGTAAATTTTCTGGCTTGCAGAACACTGGGGTTGAATTCAAACAGGCTTCTAATTTTAATCAAATATTTTCTTGCATTTTAGTCATTCCTTAATATTAATCAAGCCATCCCTTTTTCTTGTGTTTGTTCTAACCCAATTTTTTTTTTTGTGACAAATTGCTGCGGTGTGCTATAGTTGACAGCCAGTCACTACTGTGACCAGTCTCTTGTCAGTGTTTATGCTTCCTTTTCTTTCATACTTTTTCTCCCAATTTAATTTTGTGTTCTGATTAACACAAGCACTTTGTGTTTATTGTCCAAAGACTAGTGTCTGACTTGTCTGGGACATGGCTTGTCTTGCAGGTTGTGGCGCTCAGTGTGACGGTGGCCAGAGTAATACCTGCTAGAACCACTGGAATAAAATTATTTATAAACATTAAATGCTCAACTCTGCAGGAAGCAAAACATTAACATGTCTGGAACTGCTTTTTTCCAAAAGTGTGGTGTGTTTTTTGTTGTTGTGTTGTGGGGGTGTTGGGTTTTTTTTCTTTTTAAATTTTATTTTTATTAGCACACATACTTTTTTTTTTTTTCTTTACTGTCCTCCACATACAGTTTTGCAAAAGTAAAATGCAACTTCTGGAGAGTCTTATTGAAGTCTGTTGATGTCTGTTGGACATACTTGTCCAAACTGAAGGTTTGTATGGCTCCTGTGGTTTTTTGGTAAGTCTTCTAGAAGCAGATTGGTCAGGCATATTTAGTAGGGTAAGCTGAGCAGTTAATTAGAGGATTAGTAGGCTAGAAAAACTTCTCTAGGTATTCCTAACTGCTTTTGTTATAGCTATGGTCTTACTGAAATCTAAGGGTCAAACCTTCCTGTGAGTCTCTGAGTATTGCTTTGATTAGGAGGGATCTTCATTTACATGTGAGGATAGTTGTGTAAACTAGTAATTGTATAACCACAGATAAAATTCACAAGAAAAGGGGGGGATGGAGGGGCGACACCAAAACTCTTGAGCTGTACTGGAGTCTTTCCTATTAGTGCTTGAGCAATGCCCACTGCTATGATAGTAGGGGTGGGGGGGGAAATCTGGAAAGCAGCTGTTCCTGTGCAAATGAGACCATAGCGAATATGACCAAGGGGGAACCCATTGATACGGTGTGCTTCCTATTTTGAAACTGGCAAGTGTTCTGTTTGTGAATTATTATTAATTTTACTCTCATCCGTATATATGTAGAGGGCAAGGCCAGCTAAAAATTGTATGCTGACAAAATGAGGCAGGATCCATTTATATTTGGTGCATTTTTCCCTTGGTTGTTAGGTTGATGTGCTTGATTTAGAACTGATAGTGTTTCATCACTCTTGCAACTTCTGAAGATACAGTATTGCTGTGTAGACCAATACTGTGCCCAAATAACTTACTTTAAATATGCATTTTATGACTGCTTGTGCAATTCAGCTAAAGACTTTAATAGGCTGAATAATACTTTCACTTACTACTATTTAGAAAGAACTTTGATTTTTCATACCCTGGCTGTCCTTCAGGGAGGCAGCAACCGGAGATGCCTGCCCTCCTGCGCACCATAGGCTCATCTTACCTCTGGTTTAAAAGCAGAATCAATCTGACAGAGCAGTAAAACAATATATTTAGAACTTACCAAGTGCTGCTGTTAGTCGTTCCTGCAGGTGAACAATGTCAAAAAGCCCTTCCTAATTTAGGCACTCTTAACTAAGGCTACTCAGTGCTCTGTATGGGTCGCAGTGGGAGAGCTATAGGGTAGACCTAGTGCTGATGATTGCCAGAGGTAGAATGATTGTCATTGAACTCTGCATACAGATGGCATTAACAAATATACTAATTTTCTGGTTTCTTTTCTTATCACTTCCAGGGTTGCTGTCACTGGTAGACTTGTAGTCCTACAAAATTAGGAGATAACAGTGGTCTTGTCTGATTATTTTTATTTTTATTTTTTCCTGAAGTATTAGTGCTTATTAGCTTGCAGTTCTGGGAGATTGAATCGATAGAGAAGAGGCTGTATGTGCATTCTGTAAATTGGAGATGTGTTTTTATTTCCTGACTACATGGAGAATTATGTGTGCTTAGAACAGAAATGCAGACTTCTGAAACAAACCACTTAGGAAATGCTGCTGTGAAAATGAATTGTGAATTACCCTACTGGTTCTTAATTGTTCTGAACAATATATTTCAGTAGCTTTGTGACAAAACAATTGAGTGTGTGTATCTATCTATAAAAAAAAAGTCCGTTTTAAAATATTTTACGTATGTACATACACATGTCTGGAAAACCATTGCAAAATCAGGTTTTGTAGTTCCTCTTTAGTTATCTTTGAGATGTGTGGTCAAAATGAAGGTTTTAATTTCTTTTTCCAGCTAAACTTTTATTTTTCAAGCAGAGCAATGTTGGTAATTCTTCTTTACTTAATTTTCCTTTTTTGTTACTGGAGCCTTGATGGCTATCATATCTGTCTTCTGAATGCAGATCCAACAAAGCAAGAGGGCTGACGATACAACAAAAATAGTGCTTTGACTATGCTTCCTAGGTCTAGGTCAAGCCACCATTTTGAATTATGTTTGCACTGATTTGTAAGTTTATTGGGAAGTTGCTGTAGGCCTCTACTGTTGTATCCTCTTGGAGACAGTATGCTGGGTTTGATGGATGGTTTGATCCAGCCTAACTGCTCCTATGTACTGATGATGAAAGAATGAAGAGCAAAGTACGAAGAGCAAAATGCACTGTGCAAAAATTGTCATTTGACCTTAGTATGTAAAGCTACAGTAGCATGCTACATAGGTTTACCAGTTGGGTCTGTAAGCAGTGCGTGCTCATGTTTTGAGAGGAATGGTTTGTTGGTGCCACATTCCAGCCTAAGAGCTAAATCCTGTCTGCCAGATCTGGTGTCTCTACAAAGGCAGAGATGTATCCATGGATTCTTGTGGGAAGGAGGGGGGAAGTATTTGCCTTCTGTTCAAGCCAGAGAGGATGGGATATAATTACAGTCATAGAGCAATATGTATGTTCACTGTGATGGTGTAGGCAGTTGTAGTAGAATAATATCAAAATTAGAAGTCTTAAACTCTTGCCCATGGACAGATGTATAAGGGATACTAGATATGAACACACCTCCCCCCCCCCCCTTGTTTTTTTCCTGGTGTTTGTTTGTTTTTTAGCATTTGCATCTACTTGAATAAATGCTGCAGTGAAAGTTCTTTCTAGCATGAAAGTGGTAATGTAATTTTTTTGGGTGTGGGTGTGTGGTTTTTTCATTTGTTTGTTTCCTCTCCTGTGCCCCTACTTATTCCCATGAACACTAGTGCTATCTCTTCTGGTGCTATAAGTAGTTCCCCAACTCTGTTGGGGAAGAACTTTGTGCTGAGGGGATGTAAATGGAGCATATGAACATTCACTTAGCTAAGTAATGGTTTTAAATGTTAAGCTCAAATTATTCTCAACACAATTACTGTATTACTCTTACATTTCAAAGGTTTACAGTTAACTGTATCAACCATTTGTATGATCACTGTCTATCACCAGAATGAATTGATTGAACTACATTTCAAGTACCTTAAAAATGTGTTGCTAGCAAGTTGTATCTCTTGGAAGTGGTTATTCAGTAATGCACTTTGGCAGCGTGCCCATCTGAAGTCTGTTATGTGTATGTGACTGCATAAGGTTAGGCGAGTTGCATGGTGAGAAGAGCTTGTACAGACGACAGTGGAAAATTTCTTTTAGATTTAATATTCTGTGCGTCATATTTGTGCCAGTCCACTAGACGGTAACTAACACATGCTGCTGGAGGTTGACAACTTAGTTCTTGCAAACTTGAGTGCTTTCCTTAATGATTCATGCAATTTAGGATTGACTTTTTTAAATACTACTTTTAAAAGACATGAAGTGTTCATATTTTAGATCTAAAAAGTGTACCGTACTAAATGAAGACAAATGTTTGAGAAGGTAAATAAGTAAAGTGTAAATATTTTCTGGATGCTTGTTTGTCTGCAATGAAAGGGGAGTTACTCTTTTCTCCTGGACTGAGAAAAGGGATATGAAAATCAGGTGGCAAGAGGAATCCTACTGGGATTCTGCTAGAGCAGAGAGTATTTAAAAGTCTTGTCTGGTCTGCAACAGTTAAAAAGGGGTTTCATTTTCATGCTGGGGAAAGTTGGAAGGCTGAGAAGACGTGGTAGTGTATGTAGGCACCTCTGGCTGAATACGAAGGTTTTACTGCAAGGTTGTTTTTACAGTATGTTTGTAAGTATCCACAAATTTGGTGTTAGGAAAAAGTATACTTAGTATACTGCAATGTACTAGGATTTCTGGGATTTTTTTCCTTGAAGTACTCTGGGTTTGTTTTGTTCTTATAGATGACCATCTCCTTGTGAAAAAGCAAACCAAAGGTGAAGGCTTAATCTCTCCCTGGGGCACCTTGGTTGCTGCTTGTGTTGTTTTTTTTCCTTCTCACTTGTGCTGTCTCTTAACTGAAAACAGAAGTTACATTCCAGGTTAGTCTTAAGTTTTACTTTGGCTCAACTGTTTTTTGGGCATCTGTGGGATTATTGTACATAAGTTTCACATGAAATGGATGGTAAACTGCAGAGGAATGCTTGCTCTTAGATGAAGTCATTCTCTGTGCCTAAGAAAGGGAAGTTGATGGGTTTTAAACAATCCCACCTCTGTTTATGTATGTAAAAAGTTCAGAAAGTAAAAGCGATAACTAGAGTGGGAACGTGTTTTGATTCAGCAACTGAAACAGTTTTCTCTCACTTTTGTGCCTTAAACTGACATGGTAGATCTTCTATAATTACTGGAAACCTATGCCCTACAGACTTTATTTTTAGCAAGGAAAAGGTAGTTTGGGATTAGTTTTATAGCGTATTTGAATATTTTGGGTGTTTTACCTGACCTAAGGCAAAAGTATCTTATGGTGGGATTTGCTATTGGCATCACAAATGGTTATGTTAAAATGATGCTTTGTGTTTTTCTAAACAAAGGCTGTAAATGATAGGCTTTCTTCATGTATGATATTTGTGGTTGCTAATGGTTTATTCTTGGAAGAGTCTTTGCATATGTTGAGTACTTTGAGATAGTGATGGAACGGTTTGCAAGGGCACGCATGCCTTTCTGTAATCTAATCTCAAAAGACGTTGCTTTCACATGATGTGGTTTTGAAGGCTGCTTCTGTATGTATAAGGTTGGCATAGTACCTCTGTTACTAAAGCAAAGGGTGATAAATATTAATAACATGGTATAAGGCATATAGCAAATACAGCTTCAAAATGTTATTGGGATATAAAATCTTTTCTTGCATGTGTTTTTCACATGCATTTTCACATGCATTTTCCACAGCGTGTGTGTAATTTTCTACCAGTATGCAGTAGTCTGTATAATCTGGAGAAAAACTTTGTCTTCCTTTATTGCTCAAAAACTGTGTTTGGCAACCTTCCAAGTGTCCTAAAAGGACTATTAAGGGGTGTGTGTGTGGGGCGGGAGTTAGGTACAGGATATTTCAGCAGTTTGTGGCTGTAACCATGAAGCTAATTGTGGAAGAGGTTTTGACAGCAGTTTTCCTAATATTAGGGTTTTTTCTCTCTCATAAGACACTTAAGATAATTTAGAGGACTTGTAATACTTCATCTATTTCCGACTCTATTTTGAATTTTCTGGTAACATGCAGGATTTGTGTGTATATCTGTTTCTGTAAACTGGACTGTACTACAGTCCTATAATTTTTTCTTTCTGTGTCACGGAGATAAATTGGAAAGTAGGTATGCTTGACTCCTCCATAGTGTTATGGCATTACCAATGCAGCTAAATGTTTTGCTGTACTTATTTGGTGCATCAAAAGATTATTAACTTTAAGCTTTTTAATGCTGCTGCTGCTTAGAGATCTCTTTTTGCTATTGGGTTTATGTATGTTAAAAATTTTTTTCCACAAGCTGTGTTGGAAAATACATCTTCAGTAAAGATAAGAGCCAAGACTCACTTTGCGACTGTGTTTTTCCCTACCTTTGGAATGGTTATCAAAGAGATAGGAGACTAATTTACATTATGAAGGCACCTTCTGGAGGGCTTTTTAATTTCGTTTTGGTGTGTAGGAGACAGGAATGTACTGCTTCCCCCCAACCCTCCCTTATTACCATGACACTTTCTAAATTTCTGCCACTTATTTATTAATAGATCCTTGTAACATTTTCATAGATTTGCCCATCAGACACAACTTTTTGTTTAATCACCTGAATTTTTTTAACTGTAGCTGTCTGGAGTGTGCAGGAGTTTTGCTTGCATGTTAGAAAAATCAAAACTACTTTTTCAGTGCAGCAGTAGTGACAAAGTTATGTTACTGTGTAACGCCTTTCTTCAAAACCCCAGTCTTAGGGACACAGCTCAGAATTCACCTTGGCTTAGTTTTCAGAGGTTTATTTTGCCATGTGCCACTCTTCTGCTTGTTTTTTGTAATCTTGCTTATTTGCACAGTGCCAGCTGTTTTTATTTTTTTTTTTTACGCGGTCTAACTGCTTTTAACTTTTTTTTTTTTTTTTTAAAACCTCATCTGAATTTTTTTTTCCTATATGTGCCATTGTCATCTTCATATTCTTTAATCTACTTTCCTCAATAGTCAAACGCAGATTTGGAATTTTTTGTGTGTGTGTGTGCACACGATACGCTATAATAAATACCTATTTTAGAAAGACTAAGGAGTTATATGTTCAAAAAAATTTTTTTTCCTTTTTGGTGGGGGTTGCTACAGTATGTTTTAACTTACAGCTGTTACACCAGTATGTTGTTTTTCATCCTTGTCACTTCCCTGTGAGATGACAAACCTGTTCTGTATTTAAAGCATCGGACTATTGAGTAATTCTAAGATCAGAATTTAGGTGAATATCAACACTTTTAGCGTTCCCAGCCCCTGTAAGGTTCCTGATTTAGGCTTCCATTTTTTCCACATGAAACCATTATCACAGATCCCACGTTGATCGATATAAAGGCACCAGTGGGCAGCTGCCAGGAGCAGCGATCAAACAGATTTATTTGTGGTAGATCTAGCTGTCATATGGCCACAAGAAAAGTCAGTTTGGTGAACTGATCCAATGGAAAACTGAGTTGTTTAAAAAAAACCCCAAAATTAAAAAAAACAAAAACAAAAACCAAAACAAACAAACCGTTGCTTCAGCTCTTTGTATCTGACTTCATGATTGATAGATCTGACTTAAGGAAAAAAGTGTGTGCCCAAGGGAGCAGAAAGAGCAGGGACGGTATTCTTTAGCAGTTAGCCTGCCGTTATACATAGTTAGATGTAAAGCATTACCCTTAGTGTAGGCAGCAGTTCTTTTGGAGAACCAGTTCTGCCGGGAGGCTGTAATTTGTGAGCTGTTAAAAAAAAATTCAAACGTTTGGAGAAATTAAACTTAATGTTGTTTTGATGTCAAGTCTGAGATGAGATTGTGGGATTTCTACTGCTCAGTTATTTTAAAGTTTATTTTTGTCAAGACTGAGCAAAAGGCAGTGATTAAAGTTCTGCTTTAGTGATCTGCTAAATGTGATTAGGGGACATGTTCACAGATAAGACTCGTTCTTGAGCCTGGATCTATTTCAAATACTGTGCTTTTGCGTTATGAGTGGTATGGTTTCAGTAATAATGGAATCTGAACAGATTGTCTTGCAACTGCTGTTTTCTAACATTGTGCATAAAAACTGTGAATTAGATAGGCGTGTGGTTAACAAGCTGTCTGTTGAAACCTCAGTGAAACAGTTATTTTAATCTTTCCAAAACTGTTGGTCTAGGAGAGATCCCCAAGTTGTGTAACTTAACTTTTTTGCCACCCCTTTATATAACCTTTCGTTCACAAAAGCTTCTTACTCGTGCTGGAAAAACTCACACAGGAATTGTCCCCTAAGCAAATGGGCTCAAGATCTCTGAACGTTAATTATGTAAATTTTTATAAATTTGCCAGTTATTTTATTGAAGTAGATTCATTGCTGTTGAATGTAAAACTAAAAGAATATCGTTCTCCTGAAATGTACGTCCTGATCCTTGATATGATGAAATCAAGAGCATTGCAAAAGGAAATTGCATGGTATTTAGCATATCAGTTGATTTACTCTGTTTTTCCTTCAATACAGGGTAATGTTTTCTTGAAGAATTGGATGGTAGATTTTCAGTGCCATTTTCTTTCTCAGTTTCTAAGAGGTGAAAATATGTTGTTTTAGAAAACTTGGACAAACATCTTCAGAACTGCAAAATATATTTAGGAATTTAGAAAAAAATTAGTTCTACTTAGTTTTAACTTAAACTTGTATCTTGTTTCTTCAGGGTCACGATGAAGAAGCCGTGGTGGATATGGGCAAAACCAGCTCTACTATCAATACAAACTTTGAGAAGGAAGAACTAGAGAGTAAGTTTGTGGTGGTTTTCTGTTTACTTAACATGGATTTTTTTGCCTCGGGATAAAAGATCTGTTTTCCTTCAAATGCAAGCAGTATCACTAAAAGGAATCATAATTTTATGGCCATCATGAAATTCTAGAAATAAAACCAGTGAATGGCAGATGACGTGCTGTTTTTTGTTTCTGTGCATGCTAATAAATACTCACCATTATTCAAATCTGTCACAGAAAAAAAATATAAAAAAAAAATTTATGAAGCTTTCCAACGAAAGCTTGCTTCTGAGATTGTAGGTTTGAAAAAATTATTGCTGTCAGTAAGTAGTTTCCCAGCATGAATCATGTCAAGTTCTGCAGAATTAAAACTCGGGGAACAGGGGCCATGAGGGAGACGTTTGTTTTGTTTTCTGAAAGTTAAGTGTGCTTGTGATTGTGGTCATGCGCTTCAAATCCTCAGAGTCTGAACAGATAACAGTGTTTCTAGTTCTATGATAAACTGTACATTCTGCAATCTGCTGTCAGTTAAAGCATTGTGGAATCCTGTTAGTCTTCATTATTTGACTCGGGATCCTGCATTTAGCAACAAAAATGTCATTGAGTTAGTTTAATGTAGCAAAATGCAAAATTAGACTTCATCTAAGATAGAATTTGTTACTGACTTGAAAAGGAAGTAGATTGGGATGAAGATTCATGGATGCTATTTAGTGAAGCCAGAGGAAAAAGCTAGGGAGATCCAGTCTTAAAATCTTATTTATTCACTTTTCACACAGAATACTCTGAAGCTTAATTAACGTTTGCAAAATGCTAGACTATCAGTAGATCCACTAAGTAGTATTTCCTGACAGTACTGGCTTTTACAGCTTCAGAACACTGGAGAGCCATTATAGCAGCAGTTTCTAGCTGAGAAAAGTTGATTTAGGTTGCTGTCACACTTTCTTATACTGTGGTCTAACGAGAGACAGTTTAAAGTGGTTAAAGTTGTTTGTTGCTGTTGCAGTGATACTCCTGCTCTGTTCCCTTCAGTCTATTACTGCTCTCCATCTTGTACTGACACTTTTGTTTGTCTGACCGTACCATAAGCCTGGTTAAGTATGTTAAGCCAGTAGAAAATGTAACAGTCCTGACAAAGGAGAATAATAAGAAAGATCTCGGCAGTTGAGCACCCCAAACCAATTTGCCACACAGCTGGATGTGTGCCAGCACTGAGCAGAGGAAGTGTGAATATGAGGCTGAGAGGTGCAGCAGTGGAGGCTGCAACAGTGCCAAATTAGGTAGGGTTGAGCTGTGGTGAAACCATTGCCGTGTCTGTTTCTGCAGTTAAATCTTTAGTGCGGATTTAAGCTGTCTCCTCCTTCATTTTCTTCTCTTGCTTTTCTCTGGGAGATGCCCAGAAAAAGCACGTGTGTGTTTTGCAGGGAGGCAGGGGTTAAGGGGAAGCAGGCATTCAGCTGGAGTGGTTTGCCGTGCAGCAGCATGAACAGCAGTAATTCCTCAACCACGAAGAATGACATGGGAACGTGCAGCCAGATCACTTCCCCAGTCTCTTTTGTAGCACGTTGGCAGAGTGCTTCAGCTAGTACAACACTGTAGTTACACAAGATGCTGGGTGGGAAGGCAGGGGTTCAGGCTGCTTGAGGCAATTTAAGCACTTGTATTGCTGACTGTGGAAAATACCCCTGTTTTACCCACGGCCAAAGAATAAATAACCAAGACTTCTGTTTCATGAGCAATTGAGTCAACATAACAGCTGTTATAAAGGAGGAGATGAGGAGATGCCACTGTCCTCACCTTGCTCTTAGCCATCCAGCTTTATCTTTCCTTTGGCTACCTCTCACTTTCTTTGGAGTGACCCAGCGTAAGCGTCTCAACGTGAGAGAGGGCTGGCTATACAGAGGTTAAACATATAACTAATAAGAAGTATCTGACAAGAAAAATGTATTCCAGTAGGATTATCACATATCTGAAGCTTCATATAGGCACACATTTTCACACATAAGTAGGAATTATTTGTGGAGATTACATGTATTTTGTAGTGTCTTATATATTTGTAAGAAAATTGGTCCTTTTTTTTTTTTTTTTTTAGTGGTAGAATGGGAAAAGGGAGGGACAGCATGTTTTTTGACTTTTATCAGTGGAAACTGTTCCAAAGTAAGAACAAGAAGTTTTTCCTTTCCTGTACGAAAGAGAAAGGTATGTAAGTACAGTTGTTTATGACTCATATAGTTATCTTCTCTGAGATTCACCAAAAGAGATTCTTTAGATTCAGGGTGTTTTAGAGGATAAATTTATGTCAACTTACAGCTCTGATTTTTTAATGAGATCATTATTTATAAGCTATTATGATTAAAGTAGGTACGTGGGATTTTGGGGTTTTGTTTTTAATTCTGGTATTAAAACCCTACAAGGGGAGAAATAGAATTGTTGGCTGCAAGCACTAAGCAATGTCCAGATAGTATTATTTTTCATTACTGACTTGTGAATGTTTTCTCGTAGGCTTAGGAAGACCTGTAGTCAAGCATTAGGTATTTTAAGTGTTTTAAGACCTGAAACTATTTCAGTCCAGTCTTCCAACCTGTTTTTCTGGTGACTTGAAAAGGAGTTCTAGGAACTTGGAACCTTTCCAGAAGTGTGTGTTGATTCATTTTCAAGGAGAGGCAGCAAGCAGTTAATTCAGTTCAGCTATGATATGAAGCATCAAACCTTTAAGAGCCAATATGCGCAGGTGATATTTAACTGCTTTAAAGCCTGTGCAAACTAATGTTGATTAGGTTTGATGCTGTAGAAGGCATAATTTTGCTAATACTAAAGCAAAGGTTTCTTGGTGTTGTCGGTATTGGATACTTCTATTTTTCTGGAAATTTTGTGATGAAATATTAATGGAAAGAGGGCCAGATGCTAAACGGGAAAATAGATCTTGGAGTTAGGGCTTCCCAAGCTCTGCATTCTATTTATGGTGGCTGGGAAAGTGTGGTACATATCCGGAGTGACAGTGTTTAGGTTAGAAAGGTTAGGCACAGGCTACTTGTGTCGTAACTCTTCCTTGTGAAAGAGAAATGGGTAGAGATGGTAAACTGCAATTGTGGGCAGACTGTGTGTGTACTAAATAAAGGTACTGCTCTTTACTGAAGCTGTAAGGCCTTACTTTGAAATAACAAATGTCAGTTTACAGAAGAGCTAGAAGGGGGAATAACATCTTAAAATAACATTTTTAAGAGCACCTAATGTTCTTAACTTGATGCCAGACTCTTTGAGCTGCAGTGAATGAAAGTAATAACAAATTAAGGCAGGAGTTGGAAGTAAGGCAAGAATAGTAAAGGCAGAGGTATTTCATGCCATCTTGTAAAAGGCATTTTCTGCTAAGGACCATGTTTAAGGAGAGCTTTCTTTAACCTGAGTTAATATGTTTGGCTTGATATTACCAGGACCTGTCTTTTTAAATGCGTAGTTAGTTTTCCACCTTGATTTGAGGATACATTTACTAGATACAGTTTAAGGGAAAAGGGATATATTCTGTTATTCTTAGCAGACCAGTTACAGGCATAGCAAAGATAAGGAGTTTACACATAATAGAAGTCTTGTTCCAGAAACAATCTGAGGTCAAGAGTGTGTGTCTCGGTAGACTTGTTTTCTGGGGCATAAATCCAAGAAGCGGCTTTCAAGAGTTAAGATGATTTAATAGCTACTCTACTCTCACACTACCCTGTGGCAGGTGTAAGTAGTGTTTACATTTCAAGTGACCCTATTATCTCTGATACCTTGATGGTTTAGAGCCTTATTTTTCCTTTAAGAAAACAGCTGTGCTTTTTAGTTAATCTTAGTTGATAAGGACAGGTAATTAAATAATCCTGCTTTTTTCCTCTCTAGAAGAGAATATTGTATATCTAAGTGGCAAACTTGCTCTACAAGTCTTTTGCAGTTTAATGTATTGTGAGTAGTTAGAAATTGTTTTAGTATTATGAAAGGGTTTTGGGGAACTAAGAGAACTTACATGGCAACCTGTAGTAGAACGTACCACTAAGATGTTATTTCAGGTGGCAGGTTTACTATTACTCTACCTTTTAGATGCGTCTAAATTGCAACTGTTCAAAACCCCATGAGTAGTTCCTGTAAAATTTTTCAAGGAAAACAAGTTGTACAGGAGCAGGTAAACACAAGTAGTACAGCAGGACATTGTAGCTGCTGGCATAGTATTTATGTTTTTATGTTCTGTAATAGGCTGTACTAATTTAGACAGGCAGTACAGAACAGGTTTCTTATGGTTCTCGAACTACAGAATGAGTGCTTGAACCTTTAAGAGACCCCTTAATGGTCTAGAAAAGAACTGTTTAACAGAAAAAAGAATTTTGAAATGCTATTTCTCATGAAGTTGTATCTTTTTATGTGGTCAAACAGTAGAAAAATGTGTAACTGCTTCTGAAAACAAAAATAATTTAGGATGGTCATTAAGGATTCTTGCAGACTACCTTTCATCCATCCCCTCTAGAGGTACCCCTGCATTGGAAAGATCTTGCCTGCTCCTTAGTTTGGGTTGAACTGAGAGCAAGCAAAAACCATGTCTATTCAGATATACCTGACTAGCTGTACTGTACATGAGACATGCTTTGAGTCATAGGCAACACCAACAAAATGTTCACTTGCACCAGTTGTGCTAGTAGCTGGTGCAGGATAAATTCTTTTGTCCTTATCGTTCAGAAATAAATGTTAGCTGTGCTCAGCGCTTCTCTGTAAGTCACAAAAATTGAGAACGTTTTCCTAATATGATCTTTAATGCAATCTTGCTTAAGTGAATTTTGGAATTGGGCTGCATTGCTACACCTCTGTCACATGTGCATTGAAAATTTAGTTTTTGCTATGGGAATCCTGCAGTATACAGTCCACAGGCAAGTTCCTCCGGACTTCTTGTCCTGTTCATTTATTCAATATTCAGACTTCTGTGTAGAGAGAATAATTATCCTCAACTTACTTTATTTTATTATTTGTGGTGTTCATCACAAAGGTAAATCCTTAACAAATGCTAAACTGTTTTCAAGACTGCCTTTTGAGAAGGAAAGTTGGCAACCTGATTGTGTAGACATAGAACTCAATAGGGTACCCAAAGTGACTAGACACAATTTTCAGTGTTGATGTGTCGTCGGTTTTGGAGGCAGGGGGTTATTTCTAATTTCTGGGACAATCTTTTTGGAAGTTGCTTCTGATTCTGCCAAACACAGTACTCACAAATTACTGTAAATTCTGAAATTTTCATTTGCATGTTAAATTACTTGCAAATTACTGGAAAGACATACTGTAAGCTCCTGGCAAGTGAAGCTTAACAGAAGTTGCTTGAGACAAGAGACTTTTTTCACATTATGAGACTTCTTGATAGTAGCCTAACAAGAGCTGAGTATAAAAAGAAGCATAGACTAGCGCACCCTAAAATTCATATTCTTTAGCTAGATAACAATTGTATAAACTTAAAAAAAATTTTTTTAGCAGGTTTGTTACCACCGTTGTCCTCAACCTTGAGGGAAATTACTCATTATTCTACAAACACATCTTCTTGAATGAGTGTCCTTGAGACACTTGTTAATTTCTTATTTGTGGAATGGTCTCAACAGCTAAGGAACCCTTGTGCATACCCCAGTTGATGAATGGCTGTTGGCAGGAAGTTTTATCTTGCTAAAGAAGACGTTATCCAACTTTACAAGCTTTCTGACTGAGTTGGGACTGAGTAGTAGTATTCATACTGAAACTAAGTCAATATTTTTGTGCATATATATAATATATATAACATATATATAGTAAGTCATTCATTAGAATAACAATAGTATTGCTATTTTGATTTTATTTTTGTTTAAAAGACATATAGTGTATATATGATGCATAAATGTGTATGGTATTCTGCTTTAAAGTAAGGAAAACATTCTCAGAGAAGACAGCTTTTGTAATGTCAGATCTATTTAATATTGCAATCTAGGTGTTGCTTTATGGGAAGTGTAGACTTCAATAATTTCAGTGACTTCTGCATGGGAACTGGAATATATGTGTAGGGAATCATAAAATGTATTTTAGCTATGCTTCCCTTCTTATGTAGCCAATTTAAAGTAGAAGATCTTTATATAAATAGTGAACCTTAAGTGAAAATAATCTTTGAAGGAGGTGATGCAGCAAAGTATAAGTTTTCCAATATGCAGCTACTTTTTCTATAGAGGTAGAAGGCAGTACTGAATATGCATACCTTTGAATTGTTACAATTTCTAACAAGTAAGGCTAGATTATCTAATATTCACCCTCCACAACAGACAAAACTGTTCAATCACATTGTCTATCCTCTAGTAATCGTTTTTCAAAGTGAATCAGCGTTTAAACTTTAATGAGTTCATGAGAACATCTGCAGCAGACAATAACTTTGCTTATACTTAAATGTTTAAAATCCATTTTGGGAAATGTCCATGCTAATTTTAGCATTTCTTCTTAAAACACAGTTGTTTTTAAAATGGATGCCATTCAAAACAAATGCCTTTTATGTAAAGATGTAAAATAAATATTTAATGTAAAATAGACTAAGATGGAAGCAATACTTTTTAAAAGTTTGTGACATAAACTGTGTCCTAACTTTTATTTTCAAACTTGTTTTATCTGAGAGAACACGATGTAATATTTCTGTTCTGACTGCGTCAGAAATTTTGTAAAAAGGTAACTGCCTGCAGTTTTGTAATCTGAAACATAAGGAAAATCGTTATTCAAGTAGTAGGGCCATAAAACTGAAGTTTTACCAAACAGCACCAATTGAAGCTTAAAACTTTCAGTGAACTTGATGGCCCCAGATTGCTCAAATGTAAAATTTTTGAGATGAGGCAGAAGAAATAGAAGACCGTACTTGATTCTGCAGCCTACTGTTTCTTGATGGCTTTTAATAACATTTATCTTACTATTTTTAATCCCTTTAAAATCAGTTGTTCCAAAAATTGGCTAAACCTGTGACTTGACGGATGTCAAAAGTCTTTCTGAATGGATCACTTCTCCATTTGCAATTCACTGAAAGCTAATGTTTCACAGCAGTTAAAGCTTTTAAAGTGTGAGGGTTTTTTTTTTGTTTGTTTCTCAACACTTCTTATTTTATAAAGAAAGTATGAGAGTTTGAATTTTTCTCAAAAAGGGTAACCCTTATGTGAGGCAAGATTCCCTCTACAATATTTTTCATATCTTAAAATATCAGGAAATAGATGCATTTGGGGGCAAGCTAATCCATTGAAAGGTGCGTGCAGCAGTTTTAAGAGGGGTGTGTGATCAAATTTGTAATGAGAATGTGTTTGTGACCCATTGATGAAGTGGGAAAATCTTCTTTGCAAATGTTTCTTTTGAAATACTTTACAAGCACAGTGTTAACGAATGTGGAAGCCTTGTGTCCTTACAGGGTATGGCATCTGCGAAGGGCTGAGAAGGTTGGTTTCTTTATTAGTGGGTAAAGGGCCAGTCTTCGATCTTAATGGGACTTTTGCTTGAATTGCGTGTTTCTAGGTTTTCTCCCCTCCAACAGAAACATCTCTTTCAAATTATCTCAGCTATGTATCCTTTTTCCTGAGCTCTGCTGCAGAGGCAGGCTGGACCGAGAACCTTTAGCTCAGATAAAGCATGGGGCCCAACTACGGTCTGACTTGGATGTGCAATGCAAGGGCAGCTAGGCCCCCCTCCCACAGGTACCAGGTGCTGGCTCCTTTCCCGGGCGAGGGAGATCAGTGGTGGCAGTGGGCCACAAAGACCTGGGGTGGACGTAGCGTGCCAGAATCCCTGTGTAGCTTTGTCAGCTGGCACTAAGCTTTTCCTGTTACTGTTACTGCCTGCATGTCTAATGTAATTACTGATAATGCCTTCTTGCATATTGTTGATTGTGTCAAATAGACATTTTCAGTGCGTTTTTCTTTTACGACTGCCACTACCACCTCATACTTGGTTTTAAGTCAGAAAAAAATCACTTCTGTGTGTAATGAGAAATCTGGCATTAACGGCTTTTGCCAGTCAGTGTGATACGATGCTGTCTTTCATTGTGTAGTGAGAAAACACTCTTGCTGAGCTGCTTTACCGTATGCTATGCATACTAGATTTTTGGATTATGCTCTCAATTTTATCTATCCGAGTATTTTAGTATAAAGAGCGTACTCTCAGATATACTTAATTACCAGGAGCAACAGGAGATCTCAGAATAGAGCCCAGGAGGTTTAACGGATTCTAAAATACGCTGCACTGTGGAGAACCTTTGGGCTCCAGCTATGGCATATAACTGTCCCATGAAAGAATTTTCCTTACTCCTTTATATGGATTTGGTTAGAAAATTTTATTTCAAATGTTTTATTCTGAAAGCAAGAGATAATTTTTGTCAAATAATTCTTTTAACAAAGCAGAAAAAAAAATCCTTGGTAATAATAGGGCTTTTTTATAGTCGATTCACGCATGGACAACCAAGATTATATTAAAATATTTTATATTCACTTTTACTACTTAATTCCTTAGAAAACAATCTGACTATTTCTTGGGAACATTTTGTGTGAGAGAAGTTTATAAAATAAGCTAAAATACTACTGTTTATTTTGAAATATTTAGTTTGTGTCTCACTAAGAACTTCACTATCAATATTAAATTGTACATTTAATTGCATACTGCAGAAATGTGGCATTACTTTTCGTTAGAAAATTAGAGAATTAGCATAGTAGCAGTATTTTCAGTGAATTACTGACTTGAGTGAATTTTCAGAATTTTAATTATAAATAATTTAACTTTAAACAAAAGGACGGTGGTGGTGTAAAGGAGGGATTCTACTTGTTCCTTAGGTTTCACCAGAGCAGAGAATATTTGGAGGAGACCTTTGGGCTATGAAGTTGTTTTGGGCACTCTTTACTTCTTCCATACACCTAAGATTATTTTTCCCATCTGTGTCCTTCTACCTTCAGAACAGACCTGTAACAGAAAAGGTAGAAGTTGTGCTAATAAATTGCATTGAGCTTATTTTTGTATGTACAAGTACTTTCTGTTACGTAAGGGGAATTAATATCAAGGCATAAGATGATGATAGATTTCAAATGCTTCCTACTAGGGTAATGTGTTTGGGGATGTGAGTTAGAAGACACTAACAGCGCATAGCGCTTCTTCCCCGCCCCCCCGCTTTTCTTCCCGTTTTATGATCTTAAGGAACAGATTAGGATCTCAGATCCTCCAGTTTTTCCATACTGGAAAATTCCATGCTGGGACAAGATAGATTATGACATTATTTGATTAAATAAAGGCTTCCGTGTAAAATAAATGATCTATCTTTCAGAT
The DNA here is from genome assembly GCF_965638725.1 of Aptenodytes patagonicus. Classification (NCBI taxonomy): domain Eukaryota; kingdom Metazoa; phylum Chordata; class Aves; order Sphenisciformes; family Spheniscidae; genus Aptenodytes; species Aptenodytes patagonicus. Next base: position 127,713,329 of record NC_134950.1, read on the forward strand.
TTTTATCTGAAGATTTTTGGAAAAACAGTAATTCTTGTCATGAAGTTTTTGTCTTCAGCAGACTGTTGGGAGCTTATGAAGAGGATGGAGTCTGACTCTTGTTGGAGGTGCATAGTGAAAGGGTGAGGGGGAGCACACAAGATGCAGTATTGGAAGTGCTGATTGGATATTAGAGATTTTTTTTCATGCATTGGAATAGGTTGCCTGGAGAGGCTGTTGAGTATCTGTCCTTACAGATTCTCAAAGCTTGGCTGGCTGTCATCCCAACCAACCTGGTCAAAAAGATGGCTTCAGCTTTGAAGTTGGCTGTACTTTGAGCAAGATTGGACCAGATAGCCCACCTCCAGGTGTCCCGTACAACCGTAATTAATATATGATCTCTGCAGTTCAAACTTCTAAGTAACAGGATTTGAGAATTCACATAGATGTTAACTTGATTTTCTTTGTTTTCCCTTGTTAACATGGGGAAGAAAGTCCTTCTTTGTATGAAGCTTAAAAGGCATCTAGCTAACAAAATGATGGTTAGAAAAAAGAAAGTTCTGTGTGGAATTGCACTTAAAAGGTCGCCACATAGAGCATTTTTGGATATATGTTTTTGATCTCTCTTGGACTTAGAAGTCTTCTGTTACCATTTTCTTAGGGCTTTGGGAAGAAATTGGGGAACTTAAACAGCATTTTCGAATAGAAAATTTTATAGGACTCGATACAAACTGACTTTTGGAGTAAGACTAACCATGTGGTGGAGACATGTAGCAAGCTCCTAACATTTAAATTTGTCTCATACTGATAAGGACCTTAAGTAGTAAATACTCTTGGTGGATTTGAATAGTAAGCTTGGATAAAGTCATGTTAGATTAAAGTGAACAACTATCTCTTGAGCTTTGTATTACTAAACTTAGAATCAGGCAGTCTACTAATTCTATTGATTATTAGTTTAAAGTAATTCTATAACAAGCTTTGCTGGAGAGTAGTACTGTGGTGCAGATGTTTGTGTGAATAAAGCTTTGAAGGTCACATAATTGTACCTTTCAAGCTTTTAAAAACAATATTCAAGTAAAAGTTTGTGTTCCTTTTAGAAATAACACTGATGCTAGTAATATGAATTCCAACCTTTTTAGAGTTAATTTTTTCTCCATTGCTATTATATTACTTGCCTTTCTGGCTTTTTTTTTTTTTTTTTTTTTGCCAGGGTGAAGGGAACTGTAAGTTGTTTTGCCCTGTTCATTGGGAATGAAGGACAAAAATCCCCGTGTTCTTGTTTTGGTTTTGTTTTTCCTTGTAAATTGTGTTTGTAAGTAAATCTTTATCTGTCCATCTGCAAACATTAATTATTCCTATCTGAATAATGAAATTTAAGGGAACACAGACCTACTCAATACAGCTGGCTTTATTTTTAGAGGGCTTCTCAGTGCTTTGCTTTGTGGAGTTAGAATTAAGGTTAAGCTTATCCAACTTCTATTATGCAGTTTTGTCCTCCCTTTTGGAGTTGAATATACCTGAAATATGTGTTTGGGTAATCATGGTAGTATACTCAACAGCAGTAGTTTTGGATTTCCTAGGTAGTAGTGGAGATGTCTTTGTTTATGAATGTCTGTGATACCAAAAAAAAGGTCCCTTTCTTAAGGAAGAGCCTGGTGCCACTCATAAGCTGCTGTTTGCAATAGCCAAACTTTTCTTGGTTAGTCTACTGTATTGCCACCGCCGTGCTTGCTCTGAAAAACAAAACAAAAAAATTCAGAGGCTCTCTTTCAACATTAAGTTTTTTCTTGAAGTTATTCTGGTAGAATTACATTAGATTGTGATGCGTTTTACTTAATAATTGCTGAAAATGATCTTGCTTGTCAGTATTTCGCATTAGTCCCAAAATAAAGTTGCAGGTGTAGCAGTCTGATGATCACTTTGCATATACAGAAGTGATTTGGGGAAGGTAGCCTTGTTTTTTACATTTGCCTGCAAGACAGTGTCTACATGAGGAAATAGTCATTCACACAGTAGTCGCTTCTGGGCAGCATGGGCCGAAGGGTAGGATAACCTGTTGCTAGCCTGTTCCCCTGTCCTTGTGATACCCTGACCTGTTGGGGTAGTGAGAAGGCACTGTCTTTAAAGTTTCCTTCTGGAGTAGAAAGTAATACCGAGTGTTGTAGGTTGTGGGCTGGCTGCCCGGGTTGAGGACTAAGTTGGCAGTACCTACTCGGTGTGCCTTGAAGCGGCTATGAGGCATGTGGACATAGTGATAGCTGAGAGGGCAGTGCATTTTGGGCAGGAAAGCAATTTGCTATGGTCGCAAGTTGTTTAAAAGCACCTTCGGTTTGTTGCTTATTTCAGCTCGGTTTTCCCTGGCTTTTACCTGTCCCTTTGCAACGTGTCTGCTCTCCTCCAAACTTTTCTGTTGAAAAAAAATTTCAGTCACACTGCAGTTTTGTAATAGGAGAGAGATTTCTCTTTTCCTTGTTCCATCTCTCCTCCATGCAGCAATGTGGTCTTTGACTATGGAAATGATCACACTATTACAAATGCTAATTTTTGCAATAGCAGGGTGAATTGTTTAAGATGGAGGCTCTTGAAAAAATTGTATGGGATTTTTGTTTGTTCTTTAGTACAGAAAAAAATGTGGGATTTTTGTCTTAATTTATGGGAACAGCAAGAGACCAAGATGTGGAAGTCCTCCTAATTTTTCAGGAAGTAAAATCTTGAACAATTTCAGATTCCTGAAATTTTCTAGAAAGTAATCACCTGCAAGTTTTTTTTGTGCAATGATCAGAACATATGCTTAAAACAGTCTTACTAAGTATGTTAGAACAAGCTGATAATATAAAATGCTCTATTACTAGAAATATGTTTGAGTTTCTCTTAGGAAAAAATAGTTCCTGCAAAAAGTTAAACACTTTGGCAATGAATAAAACTGTTTAACTATGTAGATAAAACTATAGTTTAATACTTGCTAACTGAATATATAAAATAAAACAAAAATCCTAACAGGGATGATAATGGCGTTTGCAGTGAGTGGGGTGTGGTGAGTAGTGCAGCTATTTTTGAACCTAGTAATTTCACTTTCCCTATACACAAGATTATTGTATCACGATGGTATCAATAACGTGACCATTGTTAATGGTGCCACCTGGTCATATTATACATTGAGTGCGTTGATTTACGTTTAGGTGTTACATTTGCATTAATTTCTCCGGGAATTGCATTGTGCGTAGTAGTTGTGGAGGGTGAAGGTCAGGCTGACTGGCAGGGGCTGAGTGTTCTTGCTGGAAGAAGCTCACAACAGAAAAGTCTCTCTCTATAGATAGGACTGATGAATGCTTCAACAAATTAATCTGTTTTCCACTCTTACATGGAAACAAATAGCTTTTAATATGCTTAATTTCAGGTTTGGTCATAGTGCCAATCAGTCGACTCTAATTAAAACTAGTGTTGGAAGTCTGTCAAGAGTCAGGTCTTGTAATTTGAAAAGGAATCTTGACCAAATTAATTAAACATTGAAGCTACTCATGCATTATTACTGATTTTTGCTTAGTCTTTTTACTCATGTAGCACTGTAAAAATACTGCTTTATATAAAGGTTTTGTGTATCTTTTTGGGCTTAGAGATGCTTTTCTTGGAAAACAAGTTTGACATACTACCACTTTTTTTTTTATTTAAAGCTCTGTAATCGCCAGAATTTTTCAATATCCTTAATCTAGTATGTGTGTGCGCACGCGCGCTACACACATATATACGTGCATGTATGTGTACAGTCACAACTCTTAGGGCTTGGTTGTCTTCTATAAATTTGCTGAATTTGCATCTCTGCAAAAGTGGAAAACCACTTCCTTTTCCTTTTGTTAATGTCAGTCTTCTGTAATAACTCTTCTACAGTATGAAACAAAGTATTTAGCGTTAACCTCCAGGCTTATAGTTAATGTGTCTCTTCCTGAGATTGTTTGTTTAAAAAGGAATTGGAAAGGTTATTGTATATGCTAACTCCATTACAGGAGACATGGTAGTAATATGTTCATAACAGTCTGTTGATTGATTTCTTTTGCCAAGTTGTTGATGCTAGTATTGCCTTAATGTGAAAAGTCAAAGGGAAAACAAGATGTTGAAAGTACATGATTTTAAGAGCAGTATGTATTACTTTGAGGATGCACTACCTAAATTTATTAAAAAACTCTAGAATAGACACCCCTGCCCCCCTCCCCCCCCTCCTCTGTAAGTTATTTGATGTTTTGGCATACATTTCCAAATATTTACACTCCTAAACTGATGCTAAATTGGTGATATAGTTGAACATCAGGTTCACCTAGATGTGTCACATGCTACTTGAAGAAATATTGGCAGTTCATTCAAGCAGAGAAAACTCCTTGCAGACTCTAAACGATGGGGAATTTCTTAATGAAGTTCATAAACTGAACTAGAAAATTACATCTTGCTATTGTAATGACTGTCCTGATATGAATCCCTGCAAACAAGAGGAGTATCATGTAATTTCTCTGCCTTGCCCTGGTGTTCATCAGGTAGTTTCTTTCAGCGTTACAGGTTATGCTTGTGTCTCTATATTACTTGTTTCACAACTGAGTTCTTAAATTGGGCCATATTCTTATTCAGTTTATCAGGGAAATGAGTATAGCACCTAGTTCCTTGACACCAGGGAAGGACAGAAAGGAAATAGTAATATTTGTTCACTAAATGTAGTTTTGCTAAGTGCTTTGGGGTTTCTTTTTGTCAAACTCCTTGTCTTTTTGACTAAGACACTAAATTTGGGCAGGAGGTCGTTTTTTGTTTAATTGTTTCCTTTTAAACTTTCTTGAAAAGGCCACAGAGCTGTGTATATTGGAGTTCACGTCCCATTTGGAAAACAAGGCCGTCGACGGCATAGACATCGTGGGCACAGGCATCACAGAAGAAAAAAAGAAAAAGAGACTGACAGAGAGGATGGCCGAGAATCTCCATCATATGGTAAGAAATCTGTTGTGAGAGTTCTTTGTGTCTCTTGAAAATAAACTTACAGTAGCTACCCTGTGCTTAAACATTGTTTGGTTTGTGCTGTTTCTCTTATTCTCACTGTAATTAATGTCTTTCTACGTACCATCAGGCAAGGATTTTGTTGTGTTTTATCTAAATCATAAGCTGTTGGAATTCATCCAGGTGTCTGTGTGAATGTTGAGCAGCCTGCACTGAATAGGTTAGACTGGAGCTTTGTAATACTCGCCTGTAGCATAACAATCTGTTATTTAAATTAGACACCTTTTTTTCAGATTGTGTAGTCTTGTAATACTCTTCCTCTGTCACTTAAGATTTTTGAAAGTATGAATATAGCTGTGAAGCAGCATTTGACATGGTAATTTGATCAATAATCCATTAAAATATTTTCTTCAGCCTTCTTGCTGTCTGTTAGTAAAGGAATTGTACTGCCTCCTAAGTTTTAGTTTTGGATCAGACACCACCCCCCTCTGGCTCACCCCTTATCCTCAAGAGATGATGACTTTGTCATATCATTCTCTGAAATGAAATTATTTAGCTGCACTCTTAGCAGTTTTTCTTCAAGACCTCAAGCCTGCTTTCATTCCTAGACTGTAATGAATGGGAATGTTATGGTGCAATGTTCCACTTCAAGCGTGGACACGATGCTGTTCGCTGTCACCTTTCTGTGACTAGAACCATGTTCTACATGGGGCCAGTTCCCTGAAACAAAGGAGTTTTCAAATGGGAATACTTTGACAAGTCCCCTTTTACCATTCTCCTACAGTTCTTTTTTCATCCATCTTCAAAACTTCCCCTCCCAAATACAAATTATTATCGTTTGATCAAAAGCCAGCTATTCAGTATCTTGAACTATTACTAGGGCAACCAATCTATAAGTCAAGCTATTTGTTTCTGTCAGCCTGTTGGGGTTTCCCCCCCGCTCCTTTAATCAGTGTCTGTGTCATGATGGTATAATTTATTTTGTTCTCAAAGTGAAAACAAGGTTTCTAGTTCTTTGGTAGATTAATTTTTACTTTCTTACTAATTTTGTTGTTGATATTAATTTTCATATTGTTAATCTGTAGAAGAGCTAAAAATACTTAATTGCGTTACATAAACATAAATTTCCATATGTTTTGTTTTCAGAAAACAGTGAAAAATTTTAAAAGGGCCTGCTTTTAAAGAAACGTCCATGTTTGTTTCGTTCCTTTTCCCTCTTGAAGAGGATATTCTGCTTCATATTTCTAACTGAGAGCAGGAGATTTAACTGTTAGATGGTGTTTCTTGCATAATAGAAGTATGAATTCTTTTAATTGTTCAGTTTCTCCTTTTCTTCAAGACACGCCATCCCAACGAGTGCAGTTTATCTTGGGTACTGAAGATGATGACGAACACATTCCCCATGATCTCTTCACTGAAATGGATGAACTTTGCTTCAGGGATGGAGAAGAATATGAATGGAAAGAAACGGCTAGGTATGCTAGAAGTAGATTGTTTCAAGGTATATCAATAGTGATTTTATTTAAAAAGAACTGCAAATGAGGTCTAGGTTAGAATTTTCATGAACTATAGGAGTTGTTCACTCAATTCATGCTCAGCAAATTAAAACTTTTGTTGTTTTTATCCAACTCTGGAAGAATCAGTATGGTTTCTCAGGAGACTCCCAGTCTTACTGGTGCTGTGTTGACTTTCCTAAAACTGATCATGCCAAGCATTGTGAAAGGTACAACTGTGTTTAGTTATAAATACGGGTGTTCAGCCATGGAGCATGGTATTTACAATCTCGGAAATCTCTTTGCTCTATTATTGCTGATATATTAGTGTAAAATTTTTTCACTCAAACATAAAGAAAATTGGGTATTTACACATGTTCTTCTTAAATAGTATTTGACTAATTTTTTGCAAATTGCATGCAAGAACATTACAGGATGCCACGATTATTTTTGGCCCATATTGGTTTAGTTGCTTCCTTCTACATACGCGTTGTAATAAATTCTTCTGCATTCAGTACTTCTAATTACCTTATTGCATGCTGGCTTTTGCAGAAGTTCAATTTACATAACGCCTGTGAGTCAGAATCAAGATAAATTTATAGTTACACATATTAGTATTACCTAGCTCTTAAATGTCTGACTTAGCACCCTAGGAGACTTGAACATTGTATACGGTTTGTTTCAGACAGCTTTCTAACCCTAAAATGCTGATGAAACTGAGATAGGCAAATCAAGTAACAAGGCACAGTGCCACGCTGTTCACAAGAACTCGTGAATAGACAGGTATTGTTCAAACCAAAAGAAATAAAATGGGTGAAAACTAAAACAGTTGAGTGTGGTTAAAAGGCCTGATAAAAATGTGACTGTCACTCAGTTGAGTTGTCTGAGAAAATGAAAGCTGGTATGGGCTGATGAGATTTCCTGTTCCATGTCATACAGAAGCCACAGGGAAGAATGGGATTGCTTGCCAAATTGTCTGTCTTCCAGGAGAAATATAAATATGTGTATGCATTTCAGGTGGCTAAAATTTGAAGAGGATGTTGAAGATGGTGGTGATCGATGGAGCAAGCCTTATGTAGCAACTCTGTCTCTGCACAGTCTCTTTGAACTGCGAAGCTGTATTCTTAATGGGACGGTCATGTTGGACATGAGAGCAAACACGCTAGATGAGATAGCAGGTTGCCGCAAAACTTTTTTTTTTAAATATTTTATTCCTGAATTTTAATCTATAACTTGAGACGTTTTTGATGGTGTCTTTTTATGTTGTTGAAAATACTATATTGAAGAAATAGGTGTGTGCATGCTTACTGCAGTTTTCTTCATCTGGTTGTAAAGAGCTGATCCCACAGCCTTCACTTAGAAGGAGCTACGCTGGATGAGGAGGACCTCCTTTATTACATGTTTTAGGCTGAGGCCCAGAATTTGCCTTTATGTTCTAATCCCTGAATGTGTTCTTTGATTCTACAGATGAAATGTAAATATCTGCCAGAACATTTTAGGACTTATTTGTGCACTTTAGTACCATAATTATTAATCATAACTTGGCTGATGTTAACTTGATGCCATTAGTGCAGTTGATTGTTGCACATCTGGTATTTTTTTCACCTTTATAAGAGGTGAGCAGAAATAAATTTTGTACATGTTGTTTGACCTATTACGTTGAGCGTCCTCACTAATCACATGGTCATTTCGGATACTATAAAATCAGCTTTGAAGACTTC